>NC_141901.1:26770539-27078917 GCF_057802395.1 Ceratotherium simum simum | reverse complement strand
GCCACCCAACTTTGAAGAAACCTGGACTCCTGGCACAAGCTCAGGCTGACACAGGAGACCAGCTGTCACCCTCACAGGGGTGTTTGTGGCTCTACATCAGCATTGTTAGTAAGCCCAGCTGAAACCAAACTCTGGGTGTTTTTACAGATCAGAATTGATATAAAAATATCCCTTAGTTTTTAGTGACAAAAAGAGCTTCCACGTATTTCGGTTCATCCTCACAACTCGGTGAGGTTTACCATGCTGTGTTATAAATAATCCCAGAGAGGTAGAGAAACCCAAAGGAACAATGCTAGAAAATGCAAGAACTAGGACTACAGTGTAGGTCTTCTAAGTCCACACTGAGCTGTCATACCCCAGGTGCTGAGGAGAGATGAGGGGTCCTGCAGGGTGCGGGAAGAGACACATGTCAGGAAGCACAAACGCCTGGTAGAGTCATGCTAATAAGGCATCGGCAGCGAGCACTGGAAACATGAACCCCCCCTTTAAAATGCTGTGTCTCCAGCACTTCCTAACATGCATTCTGCAGGACCAGGTGGTGCCCCCTCACCACCCTCCTCAGCTAAGCCCAGGAACAAGCCTTGCTGTTTCCCATGGCTGGTTCCCCATCCAGAGGACAACAAATGTTCTGAAGCATTAGAAGTCTCAAGAAGGAAATGTGGCCCAAACTTCCAACCCCACCCACTACAATGAAAGATGTGATGCCCCCTTGGTCCTCATGTCACCTAGCTCTCTGGGCCACAGAACTGTACAGACCAGGGCTTCTCAAACTGGGGATCTTGTTCACCTGGAGGTGCAGATTCTGATTCAGTAAGTCTCAAGGGGGGCCTGAAATGCTGCATTCCTCACAAGCTCCCGGGTGCTTGCTGCTGCCGGAGAACCACACTTTGAGGAGCGAGGGTGTGGAGACTGTCAGAGCCAGAATGGGCCATAGAGATCATCCTTCTCAGTGCTTTTCAAATTGTGTTCCTGGGAAGTTCTGATAAGGTATTTCAGGGGATAATTTGAAAGACCATGAGGAAACCAAGAGCCCCTCTACACCAGTACTTCCACCAGAATGGCTCTGCTTTTCTGTTCTAAAAATTGAAATTCTTCATGCAATTGCACTTGATAAAAGGGTTCCTTTGTTTTATAAGGATTCCTTTCATCCATCTAACTCACTTTACAGAAGAGGAGTTTGAAGAGTAAGAGAGGACAAGTGAGTCACACAAGATGACACAGCTAATTGATGGCCAAGACAAATCAGAGCCCTGGGCTCTTCTTCCCCATGCTACTCTTGCTCTCTTTAGGGGAAGACTTCAAAAATGCCATGATTCAGTGGTTTCTTCTCCAAAGTAAACCCACCAGAATCCCACAGTACTCCAGCTCTTGGAGGCAGACGTCCTGCCTCTCCCCACCAAGGGCTGGCTCTTTGCAGTCGCCCTGCCATCTACACTGACAAGTCAAGGCAGCCAACGGAGGAGGGAAGAAGCTTACTTGAGTAAGGTAAAAGTAAGGAGTGTTCCCAGAGGCAAGAAAGATGGGGGTTAGCTGTGGAATCATTCCACAGAAGGGCAGGCATGTGCTTGCAAGACCTCAGAATTCCTTGTCTCCAAGGAGGGGCCCAGTTGACTCACCAGGGCACTTACAGACGGCTTACTTCAAGCTGATTCGCAGCAGGCATGCTAGGGCAGCTGCAGGGCCCCAGCTGAAGAGGAAAGTTTGTCACTGGCAAGAGCAAAGCAGGAGTTGGGGGAGGTGCACGGAGGCAGGGGAAAGTCTCTGGTGAAGAGCATGTCTAGCATAAAGACTGTGACCATGAAAGATCAGACACTCTGAGGCCAACAAGCTTGAGCCAGGGGGTGATTTAAGAAAGGCAGAGGACATGGTTCTTGGCCCCAAGAATCTGGAGAGGTTGTGAAGAGGTATGTGAAACAATTAGAGGACAATACAAAACAGCATGTAATTAAAAGCTAGACTGAAGGGTTCAGAATGTAACAGCCACAGTGGGTCAGTGCAAAAGAGGTTACCACGGGCTGGAGCATTTGGGGAAAAAACCCTGAGAAAGACCACACAGCAGCATAGAGGACAGGTAGGGCAAGACAGGAGGACAGAAATATGTCATGGATGGTGATCCACGTGGTCAGAGGAACCAAGGGATGCTATAAAGAGCATCTGGAGGGGTGCAACATGAATTAAACCTCCTCGAAAGCAAGGGAGGGCGTGGCTGGCTTGGAATCAGACTCCTCCTAGCAGAACCATCACTGATCCAATCCAGCCCAGCCCAATTCCAATCGCCTCTGCATTTCCACAGGGTTTTTCTAATTTCCCAAGCTATTGGGCAACTCCAAGAGCTCTACTGAGATATAGGCAGCAGGAGAAATGCTGAGCTCCACTTTGTGGTTGTCCTGAGTCAAGGTCAAGGTCGCATGTCAAAAAGTCAATATCCATGCATTGTTTCTGGCTCCAGCTAAAGCTTCTCTTTCCAAAGACTTGGATACACCAGAGAATAGAATCAGGTCAGCCCCAGGAAGGACATCAACCCCAGAGATTCAGAGAGACTAAATGCTTTGTTGGAAACCACTCAGTCAATTATGAAAGGGAAATCCATCACCACTTCTTTTCTACAAACTCCTTTCTCTGGTCTGACCCCAACTAAAGAGCAAGAGTGAGTCTTGTTAAAATCTTATCCCTGACTCACACACAGTCTTCCCACATCTACATTTCTGAGATAGGTAAGTTCGAGTGAAACCCACTTCTCAAGGATGCATTGCTCAGTCTATAAACCTGAGAATGGAACTGCAAAGCCTTCTACTTTCTGCTTCACCTCATCACCCACATCCATGGCACCATCTTCTGACCCCTGCACTGTGTTCAGCCAAAACAACTCAGCAGCCTGGCATTCTTCAAGCTCATTGGGATTACCAAGAGTTGTAAATAACAAATCATGGAATCTGGGTCCTTGACCCCAGCCTCTCTTTGACCCATCCTAGCATCATAGCTTTCCTACTATACTTCAGCAATCTGATTTGGGTCCTTCCCAAAGTCTACCTACAACCTTCTGAGGAGTTTAGTTCTACATTAATAGTCATCTAATGTTAGAGCTGGAAGGAGGCTTTGAGTCCATCTTCTCCAGCCTCATCACTTGACAAATGAGAAAACTAAGATCCACAGATGTAAAATGACTTGTCCAGGGTCACACAGATCCTTGGTAGTGGGTGTGGGCTGGAATCCTGGTCTTCTAACTCCCAGACCACAGGGAGTTTGAATCACTTTATGAGAAGATGGCATTATTGCCCAAGACCCTACCTGACCTCCACTTAACCGTATCCCTTCAGCCATTTGCAAGAGAAGACACATATCTGATGACCACACAATATATAAGAGATCCTGGTGGTGGGAAGCAGATGAGCCTGGGTCAGCTATTTGATATTATTTTACTTCACTTTAAAGCATCAGCCAGAGAGGATTAAGGTGCTGACCTAGAAGGCATACCTTTATTGCACAGTCACCTCAAAAAGGAAGGTAAGGCATATCGAAGGGAAGTCTGTGCCAACTGCCTCATTAAAGCATGAACTGACGAAGCAGAGCTTATTACCATCCTGGTTATATCGTGCAAAAATTGTGTGATTAATTCAGGTCACTCCCTGATGCTTCTTTTCAGACATTCAAACCACTCATTGTCTGCAACCGTTTTGTCAAGCCCCAAGCAACAGAAATCCCACGCTCACTCCATCTTCAATTCTGCTGGAAAGAATCTGTGTGGGTCTGGCAGGCTGTCCTGAGTAAAATGAGCACTGGGCTGAGAGCCCAGGACACCTAGGTTTATTTGTTATTCACTGAGCAACCTTGAGCAAGTGGGTTCACCTCTCTGTGGTTCACCTATGTGGGAGAGTTAAGTGGGAGGCAGAGAGGGAAACACAACAAACTCCCCAGGTGCCTTTCCGTGTAAGGAGTCTGTAACATTGGCTGATACCAATATCCTTTCTCTACTTCCATTTAGGGCAGAATGAGAGCATGGGAAACTAATGGTTATTGAACATCATCTATGTGGACGGATTGTGCTGGGGCTCACACTAGCCTATGACGTGGTATCATGTAAGCCCCAGATGTGGAAAGCATGATCAGAAATGTGAAGTTGCTCATCCAAAGTAACACTGTTAGTAAACAAGGGAGTCGGATTTAAATAAATTTCTCTGCTCAAATGACCGTACCCTTGGCACTATATCACATTGTCTTCAATAAAAGATGAATTCATATTACTCATATTACACCTTTCCTCCCCCCTGGTTTGCAAACTCTGAACATTTAGAATAATCTCCTAACCATAGGAGTGAGAGAGATGGAAACATTTTACTTTGGGACCCTGGGAAGGCCTCATCTCTGGATTTTCTTATTAGAGAAAGTGAACTTTCTGAAACGTTCAGAGTTGGGATACGAGGGCACTATGATTCAACCAACCGCACTAAATTGCTGGGGCTCACACCAGCAATTCTTTTCTCTCTTGGGGAGTTGGAGGGAGCCATACCTGCATGCCACTAAAGCCAGTAAGAGTACCCTTTTTTTCTAATAAGCAACAAATTATTTGAGGGGACTTGGTTGAAAACTAGTTCTACCCCTATAGTTAAATCCAATTATACCATAATTACAGGGAGTCTGCACACATCACAGCTTAGGTGGAAAAGAATAGGAACGCCACAGTTCTTCAAAACGTTGGCCGGAGGTAAACCTATAATTTCACCTACTGCCGTCCTGGCAGAACCTTCATGGGAAAGGAGGCACACTCGGCTCTTGATTTTCCATCAGAGGACAACCCAGGGAATGCCTCTTCGCCACTGTGTAGCATTGGCTCTCTTATGGTTCAGAAAAGACACAAGTAGGAAGGTGTCTCATACTTCCTTTCAAATCAGCCAGAAAATAAGGGTGGGATCATATGCCCAGCCCAAACAGAATTGGGCACTAGGCCTATGAAGACTGAGGAAATCCTCAGTCATTGTTAAATCCTTACCATTCCCTACTTTTATTTTTTTTCTCTTGAGGTGGGGGAGAAGGGGACACTTAGATTTAAAAAAAAATAAATCAGAAACAAGGAAAACCTTTAGAAGTGTCTCTCACTCAATGCAAAAGAGCATCTTGTCCATTTTCCACTCTCACACGGACCTATGATCCTCAAATTTGAGAGAGATGCTAAATTGTTGTCGTTGCTGGCTACAACACAAACAAGAGGCAGAAGACTTTTACTAATGCTTGGAAGGTTTGATATGCGCAATATTGTAGCTGCAAATTTTGTTAAATAATATTCTTCTGCTCAAAGCTCATGGACACGCCCATTCCTCTGCTGAAACCCTTCCAACTGCCTTTACAGAAACTCGAGGCTTCACTCTGAAGGGAACGTCTAGCCTTGTGCCTCCCGCGGGAGAATATTCTCAGGGCTTTACTGAGGACAGGGTCAATTTTGTAGAAGTAATATCATGCTATAATTCCTCCCTAATCCCCATCACATTTTTGTTGCAAAATACGTGACTGAAAGGAAGGGAAGTCGTAGTCAATTCATCAAGCAGGCATTAAACCCTGACACTGTGCAGGGCGTTGTGCTGGGTTCTGTGGGGAAGAGGAAAATGACTGAGAACATGAAAATGTGATGGCAAGAGTAATGGCAAAGCTCTGGCCCAGGGAGTCAGAAAAATCTTTCCTCAAATCTAAACTCTAACACTTACTAGTTACGTTACCTCATACGAGTTACTTAATCTCAGTTTCCATATCTGTGCAATGTCTGTGCCATGAGGATTACAGGAGGAAACCCCTGGTCTAATCATCATAACAGAGGCATTCAGCACACAGTAGTGGAATCGGCCCTGCCTCTGGAGGAGGTCACAGCCAGTGGCAGGGAGAGAGCCAGAACCCACCTGCCCACCACACGGTGGGGAGGCGCCACAGAGAGGCCCACGTGGAGGAGTGTGGGACTGGGAACAGGGAAGGAAGAAGGGTGGCGGAACGCTTCCGGAAGGAGGCGGTGCTTTAAGCTTGAGTATATTCAGGAGAATATTCTGGATGGAGGGAGGAGTGTAATCAAAAGCACAGAGTAAAAAAACAGGTGAACTTCATCTCCTGGAAACAGGAAGCAGTCCTGTGAGACTGGAGTATGGGTTGTAGGACCAGAACCAGCGGCTCTCCAGGGCCCTCAGCATCCCTGCCCCAACATGCTGAGTGTTACTGAGGAGCAAAGCAAGGCAGGGCAGCCAACTCTAGGGAGGCAACATGGAGAACCAGTGAAGGGGGAAGGGTGGGGTCAGGGGGTGTGCTGGTAAATGCTTAACAACTGGCTCTCAGGAGAACCCTGATTTGTAGCTGATTTTGAGCTACCAACGTGTTTGACAACCAGAGGGCAAACTATTCCCTGAAATTTTAACAATGGGCTCTCACACGCAGGTGTTAGCCAGCTGCGGTACATCTCTGGGCTGGGTTGAGGAAAATTGGGGAATGCCAATCAGGTATTCAGCACCAAACACTGAACCCAGAAACCAGGTACACCTAGAAACTCCTGAGTCCATACAATTCTGCATTTTAACATTTTGGAATCTCCCTTGTGATAAGCATTGGTAATGATTGTGAAGTTCTTCACAGTTTTGGGGGGAATAGTCTCATGCATTATCCAGGCATTACTATTATGCCCATTTTATAGATGAGTAAAATAGACTCTCAGAGTCCATGTGACTTGACTAAATAGCACAGTTAGCAATTAGTGGAGTCTGGACTCAAACCTAAGTCTGCTCTCTCCGTGCCCCCAACCAACCCCACCCCAGAGAGATCTCCCTGCCGGCCCAACACCTAGTTCCTTCCAGTTCAGTAAGAATGCGAGTCTTTTCCCTGGCTCCTCCCCTTCCTAAGTTTCAAATGATGCTGAATGCTTACACCATCGGTTCTCCCAGACCTTAGAAAGTGAATCCCAGAGTTGAGGCTGAAGGTGGGGCCCACTTCTTCCCCAGCTCCTGCTCATCTCCTCCCCCACCCCTGTTGGGCAAACCCTGAACTCCTCCTTCCCAGGTGCTTTTCTGCCGGCCCAGGAGGGGATGGCGATCTCCTCACCTACAAACAATTTGCTTCAGTCCTGCTGCATGTTCCTGCTTATTAAATTGTCGGATTATCCCGTTCCGCGGCAGCGCCAGGGCTCCTCGGCTGTTTCATCGCTCTAGCGCTCAGAACTGCTGAACTCAGCAGCAGAGCTTCCTTCCCCAGGACTCCGCAAGATGGATGAGCTGGCACTCGCTAGCGTGTTCTGAGAGCAGAGACTTGTGCTCTGAGCCCCGAAACGATTCCCCAACTACACGTTTGGTTTCTGTTTTGTCTAAGGGTGGCAGGCACTAGAAGAGAGACCCAAACTTGGCTTATTTCTCCCTCTAACGGCTCAGCAAATGTTTGTTACGAACCTTTCACAGAACAGTTTTCCAACTATCCAACACTCCTCTTCTTTTTCTACCTCATCCATTTTGCCCACCTAATCTCCTTTGTGTGACTATTAGGCAAGCCAAACTAAAATACTCTGATATAATTTGCCGTAGGTACACGTGTGCACATACGCGCATGCGCACCCCAGCCCGCCTCTGTTCTGAGCTAAGCAGCCTGGTGGCCTTAAGCTTGTCTGTCTCCCTCCCCCAGCTCACTGGTCAGTTTTTCCCCATTAAAACTTGCCCCTCTCCTGCCGACCTTCCTTCTTTACTTAGCAAATTCTAACTGGCGTCTCATGAAACATACAAAAAAACACGAGGAAGCAGCCAACAGAGATTGCCAAACTTGATTACCTGTGTAGATCCATCTTACAGCAATGCTGATGAGGACGAGTTTGGCTTAGATTTTTTTCCTCTTAGGCAGGGTGAGCTCCTTCAATCCCCCCTTATCTTTCACTCCAGACCCCCCAGGTGGAAAATCAGTGTCTGCCCAGTGACCCAGGGTGGAGTTTTAATTTTTTTCTTTCACTTGGGAAGACAACCTGCCCATCCCTTCTCAGCCCTTCCGCCCCAAAGAGTCCTCACACCGAATTCTCTCCTCTTTTCTACCTTGGGCACATTTCCTTGCATTTCCAAGATCAACTGAGGGGCATCTCCTCCTTGAAGCCTTCCTGATCTCCAAGGCAGGGATAGAAGTTCCTGTCTCTTGGCTCCTACAGTGCTAGTACAGGGGCGACCATACTTGCCCCTCCCTCTTGCAACACATGTCACCATGCTGGCTCCCTCACTGCAATGTAAAGTCTTTGTGTTCGGGGGCTGAGTCTTAGTCATCCATTTATCTCCAGAACCTGGTAGAGTATCTGGCACATAGTAGGTGCACAATGAAGACTGAGTGAAGGTATGAATTAACACATGAAAGTTGTGTCTCCTCTGCATTCTCCATGCCCTCTAATTCTGCAAATGGTGAGAGCCACCAGTAGGATCGAAGGTGGAGGCTTTCTCCAGCTCAGTGTGTTTGGATCTCCCTCTTGGTGTTTAACAACAGGAACTGCTGTGACTCATCAAAGCCTCTTCTAACAATGCTCCCCCACCCCTCTGCTTTCCTAAGATAGTATTCAGATGTTAATTTAGAAAAGTAAATCTCGAACATCCATTCTCCATGGAAATGGAAGTCCCCCAGACCCAGAAGGCCTACAAGCAAGTTGGAGAGATTGTTTGTGGTGCTTTATTAGAGCAGATAACTGTAGAGAATTTCCAGAGTGGCTGAGCTAGGACAAAGTACTTCGCTTTTCATGTGTTAAGTGTCCCCTGGGCTCCCTCTTCTGTCTTCAGCAGGAGGAGGAGAGGGGCAGGCCTTGGAATTGTTCTCTCACTTGAAGGACCAGCTTGGGCCTTGGGAGGGAGGGACCAGGGAGAGGAGACCATCAACAGGCAGGCTTCAGCCCTCCTCACTCCCTCTACAGTCTCCAGAGAATACGCCCGCCTCAGGAATGAGGGGCCTCCAGCCCTAACTCAGAAACAGAAGAGTGGATAACAAGCTTTCAGATCCCTGGAGCAGGAAAGCTTCTGGTCACAGCTCCTGAAACTCTGGGAGAGGTTCTGATCCATATTGGAGCGGAGAGGGGCCAGGAGAGTGAAGGGAAGGGGGTGTTAGACCCAAACTCCAAATCTCCTCGGTAATAGATGGTCAAAATTCCCCATGCAGGCCTCTCTTCACCTTCGCCCATCAACAATTGGTTATGGAGCACCTACCATGTGCCAGAAACTTCTAGGTGCTGGGAATATAGGGCATTCTTTCCTTTTAAGAGGTTCATGGGCTAGTGAGGGAGAAAGACAAGAAATCAATAACTATAAGATGATGTATTATAGAAGTGTGCACAGATCACGGGATGTTATCTGCAGAGAGGGGATGTGGCTTTAGGAAATAGTAAATGTACAGAGGCCTGGCTGATGAAGACCAACCCAAAACTAAACTTCTGGCTGCACAACACTTGTACCTAAAGAAATACAATGAAGTGGGAGGGAAGGTATAGTCAAGGTGGGAGGAAGGAGGCTCCATTTGATTTATTGACTTGGCTTTAAGGCTTTGGCCCCACCTGTTCACACAGGTGTTCTGTACCACCTGTTGGGAGTATGCCTGGTCCTTCCACTTTTCCCTTGGGGAGAGACTTAACCCTGTCTCAGGGGACTGTATTGACTCCAGAATCATCCGATTTCTTTTACTGCCTACCTGTGTCCTCTGTGGTTTGTTTCTAAGAAGGTACTTCTGTGGAGAACTGGTGATAGGAAGAGAAAGTGCTCCTAATTCTACCACATGGAGTACCTCTTCTACATGGTACATCCTCATCTACCTGAAAACAGCTATCGTATCCAATTCCCTAATCATCACTTCTCCAGACTAAACATCCCCTATTTCTTAATCCTGCCTCAGAGTGACCTATTTTCAAGTCCATCTGAACACTTTTTTCTCACTTTCAGATTTGTATTGACCCCTCTTAAAATGTGAAGCCCATAACTAAACACAATAAACCAAGTGTAATTTGATCAGTACAGAGTAGAGTAGGAATATCACCTTCCTTGTTTTCTGTTTCATTTCTGTTAGGACAACCAAAGACAGAATTTGCTCTTTTGGCAGCCACATCACAATGTTGAGTCCCCTAAAGCTTACCATAACGTCAAACTCTAAGCTTTTCCTCCCCTGTTTCTGCGGCTGCTAAACCACATCTTCCCTACTCTACATTTGTGCAATTACTTTCTGGGCCAAAGGGCAAAACTTAGGCAGTGGCAGAATTAGCATGCATACCTCCTGACTTTGGGCCCTAACTGAGAGACCTCAGTATGTGGAGCAGAGCTAGAGGCTAGGACCCATGGGTAGTTGGTGATGAAGGCTCAGTCTTCATCAGGCAGCCCAAGAGGCACTCTCCCCTCCACTCCAGGTCATGGGCTCTGATGTCCCCAGCAGGGTTCCTGGGAACAAGCTGTCTCCTTATGTCATACTACCCTTACTGTTTTACCCCTAAGAGACCAGCCCGCTCCTAATTTTGTGCAGTGGGAGCTCTTTGAAACCTCAGTAGCTTCTCTTCCGGTGTCCCTCCCCAGTAGAAAGAATTGCAGTTGATTCCACAGACCTTTATGGAGGATCTCAGGTTCAGTGCTAGGCGTGGAGGCAGAGCTGCAAAGTTAGATGAGCTTATAACTAGAATTTAGTCAGGAGGGACCAGTAGGTAACTCTCATGCTAACCAAGTGTTAGAGCACTTGAGAAAGTTTGTAATCTTGTACCTGTTTCCTCAAAAGCCAGGGATGCAACTGTAAGATATGGGGCTGAAAGTAGGAGCAGAGGGAATGGCAGAGTGTTTCCAGGACCAGAGATGCATGTGGGGGCCAAAGACCTTCTCACAGTAGAGAAACTCTGGCCGGGCATTTTGAGGGGAGAAGGAATGAACACCAGGGGCATACAGTACGTCAAACCAGAACGTGAAGTCCTGGATTAGACAAAGTGAGGGAACACTATTATAATGGCCAGCTCCTGAGTGGGAATGGGAGCCCTGTGCTCCCCACCCCAACCACCCTGCCCTCCACTCTCCATTTGTCTCTGCCCACAAACTCTCAGGCAGGTGCAGCAAGCCTTGAAAGAGCCGGGGAAATCCCCCTTAGAGACTGGGGACTAGAAATGTGGAGGAAGGGAGGACATTTAGGGCTTTTGCCTCTCAAGTGACTTTGGGACAAAGACCCAGACTTAGAGGTGGCAGGGCAGGAGGCTTCCAGCAAAGCCACCCTGATGTGCTTCCCACTCCCTTCTAGACTAACCATACAAACCAGTGTCCAACCAGTCCACAGAGCGTCCTGTCGGACCATGGTGAATCAAGTTGAGGGGAAGATTAATAATAATAGTTTAGAGCAGGTGAGTCTTTCCTGGCTGTGTCAGCTGGGTTATAGTTTGTTTCCATTTTTCTGAACAAATTTAGAGGTCAAAGATGACCCCTGGAGGGGAAAGAATGACCAACAGGACTTACTATTACTTTCTGCTCTAAGTACCCCCCTTTCCCTCCCTTTACCGCATACTTGGGGACGGTCAGATTCCTCAGCCGTCAGGCACCCTGTCTCTAGTCCTACCCTGGACAGAGTGAGCTCCTGACCCACAGTGCAAGGACTCCTTCCTCAGGCCTTTTGTTCAAGCTGGTCCTAACCAACCTCCTGTCCTCCCTCGTCTTCTCAGGGTCAGCTCAGATGTCACTGTCTCTGTGGACCTTCCCTGAATCTCATAGACAAAAGTTGACAGCTCCATTTTGGGGATATCTATTGTGTTTTTCTCCCTGTTTCTTATGTCTGTTCCTGTATATGTATATCTGAGTTGGGAGCTCCTAAAGGGAAAACACAGCCTCTCACTCACCATGGAGTTGGTGCTCTAGTGGAGTGAGGCAGTGAGGGAGGGAGTGAATGAATGAATGAGGGAATGAGTGAGAGAATGAATGAAATACAGGAAGGGAGGGAGGGATGGACATGGGCACAGGGTCTCTAACCCACAAGTGTATGTGTATCATCTTGGCCAGGGACTCTTTGCTTCTCTCTCTGCCTTGCTAATTTGGAAATGGAAGAGCTGAGGCTACGCTAAGGTAAACCGGGTCCAGCTGGCAGAGACATCATGTGCCCTGACAGTTTGGGGGAGGAGTCCCTGTACCTAAGAAAGCTGTCACCTGGAAAACCTCCCACGCCTCATCCCCAGTGGAGCCTTTCATTCTTCTGGAAAGAGTGTGAAATGCTCCAGACAAATGTGAGAGCCTCCAGAACCAGGGAAGGCAGCACGGAGTGTTTGTCATAAAGAGTCCTTAAATGGAGGTCAGTAGATCCAGGTAGACTAGAATCTTGACCCTATACTAACTGCGTGAACTTGAGACAGAAATTCTCCTCTCAGAGCCTCAGTTTCCCATCTGTTTGGTAAGAGGTTTGGATTAGCTGATTTCTAAAGAGATTTTGAGCAGATAGGATTCGGTTCTATGAAGGGCTGTGGGACAGGACAGCACCAAGCTATCCTACAGATTGGGTTCCTTACTTCCTCTCCTGTAGCTGGAGAAGGGAGGAGTCTACTTTTGCTGCAGAGCAGAGTTGCCTTGAGAACAAAGGGAAGCCAGGCTAGGATTCTAGGCAAAATACACTGCATTTAAGGAGACTTCAATTTCCCTTGCCCTACTGGTGTGCGAGGAGGCAGAAGTGGGGAGAGGAGAGCAGGAAAGTGCTGGGGGAGGGCTGCTAGGGGGAATTTAAATAATCAGTAGTTGATAGACCAACCTCTCTACCGCTTCCTAATGAGTTTGCTGGCTCTTTCTCCAATTCCTTTTGTCTCTTCCCAACTTCCCCTCACTCAGCGTCGTCTTTTCCCCACCCCTAGGAATGGAAGGGGAGCAGGTTGCAAAGCCTCTTGGATTATAAAAGCCACTTGCTTCTTGCAGGAGAGCAGCAGACTCACTCTGTACTAAATGCCAGGATAACCCGCCGGTTGGGCCTCTGCTCAGACCCTTGGGCCTCTTTCCACAGCCGTCTCTTGATCGGCTGGCAGATCTCTGCCGGATTCCTGAAGTGCATTGTGTAAAGCCGGGACCCAGGGTCATGGCTAAAGGCTCAAAAGGCCATTGATTGATTTCCACTGCCTACATGCATGCGTGCACACCTGCACACACACACGCACACACACACACACAGAGCCTCTTCTAGTTGAGATAAGATCTGAGCATTCCCCTCTCTTCCTTTCCCAGGTCTTTGGGAGACCACAGACTTCAGGGACAGTGCTCAGATAACCTGCAACCTCTCTCCAATATTAGACACCTTACCTCTCTTTTCTGGTGTTTACAGAACAATAAGAAAGTAGTGTCATATGCAAAAAGGCTTCGCCAGTCACAGCCCCCCAAGAGGTGTGGGTTCTGAGAGGTGGAACCAGCCGCCCAGGCCCTCTCTCCATTGGTCGGGTTCAGCAGGTAACCCGAAGCTTTGCTGAGAGGTGCATAAATAAAGAGTGAAACTGGTACCACCTCCTTGAAAGGGGCTGAGTCCTTCTTCTCCACCCTTCCTTGGAAAAACCAGTTTCTCTCTCTTTTATTGTCTGTTACCAACTTCTATTCTAAAAGTTCAGCTGAACCCCAGCATACTCCAAACTCTTTCTTTTCTAGCTACCTTTACTCCTCTCTACTCCAATTCTCCTTTCCTGTGCTTTCATATTCTTCTTTATTAAAGGGAGAATGACTATTCAGGACTGGCCCCACCTTCCCTCAGGAACCATTTCTGTTCTGCACAGGCCTGCTGAATGGACACTTCATACAGTAAGTCTTTCTTATTTCTTATTCCTTGTCCTCAAATCTTAGGAGTGAAAGAACATTCCAAGACTTGGAATTCCTTTCCTTCCTCTCATACACATGAGTCTCTAGCCATCTCTTTGTTCTGAATTATCTTATGAAAAATCTATTATTTTGAATCAAGCTCAAACCAGGCCCTGATATCTGAAGGTACAGACACTCATACTTACAGGTGAGTCTGAAATCTCTGGTTTTGGGGGGCTTCGGAAAACCAAAGCCAAGTGGCTATATCAGAGGATCGCTGGGCAGGAAGAGAAGAGGATGAGCTAAGGAAAAAGCCACATTCACTGGAAGCTGATCATCAACTTTCTCTAAGGCTAAAATAGTGAACCTACTGCATTTTAACCAAATGCCCAGCCAGTGCAATGTTTTCTTGGGAATTTCCAGTGATTCCAGGCAATAAATCTCACTGATAATGGGAATTGGTATGGTAAGGTGGGTGCTGAGCAGTTAAGTACCAAGATTGCAGTTTTCTCTGGTTTTATGGAGATTTACCTAACTAGAGGAACAGGGGGTTGGCTGGCTTTTCAGTCCTGGGCTGGAGGGTGCAGCTATAACAGGAAATTCAGGATGTGGTTCTATTCTTTGGTTCTCATACCCAAGTTGGTTTTATTAGGAAGCCAGTCCTGAGGGCAGTTGGGGGCCAGGAGAGCAGTCACTAAATGAACTTACTCTACAGCCAAACACACGCATGGTTTGTTTCTCTGACCAAACTCTACGCTGAAGTGGCCAAGGAGAAAGCCACTGGGGCATCAAGTTGACAAAGGCATGGTGGGCAGAAGAGTCTTGAACTCCAAGGGTGGGGTGCAGAGTGGATCAAGCCTCCAGATACAGGTTCTAGCTCGTCTTTTTTCTAGCTCGTGTCTGCCTTGTACAACTGCAGGTCTGCAGGTGAGGGGAGGGTGATAAAAGAAGTGCCTGCCTTTTCTGGGCTCTCTAACATCAATGCTCCTCACTGCCTCCATTTGCATGGCTTTTCACAGTTAAAGTGCTTTTACAGACACTGTCATCTCTGGAGTATCCACCCTGGAGGCTGAGGACCCCATATGAGGGCGAGGCTCTCCACACTCCGATTGACGACTTGAAGAATCTGGTGGACCGTACAGTTGGGAGGGTAAGAGTGGGGTAAGGAGGGTCTGGAGGGAGATGAATTGACCCATTTGCTCCCTGAGTTGAGCTGAAATCCAAAGAAAAAGCAAAGAATCTTTCCATCTCAGAACTATTTCCTCCCTCCATCTCCAGCCATCATTTATCAGAGCCAAACAGGCTGATCTCTCTTCCTCTGACTGTGAAATGGGTCAAAGGCAGTGCAGGAGGACTATATAGTCTAGATAATTCACAAGCAGGGTGCATTTCTCTCTCATGATTGAGAATTGTGAGTATGCATAAAGAAGGCTGAATGGGAGAGGTTGGGCCAGCCTTCTTCCTCTCGGTCCCTAAATCCCTGCCCCCAGCACACCCTGTGTTCACCCTGACCAAGGAAAGCGGGCTCTGGCTTAGCAATAACTGGAACCCCCAAGCCCTTGTTTAAGAGCCTTTTTCAGAGACCCAATGCCCAGAGGGTTGGATGCGGGGGGAGGAGCCACATTATAAGCTACTGCCTGCCTGCATCGGGTCAGAACAAGCCCCAGGAAGAAAGTATTCCAAACAACAGGGTGGATCTGCCCTAACTCACCCAGTCTGCATGTTGGTGCTGAGAACAGCCTTTTATGGGGCTTACACTGAGCCATGGGCATGTCTGAACACAGCAAGGAAGAGGCCGGAGCAACAACTACACAGTAACTGGTGGATGGGCATTTCTTTTAAGAGGACAGAAAGCTCTCAGATAGTTTCTATCTTCCCTGTTTAGTTCAGTCTCTGAAAGGCAGGTTATCTCCTCCCTCCCCACATCCCCCAACCCTATGCCCAAAGAAGATGTAGTTGTGCCATTTCCAGGCAGATTTGGGAACGGATGTGGAGTCATTGGAAAGTGGACATCCTAGACATGTCTCTGGGAGTGAGACCGAGGGGTCTCAGCCTCTGCTGCCCACCTCCGCCCTCATAAAATGGCCTGGCTCCAGCCAGGTGCTCTGGTCCCTCCAGAGCTCCTCACCCACCTCCTCTTGATTTCACACTGACAAATGGGCCTGCAAAATGCTGTTCATGCTCTTTGGACGTGCATTCTGGAGAGGAACGCCCCCCTCTGTGTTCCATCACCTTGGCAAGCAAGTTCACAGTAGACGGTTTTTCTAAAGCAATTTCAGAACACCTGCCTTCTCCAGCCAGGACCAACCACACCAAGCTTAATTATGGCACACACAGGGAGACACAGACAAAGGGAGAGGATGACCCCTATCCCAACTAGGGAAATGCAGAGAAGGTTCCACATGGACTTGTCTGGGATGGCTGCTTTGAGGGCGAGAAACAGCAAGAGTCCCCAGCCCTGGAGCCCCATCTCCTCCGCTCAGCACTGTCTGTCTGTGCTGTAGACACGGGGGTGTCTCAGTGAGCTGGCTCTCTGCAGCCTCCTGGAAGGAAGTGATCCTGGGGAAGACTAGGAGTATTCAGGTCCTCTCCATCTCCCTAGTCTGTAATTCAAAGATCCAGAAGTCCTCTGGCCAGGCAATAACCCTGCATGCAGAGGCTGGGGTTGACATGCAGCCCAGCAGCCCAGCATCCCACCCTCTGAGAAAAAGACCCCCAGACAATCCATGTGTTTCTCTTGTCCTTCATTCCACCGGAGTCTGTCTCATACCCAACCAGATTTCAGTGGAGTGAAGTTCAGGAGGCATGGAGCTGACACCGCAGCGGCAGCAGCAGCAAGAGTAGCTCTGACTTAGAAAAAGAGACCCCCCAGTGAGATTCATGATAGATGAAGGAGACATCTGGAGTGCACATCCTTCTGCAGAGGGATGGGCGATGGGCAGATTGGAAAAAGCACCACAGATGGGAACCGCTTTTTTTTTTTTCTTTCTAAAATTGATGCTATGGAAATGTGTGTTTCTGTAACTTATAAAAATTAAAAGTTGTTGGCTGGAAAGCCTGCGTCTGTGATTCATGCTGTTGGATGCCGACTCCCCGGCCTTCTAAGTCATCTCCCTTTAGGCTATAATGGAGACAGGAGCTTGAACAATGCAGGCCCCTCTGTCCTCGGGTTCCAGGCAGGTGGCTGGATGGCATCTGCCATCAGCAAGCACCCCTGCCACCCTCAGCCTCCCCACGGTGCCAGCAGGATCTGCAGAAGGGGGTAAAAAACTCTATTAAGATTTTTTAAAACCCATTTATATTATAATAAAATAAATGTAAATAAGAGTTAAGTGAAGGCAGATTGCAGATATTTCTGACTCTATGCAAGACATATCTCATAGAGTATGAGTGTAAATTCTGCAAAGGTTAATGCGCTTAAACATATTTGACACATAAAAATGTCAGATCCAACATTAATCATTTACCAATTGTGATTGCCTTTGGATGGGTCTCTTCTCCCCAAGACTTGTGCTTAAAACACCAGGCTTGGTAGAAATCTGGGAGGAAAAAAACAAATAATACTTCTCAGCTGTCAGGGGCTATGATTTGCTTTGATAGGTTTAGCACTGATTTCATTGGCTTTACAAGCCTGTGTGATATTTTTTTTACTCCACATCTCTCCTCTAGGGAAGGAGAAGGTTGTGGGGTGGAGGGAGGACCTCCAAGTCCAAAGAAGTCCCACCCAGTTATAGAGGAGATGCCCAAGCCTTTCCTTTCATTGCTCCCCTCCTGAGGTAGAGGGGGTCTCCTGCAGGGAGCCGGCCTGGCTAAAAAGGCAGACTCTGAACAAAGCCTGGCTCCAACAAGTCTTCAGGAAAACTGGTTTTCGCCTACAGAATGTGCCCAGGTGGCAGAACTCAGTAGACCCCCTGGCCTGGCATCCCGGAGCCCACTCCAAAGGACATTCCAGCTTCGTGGATGGATACCTGTCATTTGGGTGTCCAAGCCCCCTCCCCAGCCAGCGACCTCTGAGATGAGGGGCCTCTTCACCCTCCTTCCCCCCCGGGGACTCTGCCCTGAGGAATAAAGGAGCCAAGAGGAATAAGCATTTCTCCAAAATATCTTCCTGCTTCCAGTTAATACAGATTCAGAACCCTGTCCCTGTCGCCCACGCCCCTTCATTCTGAGGCCCACGGACAACAAAAGGGTGAGGAGGCCAAGCCACTGGCATTTTTAAAAAACATGTTTGCCTATAAAAATTATGCAATGAATGGGGTGGAGAGTACTCAGGCTAATTAGCCAGCAAATACCTTCCGCTCAAGATTCTGCAGGAACAAAAAGAGCACGAAGCAGAAGTGACGTGGCATTTCCATTTACAGCTTGGTTTGAGCCCTATGACCTGGAATCTTTAAAGGAAGAAGTGTGTGTGTGTGTGTCTGTGTGTGTGTGTGTGAGTGTGTGTGTCACCCAGCTTAGGTGGGGGCTGGAACCTAAAAGGGTAACCAGAGGGCCAACTGTCAAACACACGCCAGAGCATAATGCTGTGATTACAAAGGGCTCCGCTTGATGCCATTGGGTCCCCACACCCCAAATCCTGCTCCAACGCCATCTTCCCAGCAGAGACACAGGGCCCTGTATTTCCGGCACTGAGTCTGAACTGCCCACTTCCTCCAGCCAGGGCAGCACAGATTGTTCATTCTCCATTGCAGAAGGAGAAAACCCTAAGCCTGGCGGGGAGCAGCTTGCCAGGGAAGCCAGCATGTCTGCGAGCTGGAGTGAACTGCCCCATCCATCTTCCTCGTCCAACCCCCACTATTTTATGTCTCATATCTTCATTGCAAAGCGTGGCTCGCCAAAACAGAGCACAGAGAAAATGATTTAATCAAAATTCCCTTGCAATAACAACAACAAAAATAATATTGCCCTGCTTTCTTTATTCATGATCTTCTATTGAGGCAAAAGGCAAATATCATTGAGCCAAACGTGAACAGACAAATATATACAACCACTGGTAATTTAATATTTTGTGCTAATGGTATACACTGTAGATACAACCCGAGAGGAGTAAATTACAATCCTATCAATAATACATTGCATCTGGGCTCAGGTTTCCCAGTTCATGAGAAAATGTGTATTGGCAAAAGGCTCTCTGAATATTAAAAGCCATGCATATAATTAGGTAGTGGGTACAGAAGCTAGACACTCCCATAAGACTATATTCTAGTTCTTTGTCATCAAGGTCTTTATGGGGTAAATATCCTTACACTTTATCTCCTAAAGCCAGTGCTAAATGAAGACATCTCGTCTACATTCTTGGCAGATCTCTGGGTGAAGCTTCAACCACAGAATAACCTACAATCAGGGTACCCATTTCCCAGACTACTCAGAGCGCTGCATCCATTCGGATATTCAGATTTTTGGTAAATGTCAACAAGTGTGTTGGGATGACCCATGATGAGGGACAAGGGACTGCAGAGAGCCCCAGTGCAGATGACAATGTCTACAAGAAAAACCACATGGCTTCAGAGCTCCCTCTCATCCTGATCCTGACCCCAGCTTCCCCAATTGTGTGTGGTCCTCCAAAAGAAAGGAAGAAGGGAGGGAGGACTGATGACAGGCAAGGAGCCAACCACCTGCAGAGGATAAGAGATTTATCTGGGTTTTAAAATGTCCCCGGTACTTAAAAGTCAGTGGATCCAAATTCCCTTACTTCTGCCAGGAGATGCAAATAACGATCTTATTTGAGAGTGAGGAGGAAGTATTTCTGTCATGGTAATATTAATATCATGGACGCATTAGGTTACTGTTTGCAGGAGGGCTGGTTGGTGCCACAGTCACACACTGGTTCCCCTCTTTGACCTCCTCTGGTTAAGGAAGTACTGAGGACTCAGAAGGGCCAGCAGAGATCCTGGAAGAAGAAGGAGAGCCCACAGAGGCACGGGAGGCTGTCAGGGGCTTTCAGCAAAAGGAACGGGGTACATATGGCAGCCCCAACCTCAAGCCTGGAGATGAAAAGGCCTGGCCAGACACCAGTGCATTAATGGAAATAAAAGCTTCTTAAATTGCAGGGAACTGACCAGGCTTTCTGGAGAGAAACACCTATGCATCAAAGAAAAACAATGTGAAATATTCCCTTTGCCTAGAGGCAAGAAGCAGCAGCTGGAAGTCTTGTCACAGTCTCCCTCCCTCCTTCCCATAAGCCCTCCACCACCCCCACCACTTCAATTCCTCTTTCCCCTTTGGAGGGGTGAAGGCCCTTTTTCGTCCCTGCATGTCAGATAGCAGGGCTGGGTGGGACACCTGGTGGGGAGTAGAGGAATTACATGCGCATTCAATCTCAAGCATCAACTCCCCAGGTCTCAGACCTGTGTACCCTCTGAGATCATGGGAAATAACAGGGCAAGCAGCTCCCTAGGGTATGTGGTATTGAAGCGGACTTTAAATATAGTAGCAGTTGGGTAGACACTGACCTACATTTCTGCTATGTTCAACTGTATTTGGGAAGAATTGGTGGCTAGGAAGATGTATAAATAAATAGAATCTATAGATAAACAAATATATACTATGATTTGCAATACAGCTCCCTCATTATTCAAACTTTACTTAAAGTCACACTGAAAGTAGATACTGTCCCAGAGGACTCATCAAGCTAAACAGCTGGGAGAAGTTCCCCCAAAGATAATCTACAGATGAGAAACTCTCACCAAAGGTAATCAAACATTGACTACTCAAGGCTAATACTGAGGGGTCCCTATTTGCACCCGAGTGCATTGTTGGCAGAAGGCTGAAGTTTCTGAGTCAGTGTGTGAAGTGGTTAAGAGGGGTCAAGTTAGATCTGGTGTGAATATGATCTGGCCATGGGACTTTGGGCCAGCTACTTAACCTCTCTAAGACCCAATTTCCTTATCTGTCAAGTGGAAATAATGATAATAATGGCAAGTACTTACCAGGGGCCAGACACTGCGTGCCTTGTGTATATTAAATTATTTAATGCTCCCAATCACCTTATAAGGTGTGATTAATATTCCAGTTTTATGGATGATAAAACTGAAACAGAGAGAGGGTAATGGACTTGCCCAAGGTCACACAGTTTGTGAGTAGCAGAGATGAGCTCCAAACCTGGGCTCTCTGGCTCTGGAGTTCACATGTGGGATGATTACTCTATCCTATCTCTTAATGTTGGTGTGAAGATTAGATAAGACAATGCATGCCAAGGTTTTAGCAAGTGCCTAGTAGACTCTAAGCACTCAAAAATATTATTTATTCTTGTAACCTCAATATAAAGAAAAAGTATCTTTGAGAAGCTGGTCTAGTGTCCACTGACTAGGAATAAGTAACTATATGCACATCTTTGGCTGCCAGCAATCCAGTGTTGAATTTACTGTGCAATTTAGTCACAACTATGATCAACCTTAGCTTCTAGAACAATTATCTTATCCTCCCATCACCTTCATTTTAGGTGAGTTTCCATTTTTTGGCTTCACATTCAGTACATGTGTCATATTGTAGAAGCCTTGAGGATTTTTCTTTTTTTCAAAATAGGCATGGCATAAATCAAAAATAAGTAACCATTTTTCCAGGATAAGTGCCATTTCAAATTTTTACTGTATTTTTCCAGGGGCATGTGGAAAGTACTAGTGAAAAAGAAACTGGTGAAGAGCTAATAAAAAAAAGTTTTGAGCTCCCAAGAAAGTGGAACAATTGAGAGAAATAAATCAAGAAACAACAAACAGATGATCAGCGAGGAAGGCTGCGACAGCAGCTCTGTGCCCAGGACCCTGAAGCCAGAATATGTGGAGCATCTTTGTACTAAAGGCACGTTGTGTAGGTCTCATTCAAAAGCTTGCCCAAGCTGAGGCAGCTCTGACACCAGGCGTGTCATACCCGGGCTGGAGCTCATCCCCTAAGAGCTTTCAGAGATGCGAGTGGGAGCAGTTATGCCACTAGAACCTTCGGGCCCCTGGCTCTCAGATCACCACTCCCTCCTAGAACATCCACCTGGTTTAAAAGTATGAGGGTTGTGGCTGGAGACTACTCATCTGGTTATTGACAGCACCACGAGGTTCTGACCTGAAGCTGGGCAAAGAGCAGGCCAAAGGAGAAACTAAAATGTTTACAGAATGAGTTCCTTTTGTCTCATTACCTTACCCTGTGACCATCTGCTTTCTCTGAAGAAAGAGAGCCTGGAACAAAGTGTCCCTTTTTATAATATCACCATATGAATTACATTTCATTACTACACCATTATGGCACATTGCATTATAATCCAACTGTTAATGGCCTCACCTCAAAAGCCCACTTCACTCCCCTTTGCCCTCTTCAAGGCCTGGCTTTTAGCTAAGTCACTTTATCTACCGCAATTACACTCAGACTCCTTCCTTTCTCAGTCAAGTCCATGCTGGCAATGGCAGCAACTTCCCTGCGCCCCTCCAAGGGGGCTCTATTAGACATTCCTTGCCACTTGGATGCTAAATTTAAACTTTTCTATAGATTAACAAACCAGCAAGGCTTTTTCAACTTCAATGTGCATGCAAGTCACCTGGGCATCTAGAAAAAATGATTCAGCAGATGTTGGGTGGGGCCCAGAGATTCTGCATTTTTAAAAGCTCCCAGGTGATTCCACTGTGGTGCCAGGACCACATGTTGAATAGCAAAGAACTGGAGTGTTCGAGATTCAAAGCCCAGTTTCCCCCCACACCACCCCTCTCAGTTCAGCAGAGGGCCAGGACTCATGTCTCAGCTTGGCTTTGCTCTATTTCCTCCGGTTTTTCTTTCAAATCATTGGCGTCCTAGCCACGCTGGGGAGACATGGGAGGCCCAGAGGGCAGGAAAGTGGTTTTGGCTCATTGTGGTGGCCCAGGCTCTGAAATGTGATGAAGAAGTTGGTCTCTTTTCTTGACATGAAAATGGCCCAGTTGATCCCTATTCAGAGAACCCACAGCAGTTTAGAAGAGTAATAGTACCCCCAATGCCTAATACATGAGGTAGATTATTTAGAAATGAAACCTTTGTGACCCAGGAACTAAGGAGAAGTAACGTCAGGTAAATTGGCCAGTAGCTACAGGTCTGAAACAAGTAACCATGAGTATACTTTGGCTGCCAGAAAACTCAGAGCTAAACTTAGTGAGCAATTTTCAAGATGAAGGAAGAGAGACGTCAAGTAATTTACCAAAGATCAAGATTCTGGGCCAAATCTGGCCTGACCTAGTTCTTCTGCCTCTTAGTCTAGTGTTATTTTCAACAGTCCACTCTATTGCTATTCTAAGAACCTTCTGCTCTCTTGCCGACTTACCATGTGGATTTGTCAACACCCTGAAGCTCAATGCCCCAATTCATTTTTTGGTAAAATGGGAACTGTAGAGCTGATAAAATGTATAAATGGAATATTCAATATAATATATATTTGTAAGAGTATCCTCATAATGTTTAGATACTTTTTCAATATTTGCTGGAGAAATGAATACCACAGATAAATGACTATTCCAAGCAGTAACATGCTGGATCATGAAGTCAGGGACTGGGTGGAGAGAACTCCAGCTGAAGCAGAACAGATTTGGGTTCAAATCCTGAGTCTGCAGCCTTATGGAAAACAGCAAACCTATTTGGGCTTCAGTTTACAAAAAGTTACAAAGCAAATCATAGTCCGCACCTCTCAAGGTCATTGTAGGTGCAAAAATATCCGTTAATGACAAATAGGAACATGAGTATTTGTATGCATCTCCATGGTAGTAGGACACAGAGAAAATGAAAGACAGCAGGACCAGGAGAGCTGAGGCAAGACTGTGAGTTCAAAGCCCTGACGAGATTACAAGACACAAAAGGACCAGAGGCCTCAACAAAGTAGGGGTCTAAAACCAAATGGGCAGACAGACATCTGTGGGTTCAGAACCAAAGGGCAGAAGAAGCGAATCATCCATGGGTCCAAAGGGGTGTTGGAGGTATACACAGGCAGAGGGAAGATGCATTGTGACCAATAATCAAAACTGAGTAATGGTTCAGCAGACCAAATGCACACAATATAGGGGTTCAGGAAGACACATTTGCTAGAGTCAAGGTGAGGCAATGAGTCAGAAAGCCAGGCAGGTTGGTGGGCAAGAAAGGCACCCCTACAATGAAGCAGCAAGAGGCTAGGAGTAGATCTTGCTAGAGGCAAGTGTCTTGCCCAGTCAAGAGGTCTGCAGTTCTTCCTATCAGGGCATGGACAGCTCCAAGTCTGCAGATGGGGCGGGGAAGTAATGGTGTCTGGCTGGATTGTAGAGAATAATGGAGCAGCAACTGACAGCAGATTCTGACACAGCACCATTAACGTATTCCTGACTCACATTCATTTTGTCAAAAGATGCTCTTCAAAATTGAGTTTTCATTGAAAAGATATGCACCTACCTCTGATTTGAGCAGGCAACATAGCTGCATGCAAAATAAGAGGTTAGAGAGTACCTGTTTTATGCCATCACTCTGTATCTGGAAGCAAAGCACCCTATTTTGTATTCATATTCCGTGTTCTGGATAAACTGTCAGGTCCCTCTGCCAGATTTTTATGGATAATTAGAAGGTTGCAAGAAGCAGATGTTATGAAACTATCTGTGACTAGTCCTTAATGGTGGATGACAAGAACTCAGCACCATTTCTTAATTACACGAGACGTAGCGAGGGGTGTAAAAAAAATAGAGGGTGAACTTGTCAAAGCCTGACAAGGTATCAAACCATTAATCACCCACATTGAACCTGAACATTTCTTCACTATGTAATTCAGAACACTGATCCCACCTCCCTCCAGCTGAATAATTTTATAAATTGTGCCTTTTCCTATGTTGTTTCATTTCAGGTTGTAATCACGGGAAATGTGAGCTCCTGCATAAGATAGGTGGCTTTTCTGGTTAAAACTGCGCCAACAAGAAAATTTGCAACTTATTAAACATAAGCTTAGTCTTGCTACATCAGATCCTATTGAGTAGGATGAAAGGAAGATACGATGCTTGGGAAAACTGCGTTCTTGTCCCACGAAGATGGTGGCCACAACTAACATTTTTTGAGACCTTGCTCTGTAGTAGTCGACGTGTAAGCTTTCTGCCCTGCATCTTCTTACACAATCCTCACAACAACTCTAAGTAGGTGGGCATTTTATTAGCCGCATTTTACAGAAAAGGAGACTAGTAATAATAACAATGATAGCGACAAAAACAACAACAGCTACCGGTACTGGCAGTCATTAAGTACTTACTACGTCCTCATAATCTACATTGTAGACATCATCTCATTTAATAGGGCTGATGCCGTAATTATTTTTATTTCCACTTAACAAAGGAGGAAACTAAGTTTCCAAGAAATAAAATAACATGCCCAAGTGATTATAAGTGTAAAGTCAGAATTCCAATCCTAGTCTTCCTGACTGTGAATATAATATATTTAACCCCTGGGCTATACTGCCTCCATTTGGCTGGGCGGCTGCTATGGAATGAAATGTGTGCCCCAAATTCATATGTTGAAGTCTCAACCCCCAGTACCTCAGAATGTGACTGTATTTGGAGATAAGGTCTTTAAAGAGGAATTAAGGTAAAATGAGGTCATATGGATGGGCCCTAATCCAGTATGACTATAAAAAGAGGAGACTAGCACAGAGACAGGCACAGGGGCAAAAGCATGGGAAGACACAGGAAAAGGTGGCCATCTTGAAGCCAAGGAGAGAGGCCTTGAAGAAACCAACCCTGTCAACACCTTGATCTTGAACTTTAGCCTCCAGAACTGTGAGAAAATAAATTTCTGTTATTCAAGCCACTCAGTCTGTAGCACTTTGTTATGGCAGCGCTCGCAAACTAGTACAGTGTCCTCATTTAAATTCCTAACTTCTGAATGCCTCAGTCTCTTGAGCTAGAAGATGTCTAAGGCACTTCCTAAGTGTAGCCCGCCATGTGTGCATCTCGTTAACGTTCTTCCCCCTGCTGGACAACTTACCAAGTGCTTCCTTCCCCTGGCCCCAATGGCTAACAAGGCTCCTCACTCTTCAGTCTCTCCTCCTTTTCCCATCCTTTCTTTCGTCCTTCCCCAGACGACTGGCAAAGTGAAAGGCCTGAGTCAGAAAGAGCGGGGACTGGCCCTGGAACAGACGGAAGGGGTGAGAGCCAGAGATGGAAGCACCGTGGGAAAACATGGGGCAGAGCGTCTCCTCTTACACCTTCTCAACTATTCAACAATTACTGATAAGTTTATAAACGTTTCTATAGCATAATTGTTTATATAATGTTTATATAATTTATAAAGGTATATTCAACATTATTTGTAAACTACTCACAGTGTCCTAGGCTTTGTGCAGAGTGCTGAGATACAATGCTAAAAACAAAAACAGGGTCCCTACTCTCCTTGAGTATACAGTATAAAGGGGAAGCAGATACTAATCCAATGATTACACTATTTATTGAATATGTAATTTGTCAAATGACAAAACTCGAACAATTTAGTAATGAGTTTGATGTCCTTTATTTAAGAGAAAACAATCTGTGGAATGGGGGAGTGTGTGTCTTACAAGCACTGGAGCGCTCTTCCTGAGGGATTCTGGGTAGGAGCAGGTTTTACAGAGGGTTAGAAGAGGCACCGCGGACACAGAGCATGATTGGCTAGGAGGTTGGGAATTTCCTTATAAGGGTAGCAGGTCCTATTTTCTAGGATGAGGTACGTTAAAGCTGAATTGGAAGATTATGATTGGTGTTAGGTTTCCTTGACAGTGAGGCATTTCCCCTAAGTGCAGGCTGACTTAGGTTTAACTATGTGACGTGACTGGGCCACTGGGGCAGCCCCCATTTTGTGGGTCCCAATATATGAATTAACCTTATCAAATTTAAAGCAAAAATAGATGCTCTGAAGGAGAGGAATAGAGTGTGTTAGTTTCTATAAAGACTTTTGTTCCAAATCAAAAATGAGGCCAAAAAAATGCAAATACTCCAAGAAGAGCAGCCTACTGACTTAAAGTCACACCAAGCCATAAATGATTAAATCAGTCCTTTTTCTAGAGCTAAGTTTCATGAATAGAAGGAAATGGCAAAGGTAATGGGGTGCTGGGAGCAGGGAAAGAACACAAGAAGGAGATATTAGAGAACTGAAGACAAATGTTTGCTGCTTCACAATTTCATCTAGGGCAGAGGCTGGCTATTCTGCACTGTTTCAAGGGATCCATTAGCGTTTACCAAGTTCCTACTGAGAAAAGCTTACAGTGAACCTTAGAGCACCTGGCTCTATAGAACGAGACAAAAGTAACTTTTACATCAAAAAGTCCCTCCTCTCGACGTCAGGAAGCTTTCTCTTAAATTAGATAAACAGGTACACACCCAAGAATAATTACACGATGATGACAACTCTACTCAGACTAGCTGTCCTTGTTTCACAGCAGTAAAAACCAAATGCATTTCATTCTGCATCAAACACGGATTGAAAGCCTACAATGAGCCAGGCGTGGTATTAGGTACTAGGGCTGGAAAGACATGTTCCCATCCTGATCATCCGGGAGTTCATCATGGAGGGAGAAGTTCAGACTCATAAACAGATCATCGGATTACAATGCAACAACGGCAATGACAGGTGGGACAGTGTAGTGGGGGAAGGGGGCTTGGAGCCCACCGTATAAAGATGGATCAAAATGGAGAAAGGTTAATCAGGGAAGCTTCTAGGGTGTTGGCATTTTGAGCAAGGCCTGAAAACACAGGGTTAGCTACACAATAAATTATAACACTGAAGAAAAGTATTTGCCTGTGAACTGTATAGGCAGCAAAGATTGTGGATTGGTGGAGAGGAGAGAGGAGTGTTCCAATTATGGAAATAGTGGTGGAATTTGCAAGATTGGTGTTGCAGTCGGGTTTCCCAACAAGCAGACTATGAGACAAAGATGTCATTTAAGAATTTCTTATGGGATCAATACCTGCAGAAGACAGGACAAAAACAAGATTGGGCAGAAGGAGAAGTTAAGATTTGATGCAGGCCCAACGAAAGCCTCAGGGACCTCCCAGAAAGTTCTGGAGCTGGGATGGCCTTTCAGAGTTATCCTGACTCTAGGTGAATGGGCTGAATCTTCATACCCCCAAGACGATAAACCATTGCATGTTGGATTCCCAAGAAGGAGGCATGACCATGGAGGGGGGAGTTTTCTCAGGCTGAGACAATCCCCCAGAAGAGCTGACTGCTGAGGACAGTCTACAGCAGCTGCAGGAATAAATTCTCTATTCCTGAAAGGGGATCTGGGCAACATGTCGTAGCATACTCCAGAGTCCACCTCTTGTGCTGCTTGGATCCACTTCTTCACATCAGTTCTAGGAGAAGTTCCTCCAGGATTCTAGTGAGCCCCTCTTTCGGGGGAAGCTCAGAAGAAGACGACTAGTGGAATGAACTACACAGTCCCCACCACTGCAGCTGGCTTTGGACTACAGTTGACATCATTATCCCCCCCTCCTCTGCCATCCACTACAGATTCTCTCACTTTCACCTAGTACCTCTGCTGCTCTTGGGGGCCTGCTTGGTGGCATGACTCAGACCCTTATTCCTTGGGGTCTGAGCTCTTGTTCACTTTGCTCTCCTCACACCAGGGTTGCTGCACTTGCCCATTTCCTACTGTCGCGTGTTCAGCTGAGCTACTCCATGACGTTGCTGCCTCGGCATCCATTTTGTTTGGCCGAGCAGCCTGCAGGGACCTTAAACTGACACTGGGCCTCTCATGCAAGTGCATACCCTAGATGGCAGCCTGCAGAGTCACAAGCAAATGTAAGTTCCTGATATTGTGATATTGATATGACTTCCTCAATAGCCCTTGTGATCAACAGTCTCCCCTGCCTCCCAGCAACTGTACGCCTTAGGCACTCCTTACATAAGACTCCCATGGGCCTTACCAAAACCCTACTCTTTTGGTTTGAATTGACCAATCTGGCCCTAGCCCAGGAACCCCAAAGCACTTCACTCATGAACCTTAATAAAGGCCTGTGTCCCAGGTCCTGCCTCTCCTTCTGTCTGCACCCTGCCTTGACCACCTCGTGTGCCTCCCCCCACCCAAAGCATGCCATATACTTCTTCCAGGTACTCATATACCTCTGAGTAATAAATTTATGTATTTCAATTTTGAATTATGATTCACTATCTGGCACACTATGCTCCACTTAACAAATGGTAATTTAACAAAGTCATAATATGCCCAAGTAGGTCATCCAAATGCCAAACATGTTTCTCCCTGCCTCCAATGAGTAACAGCAGTCCTACCTCCTCTTGCTAACCAGGATAAATTACCCCAGCCAAAATAGTGACTCTTCTCTTTGCCTGCTGGTCCCTGGGCACAAGGAGCCAGAAGTCCCAAAAAAGTAAGAGTTTATCATTCAATGAGATTTCAGGAGGATTTTCCTTTTAAAAAACAGCACCTCTATACATGCAGAGCCCAGAGTTGTGGGGATGAGAAGCACATATCCCCTAAGTGGTCAAAGGAATATTTGTTTATTCCTGCCCAAATGCAGACAACTTGCCACCAAGTGGGCAGTTGGTCTTCTTGAGGAATGATGTTGAACCAAGAGCCCAGAATTTTTCTCTTGCTGGCAGGTTGGTCATTTGATAAAAACAAGAGATGAATCAGCCTTGGGAGTTCATAGTGCTGTGCCCATGTAGACCCTGCATCCCTGCCAGCATGGCTGTTACATTCATTGGTCCATTGTGCTATCACAAGGGTGGCCAATGACAGATCCTGGCCAAGTCTTTCTGTGTACCAGATTCTATAGTATCTACTCCATGGTAGAATGCTCTCTAATAGGCATAAACATACAATATAAAGATTTTCGCACTTTAGGTCCATTTCCATATGTCCATCTTCATGTCTCTAGCCCATACCTCCTTGTCCCCAATCTTCCAATCTTTTCAGGCTCTTCATTAGCTAGCCAACCTATGAGTCCATAAATATTCTAAGCTTGGACCATTTGTTTTTACACACAAAGCAGATGACTTGGTGGACTCTGGAGCTCTTCCCACGATGAAGCTTTTCCCTTATCACTGTCTTTCAAGCCTATCCCTGAGTGGAGCTGTATTTCAACTACAAAACATACCCACCTACCAAGCCAACCCACTCATGAACCAAAGTTGGGTTTTTTCCTCCTTCATCAACTGGTCATAGGGGATCCCATGTGTGGCCACACATGTGAGCTAAGGAAAAGGCTGTGATGCAACAGTAGCAGAGGTCATGGTGTCTGGGCTACTTGATTGTGCAAGTTGCTGGTGTGCTGGTGTCCTCTGGTCCTGCTTGTGCTCAATCCCAGATGAATCACTTTCATCATAGGAAAGCTGGGCCTTCCTGATCTTGCGAATATAATACAAATATAATAAAAAAGTAAGTATTTGGAGTTTGTCATAACTGTTCCTGGTGCAGAGCTCCTAAAACCCTTGGAATCTTCTGAGTGATAACAGTGTCTTTTGTACGTTAATAAGATGGCATGTGAGGGATGAAGGGGTTAGATAGCTTCAGAATAAGGGCTGGTCACCAGAAAAACCAACCAAGTGGTTATAGTCTTACACCGCGTAACAAGCTTTCAGTCAACAAGTGACTGAACATATGTCAGTGGTCCCATAAGATTAGTACCATATAGCCTAAGTGTGTAGTAATAGACTATACCATCTAGGTTTGTGTAAGTACACTCTATGATGTTCACACAACGATGAAAATCACCTGACGACACATTTCTCAGAATCCCCTCGTTAAGCGACACATAACTGTAGAGTGCTAGAATGTTCAGCCCTATTGGCCTCCCTCCAGGGAGGTGAGAGGGGCTGGAGATTGAGCTTAGTTACCAACGATCTGATCAATCATGCCTACCTAATGAAACCTCCATAAAGACCCCTAAACAATGGGGTTCAGGGAGCTTCCCGTTGGTGAACACATGGACTGTGCTGGGAGGGTGGTGTGCCCGTTGAGGGCATGGAAGCTTCCCACCTCCCACTCCCCATACCTTGCCCTATGCATGTCTTCCATTTGGCTGTTCCTGAGCTGTATCCTTTATAATAAATTGGCAATAGTAAATAAAGCGCTTTCCTGAGTTCTGTGAGTTGCTTTAGTGAATTATCAAACCTGAGGTGGGTGTCGTGGGAAACTTTGAATTTGTAGTTGACCAGGCAGAAGTGTAACCTGGGCGCCCCATCTGTGGCTGGCATCTGCAGTGGGGGCAGTCTTGTGGGACTGAGCCCTTAACCTGTGGGGTCTGCACTAACTACAGATAGTTAGTGTCTGAATTGATTGGATTGTTGGACACCCAGGTGGTGTTGGAGAATTGGTTGTTGGAAAAACCACACAGGCCCTCATACCACTGTCCTCCTATGGTTGTGTCTCCACACCAGAAAGGCCCAGCCAGTCTGGAAGACAATGTCTTCCACTGACTTCTCTACCCACTCAGATCCTGGCACTAAGAAACAGGGTGGATGGTAATGATGGGGTTCAGGACATGCTGCCCTAAAATATAGTACCTCAGCATACTGAATATCTAAAGCTGAAGGAGTTTGAAAGAAAGGCAGAAGGTCACTCTGACCCCCCACACCACCCCTTCTTCCCTGAAACAGATCATAAAACTTGCATGTAAAAGATATTCTACCAGGAGGAAGGAAGACATTCTTATCACCAGAGATGGGGAATTTGGGGCCAAGAAATCTATGCAAATAAACCTTGTTAAACTAACTCTTATCTTCCTAGTTATTTCTTCACCACTTACTACCTCTAGCCCAAACCCCTTTGTCTTATCAATTCTTCACAAATTTATTGCTTCTTTGTCTAAAAGGTATAAAAGCTTCCCACACTGGTCATTTCTTTGGGTCTTCATTCTCCTGTGAAGGCCCCCATGTACATGTAAAAATTCAATAAAATTTGCATGTTTTTCTCCTGTTAATCTACCTTTGTCAGTTTAATTTTCAGACACAGCCAGGGACATTTAGAGGGTTGGGAAAACTTTTTCCTCCTCTACAGGAACAGAGGGGTCTAGATCCTCTGCCTTGTCAAATTAATAAACAGAAACCTCATTAAAGTGGAGTCAGGAGGCCAAAAGGGGGAGCTCTCACAGCCCTACCTCCATCACAGAGCCCAACAGGGAGAAGAAAGACTTCCTCTTCTTGACCAGCAAGAAGCTCAGCCAATGAGAGACTGTCACAACTCAGCCAATGAAAAGCCACTACACTCTGACTTCTTTGTTTACTACAGCCCTCCCAAATTCCTCTTCCCCCTATAAAGGAGTTTCTCCTTTATAAGCGCACACACTTAACCGCTTGTGCCACGGGGCCAGCCCCAGGGGCCTATTTTATACTTCTGAATGTCTACTGCACATGGTACAGTGGAAATGTTTCTGAAACAAATAAATGAATAAATGTGAAATCAAAGGAAGGAATGCAAAACTTAACTAACCTACTGAGGCAAGAGCACTACGTCCATAAGTCCCTTTTATCCTTATGGGTGGTGCTCTCTGTAGTTTCCAAAGCGGGCCTCCAGTTTCTTTGCAAAGATTGTTCCTTTTTCTAGGTTACTCAAGGGTAACAAGTGACTTTTCCTTTTTAAGTTACCAATACTCTCTGCTCACAACATCGCCATCAAGCTTTTAGAGACAGAGCAGCTAAAAATTACTCACAGCAAATGGCCGCTGATGAGTCAGAAACCCTTAAAAGCTGTAATCAGGGGCCAGTGTGGATGCATATAGTTCGATGGTTAAGCCAGAAGAAGTCACCTTCAGGAGGATAAAGATTATTCCCATCAGCATGAATGCTGTGCGCCACCCCCCTCCAAGCACCTGGCTCCTCGTTAATTTACCTGTGACATGTTGCTACACTTAATTGCATTTGACAATTAGTAACATTTCAACACCTCTTTTAATGGAACAATTAAGAGAGCGCTTGTCTTGGTTGCAAGAAAATATATGAGCTGATTTTTCAGAGGAAAAGATAAAAGACCCAACATAAACCCCCAGTGGAAATTCGGTTATAGACAGCTTTGAGGTAAGCCCTTTCCCTTTTGCATTTTGCAAGAGTTATGTGCAAGCACGCCTTTTCGTGTTTGTTTGGTGTGTGTTTGACTGTTGCTTGGTTTCCCTGAACGAGCATTTCTCCACCAGACAGCTCCGGGCTGTTCTCGCAGCCACGTGATATTAATTACAAGGAAGAATGGATGCTAAGGAGTTGCTGTTACTCATTTCTCACTCGTGTTGTTGCATTGATTGCTTGAGAAAGCAGATGCCCCAAGGCAGTTCTTCGCACAATCAATGCAGGCCCCAGGGAAGGCTGAGGAGAGTCTCTGAGCCTTTGTCCTGGCTTCCAGTTCCCTCCAAGTAACAGACTAGCAGGGAAGTGTGACCCCCTGGGGTCCCTGAAAAAACTTAAATAACTGCTATTTTTATTATCTTGCCCCCCTCAACTCACATTAGTAACAGAGAAAAATTATACTGCTCTGTTATTACAAAATTTACCTTACAGCAATAGTTTACAAATCTTTGGACTCACGAATAACACAATATCGTCACTGTAGACAAGACTGCAAGGAACGTGTGCTTGAAGGCTCATCTAATAAGAGCTGTGAGGGGCACAGGATTAAATATATCATTTGCAAAGGGTTGATGCATTTCATTTTCCAAAAGTCATTTAGCAGAGCAGATGGGATGGATCATTGAAGTGGTGTCTGTGTTAGAAAAAGTCCCAAGAATATGATCGACACCCTGGTCGAGGCTTCTGTCTTTGCCCAGTGCCCACCAAACTCAGGGTAGATTCCACCTTCACAGTCTACTGCCATCCTGGTTCTAGACTAACTGGAGACCCGCTACCCCTGAAAGTGACCGCCACTCTCCCACCATCACTTGGCTGCCATACTGTTCCTCCTGCCTGCAAAGCCCTCTTTCTCTGCTTGTCCAAAACCCGCCATTCCTCAAGATACAACCCATATATTACGTTCTTCATGAGGCCTCCTCTGATTCCCCCACCCATTCTCTCTGACCCCTCACCACACTTGGATGCTTCTCTTGTCACTCATCATCTATTGCTTTGTCTTACAGGCAGTTGAACCATTTGCTTCTGCCTGAGTAGACTGTCAGCTCCTCTGACACTAGGAATCATGATACTATTCTTCTTTATAATAATCCACAAACTCCAGGCTGGTATATACTTATTTATATTATCAGTAATAATTATAACTGTCGGGTATCCTTCAGTAAGTATTTGTCAAATTAAATGGTGTTGAATTTTCAGATACGAGTCTGATTTTTAAAAAGTTATATTGCTTTGATTGGCATTTGCCTCTTTTACCCCACCCCACCCCCAAAAAAGGCGGGGAAGGGCAAGGAAAGTATTTCCGTCCCTCCAGCTTCCATTTTAACGTCCTTCCATCAGCTTAGGTTGGTGCGTCATCCACTCCTGAGTGGCTGGACGTTTGTAACCAAGCACTGTCACAATGTCCCCCAAGGGAGAGATGCAATCAGAAGAGCAATAATGACTTTCCGTGAGCTGGGATGAACGCCCTCATCTCTCAGGTCACTAGGGCAACATCTTCCGAAATCCACCACAGATTTATCACAGTCCTGTCTCTCTCTTTCCACACTAGCACTATTCCCTTTTCCTTTGCCCCACACAATGCAGCTTTGTATCCAAGGGGCCCCGATTGGACTATCTGAGGATCTAGACAGAATTTTCACAGGCCCCATCCCTCTCCTGGGTCAGGAGGGAAGGGGGTCACTGGTCCCAAAAGATGGACTCAGTTCCTTCTTGCACTGAACATCCTCAACATTCACACCTCCCCAACACACACACACAGAGTCACGCATGCACACACGCACACATGGACTGCTAACTGCATACACTAATGCCGCATCTTGCTAATTGCATCAGCCTTGCTGGTTATTATTAAGGTCTTGCTTTCAGGATGTAGAGAGAACCAGCCACATAATGATCAAGGAGACAAATGGAGCATATCACTGCAGCCACTATGCAATGATAATGAGTTACATAAATCAAAAGTTCGCTAATTTACCTATCGGAGTAAGTGAATAGGGATTTTCAGTTACTGTGATTGTTTTGTGATAAATTTTTTAAATAACTCTTGTATATAGATGTTCTGGAAGCTAGAGATTTGTTTCCTAAAAGGAGGCAGCAGAATGCTGCACAAAGATCACGGCATGATGAGTCAAGAGACCCTTGAGATAATTTTACCTCTGCCACCTTGGGGAAGGAAGCCAGCTCCCTTCTCTGGCCTTCAGATTCTTCTATCAAATAGAAGATCTTTGCATTTTAAGAGTCCCCTTCTCTCTGAGATTCTATGTACCCATACTCCTCAGACAAAATACAATACAGGCCTCCTCCTGCCCAGCACTTTGCAGAGGGAATTGAGCTGTAGTTTTAATGAAAGTCAGCCAGCCCTTCACCAACTAAAGAAACATGAGTTTTTCCTTACTGTGTGTGCACTGCTTCGCTCCCCAGACCCTACACTAAATTGAGGGACTGTATAACCCTCTTCCTCTTTTTACACTTGGTGAATTGGTTTGTCTACGTATGTAACTGAATGGTGTCATCCATGGTAATTTCCCTCAGGTTAGAGCACAGACTGTTTGTATTATCAAACCATTTTGTTTTGTTGGTAATTTGTGGGTTAATACCTAGGAATTTTGAGGGATAGATTATCTTTTGGACCCATAGGTTTAATAATTCATTTTATTCCAATTTCCCAGTGGAATAAACCTCAGGGAGTGGGGTATCCCTTGACTCACGCCCAGATTCTGGGAGCAGAAGCCTCAGTGAGACTGTTAGATTCTGAGAGGAATCTGGGCAGGCGGTTCCTCTGAGGGGTGGTGACTAGGAGTGCGTGCATACAGTCATGCATCGCTTAATGACAGGATATGTTCTGAGAAATGCACGGTTAGGCAATTTTGTCATTGTGTGAACATCATAGAGTGTACTTACACAAACCCAGATGGTATAGCCTACTACACGTCTAGGTTATATGGCACTAATGCTATGAGACCACTGTTGTATTTGCAGTCCATCATTGACCGAAACAGCATTATGTGGTGCATGACTTTATACGTATATGTGTGTGTATGTGAATGTGTGTGCATGTATGTGTGTACATGTGTACCTGCATGTGTGTATATGTGTGTATGTGTATATGCATGTATGTTTTTATGTGTGTATGTGTGTGCACATGTGTGTATATGTACTTGTATACATATGTATCTGTATATGTGTGCACATGTGTATGTATCTGTGTGTACATGTATATATGTGTATATTTCTATGTTTGTATATGTGTGTACACATGTGTGTTTGTGTGTATGAAAAATGCAGCATTGATGTCTCTTGGTTTAAGTCCCTGGATCAAATGATGATTACGTTTATGATAAAGAGGGTGAAGGTGCCAAGACCTCACCCCTTCCCCAAACCACTGGCCTCTGCCTCCCTCTCCAAACAAGGATCCTTTCCCTTCAACCACTGGGAGAAAATAATAATCTTCCCTGCGTGGAAAGAGACTCGCCAAGCATAAAGCCAGTTGGCGCTGGTTCCTTCAGAAATGAACAGATAAACAAACAAATGGGAGATTGGAAGGAGGAGATGGTTTATGAATAAAACAATGTTTTATTAAGTTGCTATTAAATTTCAATTGAACAGTGCTTGGGATACATAGGCACAGACATATTCCTGAAACTAATTGGTTTTCCACATCTGCCTTGCTTCCTAATTGGACTAATTACTGCACTGTAGGATCATGCTCGTTGTACTAGAGAAAGCAAGAAACCTTGATTTACAGTGAGAGGAGCAGCAATTAGAGGGAATTAATTCATAAAGCAACATCTAAATAAATCATATTATGAAGAGACAGCAATGTAATTATTGTGACTGGTGGGTCCCTGGTGGGAGAACGTCAAACTTAAACCTCAAAACACGCCGCTGAATTCTCCCCAGATCAGTGTAGCATCTCCTATTTCATCAAGCATGTACTACCTATTCTTTAAGGCCTAATTGAGGCACCGTGTCAAAAACAATATGGCCTAACACTTCTCTCCAGCAGCAGAGGAAAAAACATCAAGTGCTCACCACCTCATATTTGTCCTTTGTCAGAATTATATATAAGCTCAGCATGACGTGGGTAATGTGTATGGCTGCAGTTTCAAAATGGGAGCCTTTGCAAACTTAAGTGTCATTATGAATCTTCTCTTGACATCCAGTGGCATTTTGGGGGTTGTAGCTAAGAGAGCTTATTAGTAAGAATAGCAGGTTAAAACTCCGGTGTTTCAATAATTCATCTCCCCTCGCTATGAAGTCACAGTCCTGCTTGGCTGTAATGGGTCTGAAGGCCCCACAATATTCACTGTGGCTCCCTCCTCTTTGATGCTAGAGATCCTCTTCATTTCTTTTCATTGTTTTTGCTTTTTGTTTGGTTGGGTTTTCTTTTTCTTCTTACTGTCATTCAGACCGAACCTGGGAAGAACTCGTAAACAGCCTCCAGAGTAAATCCTGTGAGCCTCAGTTTCCCCATCCATAAAATCCAGTGATTTCCTCCTTACTAAGGTGCCACCTGCAAGATGCTCTAAATACAGTTTCCCCACTTTTTCACATCAAGGCACATGTAGAAAATGATGTTTTTATATGACAATGGGGTAATCAGAAGGGGTTGTTTATGGCCAAATGTCATTTGGGTTTCTGGATCCAGGCTCTGGCCATCCCAGAGCCTGCTCTGCTGCCTTGTTGACTGAGGGAATCAATATCTTGGCACCCCTGTAACCTATTGGTGCCATGGACACACATCGGGGAACTCTTCCCCAAAGAAGCTACACTTTCTACTTCACAGGAGCTTCCTGCTCTTTCAGTGGCCTGGAGCAGCCCAGTCCTGCAGCCCTCCCCTTCACAATAGAGCAGGTCATTACTCTCAGCAGGCAGCCCCAGTTCACTGTCCACCAGGAGGCCTGCCTTTGCTCATCTCCATCTGCCAGTAGAGAGGTGGGGACAACTCAGAGAAAAATATTGTAGAAAAATAACCTCCAAAGTAACCACACACAGTGCAAGGGCTCTGAACTTCCCTTGGAAGGGAGACTTATTCCATGTACATTAAGTCAAGAAGTCAAGAGTTTACCAGGGGTCAGAGCACGGCTTTAGAAGAATGTCATTGACTCCTAGGACTAGAAGAAATTGCTAAGAACAAGTGCTTTTAGAATCAAAAAGACCTGGATTTAAATCTTTTTCTGTGATGTCTAAGCTTGAACACATCATTTAACCTCTGTCCCCAGTATTCTCATCCTCAAAATGTGGATACTAGTACCTGCTTCACGAGCTTGTTATGAGGATTAAGTAATAGTGGGTGTAAAGTATTTAGCATCTCCCTAGGCCTAGACTAACTCACAAAAAATGAAAGCTACTGTTATTATTATTATTAAAACTGCCCCCATCTAATTCTTCTGATCATTCTAATGTAACCTCACCATCTGAATTTCTCTGAGAGAAGGAATTTACTTCCCTCTGAGGCAGCCCATTCAATTTTCAAGCAGTCCTATATCTCCTGGTTTCATCTTCTGGATCTACACTATGTCAGCTTGTGTCATTTCAAATGACTCATTTTGCCCAAACTGATACAGCAACATCATTCCCAGGGAGCCGCCTTTGCCTGTTATGACTCGATCTTAGAAGAGCTTTCAGCTGGGGGTTGTCTACAAAGGCTCACTTTGGGGATAATGATTCAAATACTGCTCCAAGCAGATTCTCCAAATCCAAAGCATATCTACCCTGATCTCAAGAACATAATTCTACCTAGATTTATAAAAACAATTGCCAATAGAGTACAGCTTTGTTAAAAAAAAAAAAAAAAAACTGATTTCATTTCGATTTATCTCCAGGCACTTGCTTAGGATGCAGATCTGAAAGAACAAATATCATTGCAGAATGTAGAATAGTATTTTATGCCATATTCCAAGACCCATTTGGATTCTATGAAATTGTGTAGGACATTAGCTAATATAAATTAAAGTTGAATAAATTTGAACATGTCTACATGAAATACAGTGGCCTCAAACAGTAAAACAAGCAGAGGATTTCAAGTAGAAAGTTTGGATTTGTCTTTGTTAAACAAGAGGCTCCAGCAACACCAGCGAGCCTCACTAGAGTGAAGGAACTCCTGGGCAGGACTTCAGTAGGTAGACACATCTGGCCTTCTCTCTTGGTCTTGTGGAGAAGTAGCCAGCGTGCAGCTGGATGCACCACGGGGATGGACCCAGCCACCTACCACCTCCATTTGCTCGTTGTTTTATGGAGTGAGCATGGGAACAGCTTTGTATGGGGGTATATGCATTTGGGTTTCAAACATCCAGCAGTCTAAGCTTAGGTACCGGCTCTTGGGGGGATACTGAGAAACACAGTTGCCCCAGACCTGGGCTACTTGGGGCCCTTAGGACCAGTGGGAAGCTAAGATTTGGCATAGCCTCTCCCTCTGTAGAAGGGGGAGCACTTGATCCCAGCTAGCTCAGTATCAGGCAACCCACATTTCCAGGCTCATTCACTGGACAGCCCTCTTCATTTCTCCAGACTTCCAGCGCTACATCCTAACAGCCATGTGATTTTAGGAAAGTAGCTCAGACTCTCTGAGTCCTTACTGTCTCATTAGTAAAATGTGAGTAATAATCCCACTTATCCCATAAGATGTGGTAGGAAGAGTAATGAAATGCTGCGCACAAAGGCACTTCATCAACAGCAATGATGCCTTGGGGTCTCAGGTCGTTTAGGAAAATTCATTTGGGAACATCTTCCCTTCCAGGAACAGGAGCCTGGGCAGTAACTCCTCCCTCCCCGCCCGTGTATTTTTCTTTGATGTTCTATAGTCACATCATGTTAAGCTGTGTCAAATCACCTTCCTATGAGGGAGAAGAATTAACATAATATGATGTTGGAGGACATGTTTGCTGCTCGATACACCATCAAGTCCTCCATTCAAAAGCAAAGCTTCACAGCCAATTACCTGCTTTTAACAAAATTTTCATCCAATATGAGCCTGAAAGATGAGGGATCATTTCAGGCAAGCATCAAGGATCCATCCCAATTTGTGATGCTTAATGCCATGGCAAGGAGACCTTGCAATGGGTTCCCCACCTAGTGTGGAGAGATAATGTCACTCCAGAAAGATGCAATCCAGTGGGGCAGAGACTTGTTCAACATTGTTTGTTCTCTCTCTCTCTCTCCTCCTCTCTTTCTCCCCAGGAAAGTTATTGTCTTCTTCATGCTGGTGTTTCTCTTGGAGAAAATTTCTTGTTCACACCTCCTCAACACACCCATTTGCACAATTCAGTCTAGCTCTCAGTGGCATAAAGTTCAAGTAAACTCCCCTCCCGCAATTATCAAGCACTGTGATGATTTACCATCTTTAGCTCTAGTCTTCAACATCCTTCTTCTCTAAACCACAGGGATGAGATTAGTGAAGGAAATGAGAGAAATCAGGAGAAGGAGAAGGAGTGAAAGAATTAAGGAAGAGCAGAGATGGGAAAAAATTAATAAAAGGCAATTTTCTAAAGGGCAATAATCAAATTTGCACTTGAAAATTTCCTGAGTTCCATAAATTATATGCAAAACAAGTGCAAAAGAATGTAAATATTTTACAAATAAACCAGTGGCCTCCACAAATATTTAATTTTCATGACTCTACATATTACAAGAGTTTGTGATTATCCAAAACTTGCAGAAACTATAAGGTCACATCCCTATGATGTAAAGAGAAACACTGAATTTAGAGAGTTCATTCAAACAACTAGCTACTTAAATAAGAGAAGTTTTTTAAAAATGGCAAACCAGGTCCATTCAGCAGCCATGTGCAGATACAGCCTTCACACAAACAGGAATGAAAATGCTTAAATCTCTGAAGAATTTGGGTTTGGAACTGCCAGGCACAATTTTGGCTCTACCTATTCTCTGGAAAATCTATTCAGTAAGAGGAAAATCCTAAATGAATTGATGAAGACAAAGAAGTTTAAACAAACCAATATTTATTGAGTTCCTACTAATGTTAGGCACTGTACCAGGCTGGAAGTGGGAAGGAGAAGGAATACGAGTGAGAGTGGGCTGGGATGAGGAGAAATAAATCCAGAAAGCCCACTGTTTAGTGAAAGGACACAATCATTGACACAGCTGACCATCTGCAGGCACTTAAGTAAAAATTGCAGTTACGAGCTTCTACTTTTTAAACTGACAATGGAACCAAATATTTTAAATCAGTTCTGTCCCAGGGTGGCTCTAGGTAGCCTAGAGTGCTCTGAGTTTAGAAGAGGACAGATTTCACCAAAGGATGGATAGAATGCCTATAGTCATGATAAGTGGGAGAAAGGAGCATTCTAAGTAGAAGGAACAGTGTATGCACCCAAATAGAAGGCATGAAAATTCCTGGTAGACTTAAACACCCTGGTTCAGCAAGGTGGGCACATAGGACATAAGCAAAGGAGTAGAGTGATGAGGTAAGAGGAAGCCAGGTCACAGATAGCCTTAGGTACTGCATTAAGGCATTTGGAGTTAGTCTACACATTGACGATTATAAAGCTGTCCTTGATCTGCTATAGAGAACAGCAGAAGTGATGCTCCATGACTTCTGAGGCTAGGTCATAAAAATCAGACAGCTTCTGCCTCTCTCTCTCTTTCTCTCTCTCTCTCCTCACCCATGGAATACAGTGATCATGATTTGAGGAGGCCCAGGCACATGCAGAGGCCCCACATGGGTGTTTCAGTCCTCAGCCCCAGTGAAAATCTCAGCTGACAGCCAGCATCAACCACTACACACAGGAGGGGGCAAGTTTTCAGATGATTCCAGCTCCCAGCTGAGTCTTCAAGTCTTCCAGCTGAGACTCCAGACATGGTGGAGCAGAGGAAATGCCTTGTCAAAATTCCTGACCCATGGAATCCAGGAGCATAACAAATGGTTCTTTTATACCACTAAGTTTTGGGGTAATTTATTATGTATCCATGGTAACTGGAATATCATCTTAATAATAACAGGCTTAATAATAAGAAGGCTTTATATCTTTTCATATTCAGTACTCACTTAATCCCCAATGGGAGACATAGTATTACTCTCCTAATTTTATAGGAAAGCAAAGTTCCTTGATTAAGAGATAGAGCTAGCAGATGGTAGAGCTAGCAGTGAAACCAAAATCTTCTGGCTCCAAATCTTGTTTTCTTTCCACTATGTCACCTTCACTGGGTCACACTGCATTTTGGTAAACAGGAGATGGTTTGATTAGATCTGTGATTTAGAAGGTGATTCTAGTGGCAGTGTAGCATGTTGTGTGCCGTGGTTCTGGGATCAAATTTTCTGGGTTCAACCCCTGGCTCTGCTTCCTATGAGCTGTATGACTTGGGCAAATTAAGAGATGTGTCTCAGTTTCTTTATCAGTAAGGAATTTAGAACAATGCCTGGCACATCAGATGTGCTCAATAAATGTTGATCATGATTATAGATTATAGAATTACTCTCAGACTCAGGAAAAGGGACCCCTAACCTATGCCTCCCGATTTAGTCGGACCCACTTTGATGCATCTCCAGCCATGCCCCTACGCATAGGACACAGTACATGGAGCCAAAAGGACATGAGAATCCAAGTCTGTGTCTTTCCCTCTAGAGTGTACTCTGGATGTCCAGGATCTTGGAATTTCCTGTACACATGGCTGCAAGCCCATTTCCCTGGCACAAATGATTACCTTCCTTGGTCCTTGGTCCTAAGAGTAGACTGTACTTTTGTTATTTTAACCCTGAGCCGTGGCCAAAGCTTCACTGCTTGCATAGAGTGTGGATGAATCTTATACATGCAATCTCAGAATTTTCACATAAGTATGCAAGACCTCTTCTGTTATGGGTGGAACCGGGGATGGGAAGGGAAGGGCGTGTAGATGATGAGCTGGGGTCCAGGATCCAGCTCTTCCCATATTACTGCATTTCATGATGTAACTCTGAGGAGTCCAAAAATTTGAAATTCATTCTGGGCTTCCAGGTCATTTTGAATGCTTATTTGTTAAGGTAGGAGGCTAGAATATATTTTGTTTAGTATGTTTTTAATCTTGCTTTATAAGTTTTAAATATTTAGACATTTAGTGTTTGGATCTCCACTCATATTCTTAGCCCAGGCTCTGCAAATGTTCAGATTGATGGATTGATCAGGAAAGAGACAAAAGGCAGGGAGACCAGCTGCAGAGCTCCTGCAGGCATTCACGTGACAAGTGGAAAGCCAGATTAGTGGTTAGGAGCTTTAAAAGGAGAAAACAGAAGTGAGAGGCATTTCAGCAACAGGAGTGATCAGCCTCAGCCCCCAGTGGGATGAGGGGTTTGAGAATGACCTCAGTGACATCTCAGACTTCTCTAGCTAGTTCCATGGATGTAGAAAGAGATGGTGGGAGAAACAGCAGATTTGAGGGGCGGAACATGATGAGTTTGGTCCTGTGTTGAGGTGCTGGCAGGCTATCTACATGGTGAGGACTGTGGCCTGAGATATATAGATTTGGTAAGTACTAGGATGTGGAGTTGATGCCATCACCAGAGTGGGAGAAAAGGGCTAGGCAGCACCTCAGAGGAAGAAGAGCCAGCAAATATGCTGTTTCAGTCAAGATGAGCAGAAGTAACAAATAACCCTGAGATCTCAGGAGCTTACAGCATCAAATGCTCATTTCTCACTCACACATGTGCACTGTGGGCCAACAATGACTCTGCCCATGTTCTCTAACCAGGACCATGCAGGTGGAGGAGCATGGCTGGTAGGGGTTGCAGTGGGGAAAGACATCATGGCAATTCACTGGCTCTTAACACTCCTTCTTGGCAATGACATGTGGCCCTGCTGCTCACATTTCATTGGGTGAAGCAAGTCACATGGTCAAGACTGCCGTCAGTGGGGCAGGGAAGTACAACCTCTCCCAGGGAGAGGCAGTGACTATTTTTGAACAATAATATAGTCACTGACATGCTATTCCAGAAAAACAAGTCTTCTCACCCTTCTCACCCCTCTGTTCCCTACACCCTAACTGGAGCTGTCTAGCCTGGGAGTGGGGTAAAGGGCTGCTTTTCCAATAATCAATAGTAGTTAACCAAGTTACTTGGTGGGAAGAGGGGGATTAAGGTGCTGATGTTCCAAATGGGAGCAAAAGAATACACAAACATATGGCGATGAAAGAGAGCATTAATTCACACGGTAAGCACTTATTTACCAAGTACGTACTGGGAAAAGATCTTTCTACAAACCTGGGAAATGATTCAATACGCCCAATACAACTAACAATTTATAGCCATAAGGGAAAACAAACATGTTTTTTCAAGCAGATTTTGTTACCCGGAGAAGTCCCTAAAACACTTTCCATGTCTAATGCTTTGTTTTTAAGTTGTGCTTGCTTATAGGAGCCACGGCAGAACATTGCCAGATGGCCAAACTGCAGAACCAGTCCAGACCAGCAAGCTCCAAGATGGTGATGGGGTGCCTTGAGCAAAAAGAAACGCTCGCAGAAGGTGCTGTATGCAAGAAGGAAGATCTAGGCATGCCCCAAATGCCCCCGCAACGAGCGGTGATGCGGAGACTCCTCCTCCTTCACATCCCATTAGAATCCTGCTCACCTTCCCTTTGGGGAGAAGGTGTTTTAGACCACGAGCTCTCCTTCTCCATGTTCCTTGATCAACGAATAAAGTTTCTGCTCTGCTATTCCGTACCCAGTCTCGTTGTATTGGCACGAGCGGCTCCAGGCAAAAGGACCCACTTGCAGGTCACTGGTCCCTTACGGCTTGGTAACATTTTAATCGCTTTATATCCATTAACCATCCTTCTCCAATAACTTAGTAAAGTGATAGTTATTATTGTCATGTTACATGAGGAGTGTGAGGTTTAGAGGTTTAATATCCTTCCCAAGATTACACAGCTGCCTAGGGTCAGAGCCTGGATTCCAATGCACTCCTAGTTCTAACCTCCCATTTAACCATCTATCCTCAGCATTCAGAGATGTGCCCAAAGTGTAGAAGACCTCGGGCACAGAGTGAACAGAACAAAGGATAGAAAAGAGGCAAGGAGCTAGTTAATAGGATACACCATTTAACTTTAGATGGCGAAGGTACTTCCTAGTGTACTCCTGGAGTGAACACCACTTTAAACACTAGGGATGGACTGTGAAATGTGGAAGACCAAGTATTGAGCAGAACAGCTGGACTGAGATTGTGACACGAGTATAGTGCATGGGGGCAATGGAGAATTGTCTTGGTGGAGAAACCATATCAGTCTTTGAGGTCCGACTGAGTAACCGTCTTCTCTCCACATCTTTCCTAATCTCCCAAGCAGGTTCAGACTCTACATCATGGAGTACTTTGCAGCTCTCTTCAAACACCATATTCTGCCTGCTATTCCATATGTTGCAGCCTTATCTCCCTTCAGAGATTGTAAACTTCCTAACAGCCATGGGACAGTGTCTCATTCATCTTTGTTTCCCAACACTTGGCGCTTAGTAGCATCTCAATGTGTCTAACCAGTTGAAAAGTTGTTCCTCATATAAGTCTCCCTGTGGGCAAGGAGAGCTGCCCTTCATTGGAGAAACTTTAATGGCTATATTTTGAAGAGGGTTAAGGGGGCTCCTCCTAAGGTGGGTGTAATTGGATACAAGGAAAGATTATTTCCAGAACATTAGGGGTTGCAGTTATTTGAAGAATCAAACATTGTCTTTTCCGTCAACTCAGGGATGTTCCTTTGCATTTAAAAGCAATGCCATTTACTTACAAATTACAGTGGTTTTGATGCAAATGAACCGCTTCAGGACAGTTTCCTCTCCCTTAGATTAGCTCAGAAATGTGGTAGGGAAATTGACCAAGGATGCAGAATGCAGAGCTTGACCTGAGGCCTATTAAAATAAAGCTCCTGTTTAATTATTCCTATTTCTGAAGTAAGAGGCAATTAGAATCCAATGAAGTGGCAGGAGGGGGCTGGCCCAGGAGTTTGCTCATATTTGTGTGGATTTTTGGGTCTGGATGTGGCCAGCAGAGTACACTTAACCAGACAGTGTAGGGAAACTGCCGAGTGCAGAGGCATGTCCCAGGCCGGGCCTGACTCAGACTTGCAGGAAAATTGTGGTAAATTACTGAACCCCTTTGGCCCTCAGTTTCTCTGTTAAATAGGGAGACTCATCCCTGCCCTCTTTATAGGAAGACCTGTGAGAGGATATTAATCTAGTGGCTGGTATTCGATAATTCAAAATTTATAAAGTGTTTTTGAATCCATCATCTCATTTCGTTCCCCACAAGACCCTATGAGGTGGGGATTATTCTCATTTACATTTCCAACAGGAATACTAGGGCTGGTAGAGGTTAGATGGCCCAAGTCTCACAATCAATTAGTGATGGAGGCATGCTGCTTCTAACTCCAAACCCCTTTCAGCCCTTCTTCCTCCATCATAGATAGAACAATGATGAGAAGCAGAGGGGAGGAAATTTTCTTTTCCCATACCCATCTTAGGTTTTCCAGAAGGGAACCAGTAAATTTCCCCACACTGTCTGGTCAAGTGTGCCAACAACAGATTACCAAGAGAAAAACAAACAGAAGTTTATTAACAAGTGCACTGCTCATGCACACATGGAAGCATCCAGCAGTGAGTACCCGAAGGGGTGGTTTGAATTTGGGCTTACATACCATCTTAGGTTAAACAAAGGAAAAGTGGTTAGGGGCTGCTGAGGGTAAGCTATGGGAAAATGACCAGGAAAAGTATGGTAAACAAGTGTTGTTCAGTGAGGTTTGTCATGCAGATATAAATTGGTGCCTTCTCCATTGATAAGAGTTGTTAAGAGTCTGCCTCTTCCTAGTATAGACAAGAAAGATATTTCTACAAATGGAAATTTCCTTTATAAAAGGAAAATTTGTGCCCTCTTTTTAGAGTTTCTCCTGCATCTTCTGGTTCTCAATGGCATGTAGCTCAAAATAATCTATATGCCAAAGAGGTGTATTTTGGGGTGGCATACTCTGGTACCCTTCAGAAGGTAAGACATATCTAATAAGAATACAAACACATGTTACTTCCTAAGTGCCAGGCCTGGCTCAAAGAGCCACACATATGCTAATTCATTTAATCTTCCCAACAACCCAATAAGGTAGGTACTATTATTAATCCCACTTTATAGATGAGGAAACTGAGACACAGAGAGGCCAAGATCACATAGCTAATATGTAGTGGAGCTGAGATTAGAATTTAGGAAGACTGGTTCTAGGATACACATTCTTAAGCCTTTGGCAATTACTTTATCTCTTTCCTGTGGCAGAGCAGAAGAAATATCTATGAGTAGTTACAAGTATGTACTACTTGAAAGATGAGAGTGCATATTTCCCTCCTATCCCCACGTCTCCTCACCCAGAAATCTTTCCTACTAACCACCATGTTGCCAGCAGTTCTACTGTTACAGACCATTTCTCTGGGCAAAGTTATTAGTTCTCCTGATTTAAATGTTCTCCCCCGCCTGCTTCCTTACCCACCCCACCCCCCATGCAAACACGCACAGAATAAAGTCTAGACTTCTAACAGCAAGTCCCCTATGATGTCAATACCCTCTTGCCTCATCTCTTGCTCTTCCCTGCTTCACACCCTGCCTCTCCAACCCACCAAAGCCCTGGAAGTTCCTTGAAGGGGCCGCAGTCTCTTGCACATCAGTGCATCTTCACGTTTAGTTCTCTCTTCGCCATTACCTGTAAGAACACCTATTTGTTACAGTTCTTTGCTGCTCTCCCAGTTTACTTTCCGTGCACCTCCTCAGTGATCCCATAGCGACCCAAGCATTTTCTTTTTGTAAGGCATAATTGTTTGAGCAAATTAACTGGGAGCTACTTGAGGAAAAGCTTATTTCTGTTTATCTCTGTATTACCTAGTTCAGTACCTGGTACTTAGTAGATATTTGATAAAGTTTCTCTAGGCCAATACCGTTCATCAACACTCTACTATAAACTGCTTTATCAGTATCTTTCTTCCACAATAGAAATAGCTTTATGGGTTTTTTTTTTTCCTGATTATTAAAGTAAGGCATTCTCATTGTAAACATTTTCCGTTATTACAAGAAAATGTAAAGAAGAAAATAAACATCACTGATAATATCACCACTAGAGATATCTGCTCTTTTAGCTAGTTTTCTACAAAAGCAGCTAGCTGAGAAAGGATGGAACCTAAGACATGTTCACTCAACAGGCCCAAGAGAAAAGGAGAGACCTAAATCATAGAGGACTGTCCTGGCAAGGCATCTGTGAGCTGAACACTTCACAGGATATGCTCCAGATCAGCAGGGAGAAGGATGAGGTCACTGCTGCTGAAGATAGAGCACCAGGAGAAATAGGACAACAAAAGTGACAGGAACAAAATGTAGGAACAGGTTTCTTTGCTGCCTTCAGACAACAGAACCAGGACACATGGAGAAAATTTGCAAAAAACATCAGTCTTTGATTCAATTTAAACAACTTCCTAATAATCAGAGAGCTACAAAAACAACATATTACCTTCTGAGATAGGAAGCAGCCTGTCCCTGGAGGTGTCCAAGTAGCTGCTGATGTTAAATAAAAATTATTCATGACACTCCTCAAAGATGGTAAGGGAGATTTTATTCAAGGGGGGCTACTACAATGCGGTTTAGTAGTAGGAGAGAGAGATTAAGCTCAACTCCACACGCAAGGAAAAGTGGGACTTTATAGCCAAGGAGCGAGGAGGAAGTCAGCGGATGGACAATTACTAAGAGGAAACATCAGGGGTAAGAGGGGATTCTGGCTAAATTGACCTAATACAATTCTTGTTGAAGGCCTGTCAGGGTGATCGGACATCACTTGGGGCTTGGTGGAGGATAAGGAACTCAATCAGATAATGAGGGTGGGGGATTCTGGTTAAATTGATTTAACAGGATTCTTACTAAAATTGGACAATGAAAAGATGAACACAGAAGACCAAAAATCAGGGCCTAGTTGAGAATAGAGTTCAGAGAAGACTGATGAGAGTTTTGGTCAAGAAGACAATCTTTGTCAGTGAATGGTGTGCATACATTTACTCAGTCAGTCAGTAAGTCATTCAATCAATACTTATTAAGCACCTGCTACTTGACAAATGATGTTCTAGGTGCTGGGGAACCAAAGTCAAATGAAGCCCAGTGGTCCTTGTCCTCAAGTGGCCGTCCATCATGAGTAGGATGTTGTTACAGCAGGTGGGAGGGTAGACCAGATGACTTCTGAGATCCTTTCTAACTACAGCATCCAATGAGTCTTACTTTTGAGAACTTGGGTCCCAGCAAACTTCACAAATACAGTCATGTGCCACTTAACAATGGGGACACTTTCTGAGAAATGAATCATAAGGCAATTTCTTCATTACATGAACATCGTAGATGTACTTACACAAACCTAGATGACATAGCCTCCTACACACCTAGGCTGTATGGTACTAATCTTATGGGACCACTGTGGTATATGTGGTCCATCATCGAGCAAAACATCATTATGTGGTGCATGACTGTGCATTCCAGCCTGAATGTGGGTAGAGGAGAGAAAATGAGAGGCTCCTTGTGACACATTTCCATCCTCCTTGTTCTCCTCATCTATTGCTTCTCCTCTAAGGGAAGAGATAAAGAGTGACTGCATTTCTAGTTAAGCTTCAGAAAATTCACTTCCCAAAAGGTATTTTTACATGGTTTTATAGAAGTTAAATCGTGGGGCAAACTTGGATCCTGACAAAAGGTTTCTTTATTTCCTAAAATAATCTGCAGTTGAGTTGTTCAAAACTGCAAGCTCTCCTCATGCCTTTACAGGTGGATTTGTTCTCACCAAAAATAATCCTATCAACTTTGAGGAGGTTTCCTATTTGAGAAATTAAGGCTCATGTGTTTAACTTCCTGGACCTTCACTTGCTCAGCTTAAGTCCCTCACACAGGGGATTGACTCCTCACCCCCTTGCTGCCTGTTCAGGATCCCTTTCCACCATTACAGTTGACCTGGGGCCTCTGAAGAGAGAGATGGGGCATCTAGATGGTGGTAGAGGAAAGACTTGGAACCCGGCCAAGCCACTGGACTTTTGGCTGATGAGGACTTTTGGGGCAGATAAGATGGCCCCCATCATCATTCACATGATGTGAATTAAATATCAAGTACTTTGTCCCCTGGCAAAGATCCTGATCCAGCCTACCTTCTAGAAACTCAAACAGTGCCCACATAATGGTCCTCTCTGCCTAATTGCCTGGCACCTTAGGTTCGCTGTTCCACTCCAACCACACTCCTGGTGCCAGATCCCCCTCTTTTTCCCTTCTTTCGCAGTCTCTCTTTAATTGCAGAACATACGTGCATTGTCTTCCACCAAAAAATTTTATTTTATTCTCCTCTTTCATAAGACCCCCAGTGCAATTTTAATGTCATCCTAAATAATTAGCATGCATGCACACGTACACGTGCACACACACACACAGGGCAGGGAGGGTTTGGTCTTCAGAAGTACAGTCCCTAGTAGGAAAAATGTTTGTATTTTATTCAAGAGAAGGTCACCTTCCTGTCCATAAGAGAAATTGACTTCTTTTAATGCAACAAAGAAAACACTAAAAGTAAGTTGACTTGTTGACATAAAAAAAAAAAAAAAAAGAAAAAGCAGGTTGGATATACATATTCTGCTACATGTCCATGGAGGATCTAGCCAAAATAGCTTAATGACTACTGGCTCAGAGAAAGGTTGGGAGTGCTCCAAGTTCGGCAGAGAAGACAGCAGAAGACACCAGAAAGATGGTAGAAGACATCAGCTGAGGTGATGCTTGGGTGGACCCCACTCGACTGTCACCCTCAGCACATTTCCCCCAATCTCTGCTGCTTGTTTCAATTTCTTGGATTGAGTGGCCTGGTGGGGTTCTACCAAAAGCCCCAGATTAGCAGCTGGGTAAGCTCTCTAGGTGTTTTTAGCAGAAACTTCCTTAAAGGGGCTGCTTAAAAGAGCAGAGAGAAGAAGAGAAATGTAAATGGCAGGCTTTGTGATGGAGAATCTCCTTCTGAAGCCAATATTTGAATTCTCATCAGCAGGGCAGCTGTGTATGCATGTGCACATTATTCTCTGCATAAGAGTACGCAGCCAAAGGGGCAAGTTGAGGCTAAAATCCAGGGCCAGCACAGGGCTACATTTACCCAGAGCAGGCATCTCTTCTAAGTCCCACGAAGGCACTGAACGGCTTAGCAATGTCTGCTAAGGGGTTGCTCTGAGATTATGCTGCTCCTGTCATCCCAACCCTCATAGTCCACAGGCTGTTTCCCGGTCCTGGAGAAGGCTGGAAGCAGCAGGACAAAACGCAGCATCGTCTCTGTGTTCATAGCCGCCCCACCACCATCTGTACTCCTGCCTATGGACAGTGAAATTGAAGGCAGCTCCTAAGAGAGAAAGCACGGGGGCTGAGATGTTCAGGGAATTTGTTTCTTGTTTCAGCTGCTGCCATCCAATTGTGTGACTGTGAGCAGGTGACCTAATCTCCTTGGGTCTCGGCTTCTTCATTCCTAAAATGAAATCTATCACAATCCTACCTAAATGGAAGTTTACTGTGATAATGAAATAAAATGGATTCCTTCCTTTCAGTCTTGAGGGACAGTCAGATCCACCTCCAACTTGTTCTCTGTCCCTCTCCCACCGAACTTCAGGCAAGTGAGGACTCAACTCTTTGCACTGTACCCAGACCCTGCTCCTTAAAATGTTGCAGGGTATTTTCCCAAAGAAAATGTGCCTAGGGGCTTGCAGGAGTGGCCCTGAGCAGTCACAGGCCCTGGGCCATTTTCCATCACTGCAGCATTCATCTTCCAGAGGGAGGGAGAGGTGGTGCTTACTAGACCTGTTCAAATAACTCCAAGCAGCTGAACCATGACGCCGCCTGCCTGTGCTCTCTCCAGCTCTTCGAATGCTGCCCTCTGCTCAGGCCATTCCGAGATGATTGGGGAAAGGCTGACGCCCTCTTAGCCAGTGTGCAGAGGCTGGATCAGACGTCATCGTCACCATGCAAATATGGTCGGTCCCTTTGCCCTTCAACTCAGCACCCCTTGCAGCGCGAAGCCTCTGGTGAGATTGTTGTTTATTCCAACCTTCAGCTGCCAGGTGGGTGCTCCCAGAGCTCTCCATCTAGAAGCCCTCAGGACTGGAGATTTAGTAGCCGATCAGGCACCAGGGCTTCCAATTTATGCTTTAGAGAAAAGAAACCCTATTAATCTGGCACCTTTTATTCCACTGTAAATCCCAGCCATATTTAACTCAGCCACCATCAAGGTTTCCCCCTAACTGCCGGCGGCAGGCCCGTAATATAAAGCTTGCCCATTCAAGGAGAAATTAAGATCCTGCATAGTATTCAGAGGATGGTCTCCTTCAGTAGCTTCCTTTTTGAAGTTCCCCACCATGTCCATTTAGGCAAGGAAGGAGCATCTCTGCTCTAATTTATGGAAGCCTTTTTGGTTGTGTGGCTGGGGAAAAAGAGACCTAGTTTCCTTCCACGCAGCAAACTCGGACTGTCTATGCTGATGGCCTGGTGATATTCCTTTCCCCTCATGAAGCCCAGAGAACAAAGATGATTTGTCAAGGCCACGGGGCTCCTAAGTGCCACAGCCAGGGCCAGAGAAAGAAGAGGGAAGCGGATTATTTTAATTAATTAATTACTTAATTTTGTGAGCGTCTCTTATGTTCAAGGCACTTTTACGTAGTCTCGCCTATTAAATACTTACAACTCTGCAAAGTCAGTGTCACTATCTCCATTTAACAAAGGAAGAAACTGAGTCTCTGACCACCGGTCTAATAAGGAGTAAGCCTAGGATTAAAGTCTCCAGCTCTAAAGGCAATTCTTTCAGAGTCATCAAATATTTCCTGAGAGCCTGCTGTGTGCCCAGCACTGTACTGGGAGCAGGGAATACAGAGGTGAACATGAGATCTCTGTCTTCCATTCTAGTGGAAAGAAACAGAAATCAAGAAATAAACAGGAAAAATATCAGAGTGATGAGTGCTCTACAGAGAATGAAAATAGGATCATGTGATAGAAAGAAGTAACAGTAGATTGAGTAGTCAGGGAAGGCCTCTCTGAGGAGGTGACATTTAAAGAGGGATCTGAGGGTGAGAAAGAGCCAGCTCATGCAAAGGGAGAAGAAAGGAGAATCTAAACAGAAGGCATGGTCACTGCAATGGGCCCAAGGCAGGAATGATCATGGCTGGTTCATGTCTGAGCAACAGGAAGAAGGCCACTATGGGAGAGAGTGAGAGCATGAGGTGAGCCCCGGGGCCACAGGCAAGGGCCAGGATAAGGAGTTCAGATTTTATTTCAAGTGTGATGAGAAACCATTGGAAGGTTTTAAGTGGAGGACTGACATCATCTTTATAATTAAAAAAGAGACATTGGCCCCTGCAGCTTGAGATGTAATTTTTTTCCTGGTTAAGAGTGTCTCAAAAAGCCAAGTGGGCCAGCTCCTCTATGCTGTTATCTGAGGGAACATCCCCTGCCATGGCTCCCAACATTCTTGCCAGTGAAGAATTATTTTCAGGCAAAGAAAGTAATGAACCTCTTAAAAATAAAAATTTGAAGGGATTAGAACTCACTAAAGCTGTGTCAGTCCTGGTACCTCAGAACCGGTTGACCAGATAAGTCATTCCCAGTTCTTGGACCTGAGGTAACAACACCCAAGACAGGGATGTGCTGATGGGCGAAGGCGCAGATAAGGAGAGGCCCAAACAATAGGCTGGGCCAGGAGTCTCTCAAAATCCAATAGCCTGAATAGCCAGCCTGCCTGACTCCCCAAACCAGTGTTTTTGAGTAAGTTGAATTCAAAAGTTGAATAACTTCCCATCTTTTGATACAAACTGGCAGCTGTAAATTCAAAGTCCCCAAAAGGTAATGGAAGACAGAGTTCTCCTTCCTCCTCACGTGGCGAGCAGCCCTCTTCAGCTCCTCACAAGATTGCTTGGATGTGATACCTGGACCATTGGTCCATCTGCACTAGAATGACAAGGAGCACCACTGATTCTCTGGCTGAGCCAGGGAATGTGATCTTGCAAGAATGGTAGCATTCTGATGCTCACCAATATTTGTGGACTGCTAGAAGCCCAGCGGGTCACCATCTGTCAGCTGCAGATGGAACCCCCGGTGGAGGGTGCTTCAGGATATCAGTCATGTCAACTCCTGCTCATAATAGTTCACAGCTCTACCCTTTCCAAACAAGAATCATCTCATTAGTCCTCAAAAGCCCTATGAGAAGGTGGGGAGGAATAGGATTTTTTTCCTCTTGAGAGCTGAGGAAAGAGAGACAGAAGTTTAGTGACTTGCTCAAGGTCATGTAGCAGGTAAGGACTGGAGCTTGGATTTGAATCAGGCCCTCTGAGCTCAAACCCTGTGCTGTTTCAAATTGCAGAAATCAGCTGTCCCAGCACTGAGTAGCAATGCCCCAACTTTGCAGCACTGGGAGGATCCTGCAGAGACCCTGGCAGCAGAGTTGCTGTTTGGAAAGCACCGAGCAGAAAGAGAAACGCTGTGTTCTGAGGGGAACTGAATTGACCTGATTTATCTCAATGCAGATAAGGAACTACCAAGGTCCTCATGGTACATGGAGTCCTGGTTTATTGACCTCTCCCTGAGGCAGGTTTTAAAAATTCATGAAAGACTGAAATTTTATCTTATGATGCCTACCCCGGTAGATGAACCAGTTTCCTGATCACACTGGCTCTCCCCTCCACCAGCACATGGAAGGGAGGGACTGAAACTGTTTCTCAACACGGGGAGGAGGCGAGAGAGGAGAAGATGGAGATTTGGGTGGAATTTCTGTTTGTTCCTGAGCCAACTACGCTTGTCCCACTCTAGGCCCTTCAGGGAAGGGAGTGGAATTAGTTCGAAGGGGCTTCAAAGAAAAATCACAAGTGATTGGCAAGTCTGAGTCCAGTCCAAGTTGGAATGAGTCACAGGAGTGGGAGTAGGAGGTGACAGAGTTTTAACTCCTTCTGGGGGAGATGTGTCTGACCAGTCTAAATCAAAGGTCTTCAAATCCTAAAGTAGATAAGAATCATTGGATTTTATTTAAAATGCAGATTCCTAGGCCTATCCCCAAAGAATCTGATTCAGGAGGCCTGGGATGGGGCCTCAGAATCCACCCTTTAGCAAGGACCCCCAGATCATTCTAATAAGGTGGTCCACAAGATCACACCTCAAGAAAAACTTGACTGCCTGGACCAGATCCAGGGCTAGGATTCCCGCTGATTCCCTTCCTAGTAGCAATTTACCTAGACAGAGAAAGCTCATTTCAAATAGGAGCTTGACAATTCCCATAATCCACTGCTCTGTTCTCAGAGCACAGCGGCTCCTCAACATGATGAGAAGGAAAATTCCTCTTCCCTGCCTCTGACTTCCTTTTCCAGATTCTTTTCTACCCTGTGACACTATCCAACTCCTTCGGTGCTGTTGTGAAATAGTTGCCCATGGATTCCAGACTGCATAGGAAGTGAAGTGAGGCCAGGAGAGATCAGTGACCTAGACCGGTGGGGAAGTGCTCTACAAGGTCAATGATGAAGTTTATGGGAGAAGTAGAAGGTAGAAGCCAAACACTCCCTGGTGACAGCGGATTCAGACATTACTATTGAGAGGTGCTGAAGTTGTGTGTGGAAAGCAAAGAGATTCTACGGCTATGGATTTGAACATGTCATCCACATAGACGTTGAAGTTGCCTAGACAATGATAGGAAATGGCTTGCAGAGGAAGACCATAAGCCAGATGCTGAATACTTCAATAAGAGATGGCCATGGCCACCAGGTCAGCAGATGACAGCAAGTTGTGGCTGTCAAAGGAAGAGAGGCTGATGAAAGAACAAAGTTGAACAATAATAGTTGAAAGCAGGAGTGAATGCCTACAGGATGTCAATCTGTTCTCCACTCTGGAGCTGGAGGAGGGGTAGCAGTAGAAAGAGAAACAAGGAAAATGAGTAACTTCCAAGGAGAGGGTTGCAAAGGAGGTGGTCCTATCAGGAGGAAGCCAATTGTCAGTTAACACAGTGTCATGAAATGGTTTAGGACTCACACAGACCTGGGTTCTAGGCTGGCTTTGCCAATTTCTAGTCATGCAATCTGGGGCAAGTCACTTCATCTCCCTTCGTCTCATTTTCCTTGCCAGTGAAATGGAGATACAAGTAGTGCCTACCTTATAAGTTGTTTGTAAGGGTTTCATAAATAATGTATGTTGGGTGATCAGCACAATGCCTGGCACATACTAAGTGCTCAATAAATGTCAGATATTATTACTAATATTAGTTTTGAAAATCAATGTTTGGATGGAATAATCTAGAAAAGTTTGGGAGGGGGGATTTGCTTGGCAATTTTGACAGAGACTGGCTAGATGCTCATCCATCCCATTTCTTCTTCTTGGGCGCACAGGAAGACTATATTTCCCGGCTTCCTTTGCAGTGTGCTTGGATCTTACGTGAAGTAAGACTTTTATTTGAAATATTTTTTAATGTTTTCTGAGGAACACGTATTAGGAACAAGGAAGCAACCAACGGAAGTATAACGGCAGAACAAATGCCAATAGAGGATCCACTTCTCTCTTCTGAATTGGTAATAAGCCTGCTTTCCCTCCTGAACTCCTACTGTGGGCAAGACTCCGTGTTCTGCAGATCATCATACAGTTCAGAGATAGCTCTTCTTCACCAGATAGTGGGGAATGGGAGTGACCTGGAGCATCACTGTAAAGTGATACAGCAAAATGCCTATGATATGAGTTATCATCTTTGCAAAAGATGTCATGGCCATTCCCAGCACACGTGCTGAGTTGTTTTTTCTGACCCAGTCATATTCTCGCCAAGTTCCCGAATCACTGATAGGTCCCATTTTCACGAAGGCTGTTGAGCATGTTGAGAAGTATGGGTGGGGAACAGGACAAAGTTGTGCCACTCATACAGGGGAACCAAACCCGCAGCCTTGACTTCATTAGTGCTATATTGTAATCAGCTGAACACAATCCCATACTCTTCACAGAGTGTATAAGTGGAGACCCTCCAATACAGAATGAAACTCTGTGTTCATTTATTTAACCAATATTCATGGAGTGCCTTCTAGGTGCGACACCATGCTAGGTGCTAAAGTTTTGATGACAAGCAACTCAGACAAGGTCCCAATTTCAAGACAGTTATTGAAACAAGCTACTGCATAGGAGTTAAGTACTAAGGATGTTAGGCTGGGGGCAGTGCTGTAGGGATAGATGTAATGAAAATCTAATCACAGTATTACTCACAAGTGTGGTTTGAGTACCAGCGGCATCAGTAGCCACTAGATTCTTGTTAAATGCAGAATCATGGGCCGTAACCTATACCTCCTGAATCACAATCTAAATTTTAGCACAATTCCCAGATCATTTAATGTGCATTACATTTGGGGTACATTGGCTTAGAACATAAGTTGATTTCTACCCAGCTGCATAGTTATTTTGTTCTAAAAATAACAACTCTGCACTACTATGTGCTGTCACTGTGCTAGGTACAGGAGTTACACTGTGGAACCCCCAAAATAGCAGAGAAACATCTGTTTGAAATCTTTTTGGAATGATGCAGGTTATAAGCTAATAAGAAGTGGCAGTAATGACTCACAGACAAATTGATGTGGTAGAATGTGAGAACTGCTCTGACAGGGATGACAAAGAGCTGTGGGAATAAGGGAAGAGTTAAGTTGGCATGGGCAGTTGAGAAAGAGGCACAAAGGAGGCAATGCTTGGGCTTAACATTGAAGGATGAGTAAGAACTGGATGGGTGGAGCAGTGAGAGGATAAAATTCCCAGGCAAGGGACAGGAATGATGGACGTCAAAGCAAGAGGAGGCCTGTTCTGCTCTTGGCTGGAGGCCCAAGCTCTGCTCTCACCATGGGAAAGCTCTCTTCCACTTGGTGCTCTGCCAACAATCACTGTGGGGCCTTGGGCAAACCACCACTCCTATCTGGGCCCCAACTTCATCTAAAACTTGTGGGTTGGATTACAACTTAGCAGTTTTCAAAATGTTAACAGTTCCTTCAACCTTCAGCAAAGGAAATGGAGAAGAGACAGGACTCTGGGCCAGCCATGAAAACATCTGCCAAGTGTATTCCTTTTCCACCATGGGCTTCTACTTAGCTTTAAAAAAGGAAAGAGGGGTGAAGTGGGATTTCACATATTTAACAAGTATGAAAAGCACTGAGGGGAGTGACCTCTAGGGTCTCAAGCCAGTGTTAATACTGAGTGTTTACCCAGTTTTTCAACAACTCTCCAGGTTACCACCCAGCTTGGACTCTCAATATTACCGCCAGAGGCATCCTTTCACTATATGTCTTGGAGCTATAATTTTCACCTTTTTTTTTTAAAGATTTTATTTATTTATTTATTTCCCCCCAAAGCTCCAGTAGATAGTTGTATGTCATAGCTGCACATCCTTCTAGTTGCTGTATGCAGGACACGGCCTCAGCATGGCCGGAGAAGCCTTGCGTAGTTGCGCGCCCGGGATCCGAACCCAGGCCACCAGCAGCGGAGCGCGCGCACTCAACCGCTAAGCCACGGGGCCGGCCCTCACACTTTTTTTTTTTAAGAACTACTTTCTTAAATGAAATCACACAGGAAAAACACAATATGAAGAAGAGATCAAAGAAATAAACAGATTTCTGGGCAGATTAAATCTTCATTATTCCGTGATACTTTTCTATATGATGTCTCCTTGTGCCTATCACCACCCCACCTCAAGCCCTTCTGTAGATCCCCAGGATTGAGTGTAAAAAGCAATGACCCCAAGGCAGGGATTCAAGCTGAGATGAAGGTTGCAGTAAGTCATCCTGGAGCTATCAAAGCCGAGAGCTTCCCTAGAGGAAGGTACAGTGAGGGGCTGGGAGCAGTGGCTTAAAGGGAATTGGGGAATGGAAAAAGGGAAAAGGAGAGGAACAGATAAAAGAAGTCAAACAAACAAAAAGAAAGAAAAAGATAAAAACAGAGAACTCCCCAAAAGGCCAATTAGCTGATCTGAAGGAAGACTATATGAAGCTTTAGTGGCTGCTGCATACACAGCCATCTTTTAGAGAAAGTGGTCCTGATCCACCCTTTTCCACTTGCTTGCAATTATGGATTGAATTGTGTCCTCCAAAAAGATATGTTGAAATCCTCATCCCAGCACCTCAGAATGTGATCTTATTTGAAAATAGGGTCATCACAGATGTAATTAGTTAAGATGAGGTCCTATTGGAGTAGAATGGGCCCCTAATCCAATATGACTGGTGTCCTTATAAGAGAGGAGAAGAGATACAGAGACTGAGACACAGAGGGAGAACACCATATGACAATGGAAGCAGAGATTGAAGTGTTTCAGCTGCAAGCCAAGGAGTGCCAAGGATTACCAGCTACCAACAGAAGCTAGGAAGAGACAAGGAAAAATTCTACCTAGAATCTCAAGAAGCATGGTCTTGTCGACACTTTGATTTTGGACTTCTAGCCTCCAGAACTGTGAGAGAATAAATTTCTGTTGTTTTAAACCACCCAATTTGTAGTACTTTATTATGGCGGCCCTAGGAAACCAATATACTTGCTATGGAACTAGCAGTGGATTTTGCTAGAGAAATCATTCCTGCTACTCAGCAGATCGATTGGGCATGGGTGTGGACAGAAGAGATCTGGTGCCTCAGAGCCAACCTGGCAGTCTGTCCAGTTGGGACATTCCCACTTATTGATGGCAAAGCAAGACAATCACACCTTTCTTTGGAGCCACATAAATGCAGATGGAATTAAAGAGAGAGAACAGATCAGAGCCCAGCTCATCCCATCACTGTTTGCCAAACAGAATCCATTCCTAGTCAAATCTGTGGCCAGAAGGAGGGGCTACCCTCTATAGAAAAGAGATCTTGAGAGTAACAGATGAGCATAAGCAAGAATTCCCCCAGAAGGACATGTGATGTAGGCAGCTTGCAAAATAAACCTGCTGCAGAGATGAAGCATCCCTTAGAACGACTGGAATGCCTATGCTTGCAGGCCAGGAGGCAAGGAGAAAAGGATGGGAAGCAAATGTGCAAAACGAAGCATGGATGAAGGAGGGAGGGGCTATAGAATGACCAACCATCCCAGATTGCCCAGCACCGAGGGGGTTCCTGGGGCACCAGACTTTCAGTTTTAAAACTGAGAATCCCAGGCAAATCAGGATGCGTTGGTTACCCAATAAGAGAGAGTAAAAGAGCTGAGTGGAAAAAGAAAGGTTTGCATGATGGCAGAAGTTGTCAGACCCCAGAACATGTATGCAGAAGCAATCTAGACAAATCTAGAGAAGTCCAGACTTGGGGAGCCCTTGGCCTTCTTATAGCTTGGCCAGATGGGTCTCTCAGGGGATATAGGGGAACTGGTGCTCAGGATTCACTCAAAACCTCTACTCTGACCAAGGACTCTTGGGAAGGGAAGGGTAGGTGACATGAGCATCCCCTTCCGCAGTCTGAAAGGCTTTGCCCCAGCAACGTCTCCAAGGGGAGGATCCCTTCACACTGAACTTGCCAACATACCTTGTCATTCCATGGGACTGTCCACCATATTCCTAAATCCCACAGGAAACCTTGTAAAGAGGGAGCCCGAGGCCCTGTCCACAGAGATGCTTTTCCTTCTCTTCTAGTCTTTTCCCCAACCCCTGCCACAAATCTTACATGGCATGTTCTCAAGGGTGGATGAAAAATGTCATTTACCAACTTATTCCCATCAACTGAGAGAAATCCTCCTGTTTATGTTTCTATATTCTCTCAGGTATATGCCCATCATGGCACTTTTCAGAATGTAACTGAGTTATTGATTTTCTCTTTGATCTCCTCTGCTTGGGAATAATTTTCTTCATAGCAGAGTCCATACCTTGCTCATCTTTGAAACTCTACATGCCCAGGAGGGCATGTAGGTCTTCTTCATGAGATATCTGGCAAGTAAGGCTAACTAATTAATTAATGAGTTAGTTAATGTTGATCAGCATGATCTTTTTCTTTGAGTCAAGTATCTGTGACCTAGCACTTTCTGGATTTGTAGTGTACCAGTCATTAAGCCGTCTGCATGCAGTTAAAAAAAAGAGAGAGAGAGAAGGAAACACATCAGAGGCTCACCTGAGTGACCAGTCACTGTGGCCTGCTCTAAGGGCAAGCCTGGGGTCTTATGCCAAGGCAGTGACAGGGCTCAGGCACTAGATACAGACTTCTATGCACATTAGGACAGGCTATTCCCTGATGATCCTACTTCTTCCATGCTCACCTGATGACTGTGGTTCTAAAAGAAGAAAAAAGAAACGGCTGGGGAAAAGACCAACTGCTGAGCTCCAGACAGAAGCTCAATAAAAGACAAAAAGGATGGTATAAATTGGCTAAAAGAACACTTTGCTTGAACACCCCATGACATTAACCATATCTTGTAAAGAAGGCTCTTGACGATGAGGTGGTGGACTTGGTGTCTGATCTCCATTCCACTACTGTGTGTCTTCAGTCAGGTGGTCTAGCCTCTCTGAGCCTCCATTAGTCCATCTCTAAGCTCAGCTAATAATCCTTCTGCCCCAGGTCCATCGAGTAGACACGTGAAACAACACATGCCAGACATCCTGAAGTCTTCTAAAGCGGCGTCCTAGAGAAATTCAAAGCAGAGAATTTTCTCTGCCTTTAAATGACTCCCAGAGCTCCAAGCACAGTTATTTTAGAAAATCTACTGATGGATTAAAGTTTGTGAACCTGAAAGCTAATGTCCCTTCCTCTACAAAGAGCAGGGCACTGCTGCCCTTTGGGCTGCATAGAAATTCAAACACTCACCCAAGAAGCCTATTAGTAAATAAAGCTTATCTTTTGCAATGTGGAAGCATTCTCCTTCTAGACCAGCACTGTTCAATAGTCTTTTGTTCTGAAATTTTAAAAAAACCTAGGCCTAATGTTTCACTGACCTCCTGTGGGCATAAGACAGAAGTACATTCATCCCATAGATCTAGATTTCCTGTCATGAGTTAAGGAAGAACTTCCTAAATCTACTCACCGGCTGGAAAATCCATGCTGCATTTGCAAACCTCCTGGGAACAAGTCTCCATGTGTTATTTCATTTTGCCCCACAATCCATCAGGCCCTTGTGGTAAGTTCCTCCTGATAATTTGGCTGGTACTTAAGTCCGTTTTATAGATTCATGCAACGGCAGAGCAGGCAGTGTACAACAGGCATCATCAAGGGATTGACTGAAACGTAGATTCCTGAGCTCCAATCAGAGATTCTGAAGTTGTGGAACTGGGGTGGACCTGGGAATCTGCATTGGATCTCACTTTAAAAAAATGCCAACTTGCCCAACCCCTTTGTTTTATAAAAGAAGAAATTAAGGTACTGAGAGATTAAGCTTTTTGCCCAAATTCACAAAGCTAATTCGAGGCAAATCTGGAAGCTGACACCAGCTTCTGACTCTGTCTTATTCTGTCATTTGCATTCAAAATAGTTGCCATTTGTACAGCACCACTTATTCCTTGGACACCGTGCTAAATAAGCTGTCTTGTCTAATCCTTCCATCAACTCTATGAAGAAGATGGACAGTATCATTACCCCATTTTATAGGTGAGGACTCTGGAGCTTAGAGTGGGGACACGACACACAGCTAGCCAAGGCAGAACAAAACTCAAACCTGGCCTATGTGACTTTGAACCCAAGCTCCCGACCACTGCCCCACCCTGCCTCAGAAGCACAGCACAGACATTAACCTTTCTTGGCTCTCTTAAGGGCAGCAACTTCCCCCAGTTTGAAATAAAGTGATACCCTTATGGCCTCCAGGGGCACACATTTAGTAAACCTTCTCTCTTCCTTCAAGAGAGAGGATCTTCAAGATGACGCATCTTTGTAAATCTCAACTTAGAGAAGGAATCTCCCTCATTGCATCCTAAAGAAACTTGTACTCAGAATCAGCTAGAGCTTTTTAATCTACTATATGATCCAAGCAGAGGTTGCAGTCAAAGCCTCTTCAACAAGCACCATTGAAACAGAGGAATATAGAGAGCCGTTCAACTAGGGGATAGCTGGAACAAAAATAAAGGCTCTCTAGAGGGGTGGGTCCAAGATCTAAGATCCAAGATTCCTTCAGAGGAAGCCACATGAACATTGTTTAAATGGATTAGAAGAAGAAGCAGGATTATTCTAATGGACCTATTTCTCTCCTTAAGCCCTGCATTAGTTATCTATTACTGCATAACAAATTACCCCCAAACTTAGCAGTGTAAGACAAACATTAATTATCTCACAGTTTCTGAGGTCAGGAATTTGGGAGCAGCTTAGCTGAATGGTTTTGGCTCAGAGTCTCTCCTGAGGTTGCAGTCAGGTTGTAGGCTAAGGCTGCCATCTTCTTAAGGCTGGGAAATCTGCCTCCAAGCTCAGTCATGTTGAGAGGCCTCAGTCTCTCACTGACTGTTGGCTAGAGGCCTCAGTTCCTTGACACATGGGCCTTTCCACAGGGCTGCCTCCATGTCTTCAAGACAAGAGGATAGTTTCCCCCAGGGTAAGTGATAGAGAGGAAAAGAATCCATCATGGAAGTTGAACTCTTTTATGACTTAATCTCAGAAGTGACATGCATATTCTTTTGGTCACACAGAACAATCTAGTGCAGTGTGGGAGGGGATTATACAAGGGTGTGAATACCAGGAGGCAGAGAATATTGGGGGGCCATATTGGAGGCTGGGTACCACAAACTCCTCCCAGCTCTGCCCACCCTTCCTTGTCCACACAACTCCTCCATGTGCCAGGCACTATCTTTCTAAATAACTCCTCCACATGCCAGGCACCATGCTAAGCACCAGAAATATAGCCGTGAACACGACAGCCGGTTTCTTCCATCCTGGAGCTTCCTTTTTAATGTGAAAAATAGACATTAGACAATTTAATCACACAAATTAAATTTTTTACAATTAAAAATTTGTGGAGAATCTGAGAAGGAAAAGTACAATGCAAGAAATGAGGGTAGAACTCAGTAGACCAAGGAGAGGGTGTACCAAGTTGCTCCATCTTGGAATGGCTTCTCCATCCCATTTCTCTCCTCCAAAGGATGCCCTTAGGGCTCATTGAAGCCTCGCCTCCTCTCTATGTCCTTACCCACTCCAACCTTCATCTCTCTCCCCTTCTTCAGTCCTATACCACCTAGTCCCCATGCCTTGCAATTTCAAGGTAGCTATAAATCACCCTGTGATTATGGGCTTATATTTTTTCTTTCTCTACAGTATAAACTCTCTGAGGAAAGGAACCATAGCTAGTTATCTCCTTATGCACCTATTATAATGCATGATGTATAATAGACATTCAATATGCTTGAATAAATTATCTTGAAACCCACGGTAAAAAAGTAGGATTGAAGACCTATCTGCACACTTGTACATATACATGAGAGCACTTTCTCTTTCAAATGCACACATGCATGTGTGCACACACACACATCTATCTACAGAGCAGGCTCTGAAAGTGAGAGTGGTAGAAAGGACAACTGAAATTGGTAAGATTAGACCATCCTGGTGATTTTACGCATTCAAAGGAAGGAAGTAAAGACTTCTAAATAATGATGACGATTAAACACACAGTTTCTTTTGTTCCCTCCCCAAACCTTACTAGTATGACTGCAAAGAGATTGAAAACATAAACTCTCAAAGACCAAACAAAAAGGCACAAGTAACAACATTTTAGAAGCTGGAAAACCCATAAGAAGTAGTAACTTAGTGACTTGGTAAACTTGAAAAAGTTAAACCCTAAGCTGGTAGTAGAGAAATCCAACAAGTAAAGCAATTTATACTGAGGAAACTCCAAAAGCTTAGGGAATGGCAGCACAGGCAATTCTGGAAGTGGGGATCAAGTTGGAACTGAAAACAGGAGGGTTGGCCTGAAGTCTGCTCAGAAGCAGTTCCTCTTAGAAACATACCTTGAATGCAAAAAACAAATTATAGAACTACATATAGTATGAGCCCACTCTTATAAGGCTCAAAACAAACAAAATAAAAAATATACATTGTTTATGGGTATATACATATGTGATATATGCTTTAAATTATTTTTTTAAAGCAGAGAAATGATAAATACAAAATTCATGATGATAATTACCTCTGGGTTAGCATGGTAAAGGACGCACTGAGATGAGAAAAAAATGGAGCACAGATGTAGGTGAAAAAATATTTAGAATGTTCTAGCCCTTTTTGTGTGTGTGTGGGTGAGGAAGATTAGTCCTGAGCTAACATCTGTTGCCAATCCTCTTCTTTTTGCTGAGGAAGATTGGCCCTAGGCTAACATTCGTGCCCATCTTCCTCTACTTTACATGGGACGCCTCCACAGTACGGCTTGACAAGCAGTGTGTTGGTCTGAGCCCAAGATCCAAAACTGCGAACCTCAGGCTGCCACAGTGGAGCACGTGAACTTAACCGCTCCACTACTGGGCTGGCCCCTAGAATGTTCTAGTTCTTAATGGATGTTCATCTTATTAATATACTTCATAAGTTATATATGTGTTACTTATATGCTTTTGTACATAATATTTGTATATTGTATTTTGTATAAATATTACATAATTAAAAAAAAATAAACAGACAACCAGATCTCTTCCCCCAATCCAAGTACCTATGTGACCACCTTCCACACCCTAGACGACTGGACATTTATTCTCTAAAGACAGTAAAACAGAGAGTCTTTGGAATGGTAGATACCAACCAGAGCTGAAGACAGGGGTCATACTATAAACAAGCAAAAAATGAATATTTGTATTCAGTATTTTGTGACCTTTAGCCTTCTCCCTCCAATCAGTTTCCAGAATACTCACAGCCAGGCCTATAAGATAGATGTCTGAAAGACGTTTCTTGGAGAATCTAGACAGTCCAAAAGGAAAGAGTTAAAGATTTTCACATTGGAGATTTCCCAGCAAATGGCCCACACTGACCACCTTATAGCTGAAGCTCAACAGTCAACAAACCTCACCTATGTGCTCAGAGATCTCAGTTTGCTTTTTAGAGCTTGTTCATAAATATAAGAAGATAGCCAAGGATTCCTGAACATCTGAGGGAATCCTCTAATGGGAAAGATGGACACAAAAATCAAAGAGAAAATAATAACTTGCAGGAAACAGGGACAATTCAAGGAAAACAAATAATTGAAAGTTTTGTATCATCAGTGTTCTCAGAGAGATAACAGGAGAGATATTGTATCCATGAAACAGATACAGCACACTGTAGTAAAGGAAAATTAAGAGAACACAAAAAGTGCTCTTGGAAATTAAAAAGATGATTGAAGAAATAAAATATTTAATGTGAGTTCAAAGGTTAAATTGAGGCTATTTCCTAGAAAGTAAACCAGAGGGGAGAAGGAGAGAAAGAACGCAGAAGGGAAAGAATAAGAATATTAGAAGACCAATCCAGGAGGTGAAATATTCAAGTAGAAGGAATTCTAGAAAGAGACAACAAGAGGACATGAAAGCAACCATGAAGCAATTCAAGAGAATTTTCCAGAACTGAAAGACATGAGTTTCCAGATTGAAAGAGTCTACCAAATACCTATCAAAATAAAAAAGAGAATAATAAGAACAAATTCACACTGCTCTATAAACATAACATTTCAGAGCTCTCAAGAAAAAGAAGATATCCTACAATCTTTTGGGGGATGGAGTAGGGGTGGAAGTTTAGATCAATACAAGGATTGGTGATCAAAATGGCTTTGAACATCTTAACAGCACCACTGGGAGCTAAAAATTGTGGGATAGCCATCAAAATTCTGAAGGAAACTATTTTCAACCTAGAATTCTATACCCAACTAAACTATCATTTAAGTATGAGAGTATACTAATGTTAATTTAAGACAGCCAAGGTCTCAAGAAATTTACTTCCTATGCATCTTTTCTCAGGAAGCTATTAGAAAATATGAGATTGCCTTTCCCATAGCGATTCTTATAGAATTTTTGACTCTAAAGTTCTGGGGTCTGTGAGAAAATTAAACCTAAGGCTCTAAGGCAGTTATTCTTACACTTTTTTTTATTTCAGGACCTCTTTATACTCTTAAAAAAAAATCACTGAGGACTCCAAAGAGCTTTGGTTTATATGGACTGTATGTATTGATATTTACCATATTAAAAATTAAAACAGAAAAATGTTAAATATTTATTTTAAAATAAGAGTAATAAACATATTAAGTGTTAATAAGACAACCTATTTTTATTAAAATATTTTTCAAAGAATAATGAGAATAGTGCATTGTTTTATTTCTTGCAAATCTTTTAAATGCCTGACAATAGAAAACATTTGGATTTGCATATCTGCTTCTTTATTCAATCTTTTGTGATATGTTCTCATAGTCAAGTAAATGAAGAAAATTCAGCCACACTAAAGGAGGGTAATTTTATAGCCCTTTCCAATAATTGGGGATATTCTTTTATTCTATGCCAAAATGCAACAAATTGTAGTTCCTTAAAGGTTAGGTGTAATGTAGAATCTGAAATCATATCAATGAACTTTATATACTCTGTTACACTAAAATCTACTGATCTGTCTTGCTCTTTGAGTGGTTCTTTTATCCATGCATGATTTTATAACAGTATGCACTGGTCATTTGGAAAATACTAGTTCACTGAGTTGTGCAGATCTTCCAAATGTTGACACACTTCACTATAAAACATCAAAAAAAGTCACAATCATTAATATCACCATCAATCTTATCAGAAAAAATCTTTAAGAACTGGGGAGCTGTCAAGCTCACAGAGTAGAACAGGTTTTCCAAACTTCTAATTTTCACTTGAAAGCTCAATTTTCTCATAGGCAAGAATGTGGTCAGCTGTTTTCCTGGAACTGACTGGACCGCTTCAGGCATTATTAAAAGAAAAATCCGCAAAATACCCAAGTCTGAATAACGATAGTTTGTCTATCAGTCATTCTTTCAAGTAAAAATGGTATTTCATGGAGGAAGCTGCTAGTTCAGGCCACAACCCCAGCGATCATACAACTGTTTTTCCTCCAGATGTTCATGGACCTTTGGTACACAGCAGAAGCACTTTAGGAATACTTCTTATTTTGTTACACAAAATATTTTTTTAAACCTTATGAAGGAATTCTTAAGGAAACCCAACTTTTTTTTTCCACCAAATGTGTGGTAGTGAAAAATATAATGATTCCTAGCACAGTTTGGTGCCACTGCTTGATTCATGCGAAGGTGACAGCAGTTTTACACACCACTGCTTTTCCATAATCAATGCAAATCTCAATGCAATGAAAAAGGAAAATAATGTCTTGTATTAGAATGAAAAGTGTTTTGACCTCATGGATCTCCTGAAAGAGTCTTAGAGATATCTGGAGATTCAAGCACCACACTTTGAGAACTACCGTCCTAAGGCATCCATTGTATGTAACAAATTAATTTCTCCCCTGCACATCTAGAATGGTACCAGTTGCATACCATCCTTGAGAGAATTGAGCAAATTGTCACTCAATTGCATTCCTGATTTTGTGGTTAAAATGAAGAATCCATTTTGAAAAAGATCGCTAGCGTGTGTGTGTATATCTTTGAAACAAAATAAAATCAAAATTAATCAAGTGAGGTAAATTGGGGCTATCTGATTGCAAGCTCAGACTCCTGCACACAGAGACTCAGCCACACTAACCGGCTCTCCTGGCACTCTCTCCTCTGCTCTGTCACCATGACCAGGACTGACCAGGAAACAGATGAGGCTACAAAGTTCAGGAGCGAGAACTTGTCACCTAGACTCTCTTTAGTAATCATATAGCCAAGAAGCCTAGGCTGCAAGTTAAGAGACCTGGTGCTTATGCTGTCTGCTATGATGTGGGAGAAACTGCACAGGTTTTGCCAAGCCCAGTTCAAATCCCAATTCTGCCACTTACTAGCTGTGGGACCCTGGCCAATGCATTCCAACCTTTCTCTCTCCTCTTCTGTAAAATGGCAATCATGATAACTACCATCACAGGGTTTTAAAACTATTAAATAAAACAATGACTATCAAAATAATGACTACCTCTGACTTGGTACAGAGACTGCCTATTAAGGTGATATGCCCAAAGCATAAGTACAGGTCCCTGACATCAAGGAGCTCATGACTTAGTTGGGGAGTCAGAATAACATACACAAAATAAGAGGTGCCAACAGCAGACCCCGGGTAACCAGATACTAATTCCAAGGTCCTGATTAAAGGAACCCTAGAAGTGAGGAGCGACTCCTCTAGTTAGCCACATCATAACAACCTCGGGACACTTACAATTCCCCATCATCCGTGTGATGATTCTCAGAAAAGGCAGAAAAAAAGCTAACCAGGCAGCAGGCAGAAGCAGCAGGGACAGAGGCAGATACCTACACAGTAAATGCAGCTCAAGGGTTCCAAAGACCTGTCTCCCCAAACAGGCTCTTCTTCACCATCAAAATACACTTAGGGTAAGGCACTGTATCCTGAAAGCTCTTGTTTAAAAGGGAAAAAAGTTAGCTTGGGGGGGTGACCATTAACTGTGGTTTAAGTGGTTTTGCCGGTAGGATTATCTGAGAAAGCAGATTTCCCCTGTCTCCTGAGGGCTGGATGCTGACATCTGCCTATTTATGGTCAGGGGAAGTCAGGAAAGGCCTTGATCTCATGGAGGACCCAGCTGGGCTGAGAGGCGCTGGGTCTCCATGGAACGCCAGAGGCCCTAGAAGTTTCAGGACAACAAATCAGAAGGCTGGTACCAGGAGACTTCGCCTCCTTTTTACATTTTACTGAGGGAGTTAGTTCCTAAGAAGAGAGAAAGGAGAAGCTCTGTTAAGGGCAGGGCCTGGATTCTCTGCTCCATAAACAGTCCTGCACTACGGGGTGGGAAGTCTGACATCCCTTCAAACACTTTCAGAAACAGCAAAGGAATGGAGCTCCCCACCACAGAAGGTGGATTTTCTGCATGCTGAGGGCGAGAACTGGGCTCAGCATAGATGTCACATAGACAATGTGACTTTCACACACAGAGGTCATCGGGAAGGATGAAACACCCACTGGTGAAAGGGAGAGCAAGTTAGAAATCAGCTGTGCCCACGTGCCACCGTCTGCTGCTGAGCAGGAGTAATGAACCTGGAGGGGAAACCTGTCGACAAGTTAATCACAGGGCTGAAATCTCCAGGGGTAACTGGAAAATGGTCCAGCATCAATGTAGAACAGAAGGCAGCCCTCAGGAAATGCCCCACCGCACAACGGAGATGAAAGAAACAGGAAGAAGAGTGGGGGGCCTGAAGTTTCCCTAACGGTTGCCCTGCGGGGGAGTTTTTGCTCATGTCTGCTTTTTTCTTTTTTTCTGACCCAGGGAGACTGGTTGGTAGAATCACCTACATCAAGCTCTAGGCATCAACCACAGGGATGCTGCCTCAGCCTGGAAGTCTCTGGAACCCAGACACTTGGGAAACAACTCTGCTAAGTGGAGGTCAAACTGCCTGGCTCAGAATCTCTCTTCCTTCTGGTTTTGGAGGTGAATTCAGATGCTCAGCGGAGCTCTCAGCAAGACAGGGCCATGAGAAGGCATGGTGAGCATAGACTCATTCCAGGCTAGGCACTCTGATAGCAGGGACAGGGGCGGGGGGCATGAATTTTAGTACTATTGGTTGGGTATTTAGCTGGATGAGTGAGATGGGATGAAAGGAGGAGTCAGAGAAAGCAGCCTGCCATAGATAATCAAAGCCTGGTCTCGCTCTCCGATCGCAAAATATGCCCTTATCATCGCAAAATATGCCCTTATCAATCTGCAATGGCTCCCCAGTGCCAGTTTCTACAAGACAAACTCCTTAGTATCTTATAGGGCCTTTTACAACTTTGCCCCATCTTTCCAGCCTTACCTTGCTGTACCTTCCCCAACTCTCCCTTTCCTCCAGCCACACAGAACTTGTCCTCTCTCTGTGAATATTCCAGGCTTTGCAAGTTCTGTTCCCTCTGCTGTGGCAGCCCTTTTCTTCTTTTTCTTCTGAGACATTTCAATATATCTGTCAAGGATCAGCTCTATGAACTCATCCCTTTACCATCCCTTTGCTTTTTGTTCCTCCTAGTCCATTCACATTGCATTGAAAGTATCTGTTTATCTGTTTAACATTGATCTAATAGTAATGGTAATATAATAATGATAACCAGCATTATTAATTGAATGCTAATTGTGTTCGAGACACTGGGCTGGACATTTACATAAGTAATCTTGACACCTCATGTAAGCCTGTACGGCTATGCCAGTAACAGAGGCAAGATTCAAACCCAGGATGAGCTGTGCCATAAGACAGAGCTCCTCAATAACAGGGACCATGGTTTATTCACTCCTGAACTCTCAGGTTATATCAGACCCTCAAATAAAGACTTGTAAAAGGAAGAAATAAGGACACATAGGGGAACTTGACTCATGTTAACTGCCAACGCCAGCTGAGTGTTTATCATTGGCCAGGCGTGACCCTTAGCACTTTACTGGCCTTCATTTCATTTAATTTTTTCCCAAATACCTGTGAGGTAGGCACTATTAGTATCAGCATCTATCATAGTACCTGGCATGTAATAGATGCTCAATTAAACATGTTGCATGAGTTCATCTCCATTTATAGATATGGTAACTGAGGCTTGGGAATAGTAAGTATTTGGAGTACACAGGATAGGAAGTGGCACAGTTGAGACTGGAATCCAAGCCCATGGTGGGAAGGCTGGCAAGCAACTGCCTCTTCTCTTAACACTAGTCTGAATGAAGTGCAGTGTTTGAGATTTCCTAACGGGGCATAGGGAATTTGCTGAGGTAAGCTTGCTCTGTAGTCTTCTTCAAAGCTTATGTATGCTGGAAATCAGCCCTGGACTATTTGGAAAGCCTGAATTCTGGTCTTGGCTCTTGTGCCAGACAGCGGAATAGCCTCAATGAATCAAATGACCTCTCTGAGTCCAGTTCCTGCATCAGCAAAGCAGATTTGTTTATAGGCTCAAATGGCGATAGAGATAGAAGTAGAAAGTGTACTGTAAGCATAAAGTTCGGACACCTGTGATTAAGATAATTCCATCAGTGATTACAATAACTAGCATGACTAAGGCCTGATAAAGGGCTCCTGTGCACTCAATGGCTCTCAGGCAAGACAGACAATGTGGGGAGTCAGCAGTTACCCCACAACTCCCTCCAGCAGGCAGCTTCCGGCAAGTTTGCAGCCTTGCATGCTGTCTGGTCCTGGGCAACTCTGGATCCCTGGAGAAGCTGCCATCATGTCTCTTCCTCTGATTTTATTAGGACCATAATTGTACATTTCTCTGCTTACCTGCAGTGATGAAAGAGCATCATTGTTTCCATAATGCATGACTCAGGGAGTGAGGCTAGGGCTCCGTGCACCACTTCTCATTGCAATGATGCGGCACCAAAAAGCCATCCTTCATCATGTAAAAAACACTCTCCATACTGCAGTGTCTCTATTTGCAGCAGCCTCTGAGATATTCATGTGATAGATCATATATTTGCCTGAATCAATATTTCCCTGACACTAGGAAGCCTGCCATCCATCCGTCCCATTTCATTTGATAAAGCCCTTCTGCGTCGCCTTTACTCAGGCTGACGGGATCACAGGCCCTCCTTCCCTACCTGATGGATGATGTCCAGATGAATGATTGCTTCATAAATTACTGTCTTGGGAGCAGAGCCCCCAGAACTCAGTCAAGCCTGCCCAGCAGTCGAGCAGACAGCAAGGAGACATGGCGTGAAGGGCAAAGGCTCATAGAACTCAAGCTGGAAAAGCTCTTAGTCCAAACTTCTAATTGGACAGTTGAAGAAACTGAGGCTTAGCGTGGTTACCTAATTTGTCCAACGTCAGATGGTTAGTTGTAAGTGCATGGTATCCCCAGAGACCTTGACTCTGTTGGGGTTTTTTTTTTAACCATCCAGGAAAAATGGAGAGTGGTGGTTCCAGCTGGACTCTCTGAAAGTAGGGAGAATTCAATTTAAATCCCTTCTACTCAGCACCTAGCAGACCCCCTGAAGTGAGCACTCAGGCACAGACGGATAAGACAGTCTCTGCTCTGGAAAGTCCCACCCTTTGTCCTGTGGCTGAAGAAATCAGGTGACCAAATGAAGTCATAGACTGAACTTAGGTGTCCCATAGGCACCACTATCCCTGTACCTACCCCTCCTTCTCTCTCAGACCCTGAAACAGACCTGCCTCCTCCAGGAAGCATTGTCTTTCCCATCACTCCACATCTCACATCCTTCACATGCATCAAGTCACTCAGCACTCCCAGGCATGCGTCACAGACCAAAAACCCTCACACCACATCTTTGTCTCTCCCTTTTCACTGCATCCGTGGAACTGCCCAATTCCACATATTCTGCCTCCTCAGGATCTCTTCTCCCCAGTGGCATGCTGGCAAATGTTTAACAACCCGCACCCCCAAGAAGAAAACCCCTGATTTATGGAATTTGATGATTTCTGTGCTATAAATACTCCATCATAATAAACAAAAGGGACAACTACATCAAACTAAAAGGCTTCTACACAGAAAAGGAAACCATTAACAAAATGAAAAGACAACCCACTAACTGGGAGAAAATATTTGCAGATCATATATCTGATAAGGAGTTAATTTCCAAAATATATGAAGAACTCATACAACTCAACAACAAAAAAATGAACAACCCAACCAAAAAATGGGCGGAGGATATGAACAGACGTTTTTCCAAAGAAGATATACAGATGGCCAACAGGCACACGAAAAGATGCTCAACATCACTAATTATTAGGGAAATGCAAATCAAAACTACAATGAGATATCACTCACATCCATCAGAATGGCTATTATTAAAAAGAAAAGAAATAACTAGAGTTGGAGAGGATATGGAGAAAAGGGAACCCTCATACACTGCAGGTGGGAATGCAAACTGTGCAGCCACTATGGAAAACAGTATGGAGATTTCTCAAAAATTAAAAATAGAAATACCATATGATCCAGCTGTTCCACTTCTGGATAGTTACCCAAAGAACATGAAAATACTAATTTGAAAAGATATGTGTACCCCTATGTTCATTGCAACATTATTCACAATAGCCAAGGATTGGAACCAATCCAAGTGCCCATCAATGGATAATGGATAAAGAAGATGTGGTATATATACACAATGGAACACTACTCAGCCATAAAAAAAGACAAAATCATGCCATTTTGCAACAACATGGATGGACCTTGAAGGTATTATGCTAAGTGAAATAAGTCAGAGAAAGACAGATACCATATGATTTCACTCATATGTGGAAGACAAACAAACACACATAAGGAGAATAGATTGGTGGTTACTAGAGGGGAAGGGGGTGAGGGTAGGGCAAAAAGGGTAAAAGGGCACATATGTATGGTGACTGATGGCAATTAGACTCTTGGTGGTGAACGTGATGCAGTCTATACAGATGCTGAAATATAATGATGTACACCTGAAATTTACGCAACGTTATAAACCAATGTGACCTCAATAAAATAATTTTTAAAATAAATAAATACCCCATCATGGCCAGCTTCAAGGTACCAGTATGATGCCATTGAACCTTGAGAAGAGATATGCAGTAGTGCACCATCAAGTAACATTTCCACCATACAGATAAAATAGATGAAAATAACCTCAAGAGCATAGATAATAGTAAAATGCAGTTAAATAATTAGGAAGTGATGACTTTTGAGTATTATTACCTTTGTTTTTAATATAAATTTTAAATTGTAAGTGTATGTAATTTAATTAATAATAAAGGCAGCATTTAACAATTGGCTGAAAATTTAATAACTGGCTCACAAACGCCAGTATAAGCTGGCTCCCACACACCACTGCATATCTGTCTTCCTTCCCAGGGTTCCCTGTGACCTCTTCAGTTCTGCCCTCCTTATGCTTCACCTGGACTATTTTAATAGCCTCCTAATCTGTTTCTCAGCTTCTAGCATTCTCTACTCCAAACCATCCAGTTTTATCTTTTCAAAATGTAGCTTCTAGTCTGACTTGCTCATAAATGGGGGTATCCAATGCCCCCAAATTAAGCATAAACTCTTTTTCTGAAAAGTCAAGACACTGTACAATAAGATCCCCAAACCTTCCTTTCCAGTTTTATCTCCCAAGTAATACGCTGCAGCCCCCTTGCCACTGCAGAGGCTGACAGGCCTAGGTCTGATGTTCACCTTTGCCATTTATTAATTAGGTGACCTGGGGCAAGTTACTTAACTTCTCTGACCGTTAGTTTCCCCACCTGAAAAACAGGAAAACTCATAGAGTGGTTGGGAGGATGAAATCAGATCACACGTAATATTCCTAAGTCAGTGACCAGCCCATTTTAGGTAGCCAATAATAGCAGTGGCCTCCGTTTATGAGCTCATCCTATGTGTAAACAGTGGCTCATTATCAAATTTTATCTCATTGTTATCCCCACTATGTTGATAAATAGAGATGTTTGACAGCCATCTCTGCTAAATGCAGATTCACATCTCCTAAGCAAATGCTACACTCCAGCCAATTTGTTTTATTTCCCATTCTTCACTAGCTTTCAGCCTTCTCCACATCCAAGCTGTTGCTTCTGCACTCTGCCTCTCAAAAACTCATCCATCCACTCAATAATAAAAAGACACAGAACCCAATTAAAAAGTAGACAAAGGATTTGAATAAACATTTCTCAAAAAAACACCAAACATACATATAGATGGCCAATAAGCACATAAAGAGATGCTCAACATCATTAGTAATAAGGGAAATGCAAACCAAAACCACAATGAGACACCCACCAGGACATCTATCATCAAAAAGATAGACAATAACAAGGATATGGAGAAACTGGAGCTCTCATTCATTGCTGATGGGAATGTAATAAGGTGCAGCCTCATGAGTAGCAGTGGAAAGTTTCTCAAAAAGTTAAACATAGAGATAACATAGGATCCAGTAATTCCACTCCTAGGTATATACTGAAGGGAAATGGAAACATATGTCCACACAAAAACTTGTAGATGAATTTTTATTGCACCATTACTCATAGTAGCAAAAAAGTGGAAACAGTTCAAATGTCCATCAACTGATGAATGAATAAACAAAAGAAGAAATGAAGTACTGATGCACACTACAACATAGATGAATCTTAAAATCATGCTAAGTGAGAGAAGCCAGTCACAAAAGACCACCGTGTATAATTCTATTAATACGAAATGTCCAGAATAGGGAAATCTATAGAGACAGAATATAGATTAGTGGTTTCCTTGGGCTGGGGAGTGGGGAGAAGTGTGGGTGACTACTCATTAGTGCTGGGTTTCTTTTTGGGATAACAAAAATGTTCTAAACTTAGATTGTGGAGATAGTTGCACACCTCTCTGAATATACTAAAAACCATTGCCTTATGCAATTTGAACGGGTGAAGCTTATAGTATTTGAAGTACATCGCTACAAAGATTTTTTTAAAAAAAATAATACTTTGAAGAAAATAATCCCATTTATAATTGCATCGAAAAGAAAAAAATACCTAGGAATAAATTTAACCAAGGAGAGGAAAGATCTGAACACTGAAACCTATAAAACATTGAAGGAAGAAACTTAAGAAGATCAAATAAATGGAGATATTCTGTACTTATGGACTGCAGGAAATAATATTGTTAAAGTGTCCAGACTACCCAAGGCAATCAACAGATTCAGTGCAATCCCTATCAAAATTCCAATGGCATTTTTCACAGAAATAAAACAAATAATCCTAAAACTTGTATGGAACCACAAAAGACACCAAATACCCAAACTGATCTTGAGAAAGAAGAATGAAGCTGGAGGCATCACACTTCCTGATTTCAAACTATATTATGAAGTGATAGTAATCAAAACAGTATGGTATTGGCATAAAAACAGACACATAGATCAATGGAACAGAACAGAGAGCCCAGAAATAAACCCATGCATATATGGTCAATTAATTTATGACAAATGAGCCAAGAATATACAATGAGGAAAGGACAGACTCTTCAATAAATGGTGTTGGGAAAACTGGACAGCCACATGCCAAAGAATGACACTGGACCCCTCTCATACACAAAAATCAACTCAGAATGGATTAAAGACTTGAATGTAAGACCCAAAACCGTAACACTCCTAGAAGAAAACATTGGCGATAAGCTCTTTGACATTGGTCTTGGTGATGATTTTATTGGATTTGACAACAAAAGCAAAAATTAACAAGTGGGACTACATCAAACTAAAAAGCTTCTGCACAGCAAAGGAAACCTTCAACAAAATGAAAAGGCAACCTACAGAATGGGAGAAAATAATTGCAAATCATATATTAGATAAGAGGTTAATATCCAAAATATATAAAGAACTCATAAAACTCAATAGCAAAAAAATAAACAATGTAATTTAAAAATGGGCAGAGGAACTGAATAGACATTTCTCCAAAGAAGACACACAGATCGCCAACAGGTACATAAAAAGGTGCTCATCACTAATCATCAGGGAAATGCAAATCAAAACCACAGTGAGATATCACCTCACACCTGTAAGAATGGCTACCATCAAAAAGACAAGAGATAACGAGTGTCGGTGAGGATGTGGAGAAAAGGGAACCTTTGCGTAGGGTTAGTGGGAATGTAAATTGGTGCAGCCACTATGAAAACCAGTATAGAGGTTCTTCAAAAAGTTAAAAATAGAACTAGCATATGATCCAGCAATTCCACGTCTGGGTATATATTCAGAGGAAATGAAATCACTATCTCAAAAAGATATCTGCACTTCATGTTCATTGCAGCATTATTTGTAACAGCCAAGAAACAACCTAAGTGTCCACTGACAGGTGAATAGATTAAGAAAATGTGATCTATATATCATATATTATATATATATTGTGGGAGATCAAAATTGGCCACCCTGAAAAATATCTCTTTACCTTGATTATTTTCTCTGACAGACATTTGACCTCCCCCAAAATGCCTAAAGGAATTTAACTCTGGGTGTAGACAGACTGGCAGGGTCCTCCCTAAGCCCATTCTTAACAAAGTTCTGTTTACCAAATATTTACATTCGTAAAGGTATCTCCCTCTGTGTAATGGGAAGAGGGGGGGATGACCTTATCTGTGAAAACTCTTATCAGGACGGAAGAAGAGGACTTAAATCTACATACTCTTGATTACTATAATTCCTGTCTCTCTGGACACATTCTCTATAGTTGGCCCTGCAAGCATTGTCTGACAAACATTTACATTTCCCTCTTCGTGTAAATTGTCTTCTTCCCCTCTGAAATCCCAAAACACCACCCACCCCCAACATCCTCCTTTGTCTTTAGCTGAAGATGGTATTTAAGACAAGAATCTCTGGATTGTGTGGAGAAATTCAGTTTCCCTGGTTTCTCCCATGTATACACGCTATTAAACTTGGTATTATTTTCTCCTGCTAACCTGTCTTTTTAATTATTTGGCCAGCCATAAGAACCTTGCGGGAAAGGACAGAGGGGGATTCTCCCTCTTCCTCGACAATATAATAGAATATTATTCAGCAATAAAAAGAAGAAAATCCTGCCGTTTGTGACAACGTGGATGCATCTTGAGGATATTATGCTGAGTGAAATAAGCCAGACAGAGAAAGACAAGTCCTGCATGGTATCACTCATATGTGGAATCTAAAACAAACAAAAGGTCAAACTCAGAAACTGAGAGTAGAAAATTGGTTGCCAGGGGCTTGGGGTGGGAAATAAGAAGAGGTTGGTAAAAGGGTACAAACTTTCACCATAAGATCAATAAGGCCTGAGGATCTAATGTAAAATGTGGTGACTACAGTTGATAACACTGGACTGTATAAATGAAATTTGCTAAGAGAGTAGAACTTAAATACTCTCACCATAAAACGAAAAAATAATGATAAAAAAGATAAATATGTGAGGTGATGGATGTGTTCATTCACTAGATGGTGAGAATCCTTTCATAATGTATACATGTATCAAATTGCTACTTTAAATATCTTTTTACTTATTTTATTTTATTTTATTTATTGACAATTTTATTTGTCAATTATAACTCAACAAAGCTGAAAAAAAATACTTTGAGAAAAAGTTCATCCATCCATCAAAGATTATCTCAGAGAGAGGCCCTCTCCTGGTACCCTCCTTTGTACTCCCAGTTGGCAGTGATGGCTCCGTCTCCTGGAACCCAGTATTCCACTGGATGCTGTTTCTTCTCTCATTTCCCATGTTTTGCTTCCTATACTAGTCATTTGTGTACCATTTTTATCTATTAGAGTAAGCCTCAAATTTTGTGAACATATGAAATGGAGCAGATTCAACCACATTTCTGCAAGGTCACTCACATTTGTATTCTGTTACGTTTTTTTACACAGGGAATAAAAGAATGGTGTTTCAGCCCACACAGGAAGTAGTTGTGCCTGACCTGGGTGCACTCCTGGGAGCATATCGCACACATGAATGGCATCCAGCACAGTGTGTTTGTTTAGGCGTGTGGGGTGGCTAGTATACATCTAATGGGTAAAATCCACTGCAGCACAATGACTGAGTTTTACAAACTGGGTCTCCCCAGTGGTCCCTGGCCCAGTGCCTTACCCTCGGTAGGAATTCAAGGAATATGTGTGAAATTCTCCCCTTAGCACTTCGAGACTACTACCAACAGAGGATCAAACAAGGTTGCTGACACAGTGACCACCAAGAACAAAACAGAACTTATTCTTCAGCAGTTTTGAGTGTTTCTTTTACCAGAAGGCATTTTCCTTTGGAACAACACATTGTCTTTGTTTTCACGTTATTAACAAAAATTTGTACCCCCTGCACCCTGGATGAGCAGAGAAAGGCCGGTTTTGTCCCTTTGGTACTTGGGCGCTCCCTGGGGTATAGGAAGCTGGTACAAATCCTGCACTTAGGCACAAAACTGGTGAAGAGTGTGGCCAAGACCCAGAGAGAGAAGAGCAAGATGAGGAGAAGGCTTCACCGGCCACAGAACTATAGCGCAGAGGCAAAGAAGTGGAGGTGGGAAAGATTCCAGGCTGTCTAGGGCAGAGGGACCAGGAGGCCTTTGCAAACCGGGAGACTCAGCATCTTCTATGGAAATGTGAGCTTGTTCTGAAAAGGGCTGCCATGGAGCACTCCCTGAAATCCAGTTTAATTCTTTTCCCCCAACAAAGATCAAGCAGAGATGACAGAGGCAGTCCACTTCCACAGAGTGTGGCCCCTAGAGGTCAGTTGCTGCCAGTGCGTCCTTGCTGCCTCATATGCTGGTCACTGACATTAAAGTAAAAATCCACATCGATGGGCACGTATGCAAATGCGTGCACACGTAAACACACACACAAGCACACACTACCCTCACATGCAGCTGGCACTCATGCTAAAGCTGTTCTGTAGATGCAGGGGGCATGGAAGAGTTAGTTACTTGTAAGCCTGAGCTTGGAGACAAACCCACAGCGCTGTTCTTTCAGGACCAGGGAAAAAAGCATTCGTGCATCGCCACCTAATGGTACTGATGCCTCATTACAGTCTTGGATCTGTTCAAGATCAACAGGTAGATGGGACCAAAGGGTAACACTTACAGTGAAAGATGTAAACTTGGACTTCATCTTCCAAGCAGTACTGCCTCAATGCCCCTATTCCAGTTCCTGTACTTCCGGTGGCTTCCGGCTACTCCTGTGCTTCCCAGCTAGTCCTATAGCACAAAGCTTTGATCCCTTTTAGCATACCCTCCTGAGGACTATCACTTCCAGCTGTTGTCACTCACTTTCCCAGATGTCGGATCAGGCTCTGAGGATAGGTTTCATCTACCAATGATTTTTTCCTAGGGCTAACCTGCCACATCCGTCTCCATCTTATGCTCCAGGGTCCATCTTACGCTCTTATGCTGCCTTCGTGGATAAGCCCTGCGTCAATGGGATTTGGAAATCAAAGTGCATTTTATTCGCGACTGGACTTTCGAAGGCTGAGCTCTGACTCTCTCAGAGTCTGGGGGGATTTTTGTGGCCTGTTGCTACCTACTGGTTATATCAAATCACAACCTCTGAAGTTAGCTGAGTGGCCCCTGCTGACTCCTTACTCTTGAGAACCCAGGGAGATTGGAAATCCTGAGTAACCAATAAGGAAGGAAGGGCCTTTATGGGAGACTAGGCCATGCAGTGTTTGTATTCATGACACCAGGCTGGAATGGGCCTGCACCTGCCCTCTTCTCCCTGGGCTAAGCAATTCTCTCCTCAGCTTCTCCCAACAAAGAGAGAGGGGGTCATTGTCTCCTCTGAAAGGCTGGAAGAACAAAATCCAGAGATGTTAAGCCACTTGCCCGTGATCACACAATAGAGGGCAGAGGAGAAAAAGCCAGGAGGGGACCCCACTTCCAGGCCTTGGCACCTCCTTCTGGGGTCAGGCTGGCCTGGGATTCACAGACACCCCTGCTGAACTTCCCTCTCTGTGAAATGACATTTACATTGCAAAATGCACATTGTTGATTAGAAGGCGAAGAGCTGTATTAAGTAACAGGTCCCTAAATCTACTGCACCTTCTAGTAGAGTCCTATAAGGGAAGCTAGAACCATTTGTGTTAAAAAGTAAATGTATGAACTATTTACATACCTTACTCTTTTAGCTGCAATGGTGGCATGTACTAAGGTACTAGGTGGGGGAGGGAAGAAAGCCTGGCTGTGACAAACCATATTCTCTCTCTCTCTTTTCTTCTCCACCTTTACTTCTCTTCCCTCTCTTGAATGCTTCCTGAGTAATTCCCTACAGACTATGATCAAGATTTTTTTCAAAAAATCTTATCCAGGAATTTTTTTAGCTCAACTGCAAATCTTTCCCCCAACTTTGTAAATATTTCTCCACCTAAATCTTTAAGGATCACTTAAGTTACCCCGTCCAAAGTTGACTTCATCATCTTTCCTCTGCATTGGATGGAGTGAGGGAGGAATCCATGAGGGCTTAATTCCGTGAAATGAGTAGGATGGAAACTGTCTGATAGAAGTGGTCCCAACTGCTTTTTCCCACTTGCACTCAGCACACTCCATTAAAAAGTAGAACCAAATGTTACCCCGCTGTAGCTGAATGAACCAGAGAATGTCGGACAAGCTGAAGATGTCCCTACATGTGCTGGGCACAAGAAAGACCAGCCACCTATTAAGGGACTAACTGGAATTCTGTCCAGAAGAATCTCGACAAAAATTGCTGGCAACAAACAAATTGTCCTCTGATTATAAATCCAGCTGCCCATCCTAGGGCAAGGAAGACTAGTACCCTAATAGAGAAACCAACTCTTTTTGCCCAGGATTTTCCCAGTTTTGAACTGTAAGTCTCGTGTCCTGAGAAACCTTAGTCCTGGACATATCAAGATGGTTGGTAACTCTAGACCCTAACGTTGTGCTGCTGCCGAGGTGATAACCTCATCTCTTTCGTCTTTTCTTATACCTTTGCGAGAAATGTCCACAGCTGTGAGTCATCTAGATGCATCTCTTCTATGAAATCCATACGCCACCTCGCCTGCAGGTAGCACTCTCCTTCCCCCCGCCCTGCTCCATGTCCCAATCCTGGCTCAACTTCTTTTCTCCAATCAGTACTCCCCTGTCTGATTCTATCCATGTTCTAGATCGAAACGTTTGACATCTTTGCTTTGACCCTTTGCTTCATTACATACATGCAATTGATCACCAAGTTCTACTGATTTCTATTTTGAAATGTCTGTGGAATCCACCTTACCCCGTCTTTGCTAACATCATAATAATAATTGTAATAGAAACAATTATAAAAATAAAATAAATAAATCTTTATAATTATAATTTTATGTATTTTTACTTATATATGATTAAGTATTATATACTAATTTTTATTAATACATTATTATAAATGTTATATATTATAAATTATGTTTATCAATATTAATTTAATATATAGGAAATTTTATATAATTGTTATAATTATAATGATAAAAATGAAAAAACTAAAATTTATGTTTTATAAAATTATAAAAAAACAATTATAATAAAAATAAATACCAACCCTAAGAACCAACTGGAGTGGATTCAAGAAAGAATGGAAAGAAGAGGAATAAGAATCAACAAGTCTATGGAATACAGAATTTCCCAAAATTATTTGGTGATGAAACTTACTCATCACAGAGCAGCTCACAGGACGATTCTGTTCCATGAAATACAATTTGGCAAAGACTCACCTAGTGCGCAGACACACTGTTTTGCAGAATTAGAAAGAATGTTTAAGAACACCAAATCAAGCTGTACAATTATATATGTGAAAACTCTGAGACCATAAGGGTATAGTGGCCCAACCACACCGCTCGCCTCTGGGGACCCAGACTTTGAATCAGGTCTCCTGACTGTTCAGGGCTCTTCACACGGTACCGTCCACTGCTTCCTTCCAGATGCCTGACATCCTGCTCCTCCCTGAAATAGTCTTCTTCCCCCGCTCTGAAATCCCACCCATAATTCAGGGCCAAGTTCAACTTTTAGCTCCTCTACAATCTTTGCTAACCACGCAAGCCCACACTGATACCAACCTTTGCTAAATTACTATAACAGTTAGTTATTTTTACAATTCAGTTTGTTACCTAACATCAGGGACCATAAATACCTAGTGTGTGTATCACATGCCCAGCTTGTGATCACAGTATTCGCTTCTGATGTGCCACAACATCCTTTTAAACTGAGCCTAGAAAGAGCTTCAAAATCGTTTTCAGCATAATATTCTAGGTGGCCACAGCCCACCAGCCATGGTTAGCATGTGAGATGAAACTTCTTTGGGCCCCTGACTTTGTCATTAAACTATTTCACATGTGCATCTATCAGACCTTCCTGAACAGCAAAGCCAGTGTCTTCAAATTCTTTCATATAACCATTAGCTCCAAGTATAGAACTGTGCCCTAATAAGTGCTCAATAATTATTTGAATGTCTGACTATCAAACATTAAAATGATAATAACTAACATTTACATAATGCTTAGTTACAAAGTACTTTCACACATGGTACCACATTTGATTAATTTTCACCACAACCCCGAGAAGTGAGTGTAATTATGCTCCTCAGTTACTACTAGACAGTGAGCTTCTGAGGGACCAGACAGCTTCCTATTGGCCCCTGCAGGGCTCAGCTCAGAGCATGAGGTCGATTTGCAGAATTCAAGTGTGAAGTCTGAGGATGAAGAGCCAAGAGCTGTGAGGGTTTGTAACTTGCACCAGGTCACCCCACTTGCCACTGCACCACACAGCCCAGCTAAGTCTCAGAAGTAAGTGCTCTCAGGCACTCAAGCACCAAATCCTTAGCATTCTTCATGTTTGAATTCCACTGTCACTGGTGTTTCTCTCTTCTTGGTAATGAAGCAAAATCTGGTGGGTTAATTAATCCTTCTTGATGCTGGGCAGCAGTAATAGGATCAAGAAGAAAGCCTTTCTCCTCCTGCGCTCCCAAGGGTGCCTGGCGGGAGCCTGGGAGGAGATGGAACACAGCCTTCGGTCTGTTAATTGTTCAAGAGCAAATCATCTGTCAGCAGAAAACAGAAAAAAAAGACAGCACTGAATTCAGAGTCAGAACAATAAATAACATTCAGCGCTATACCCTTGAGAAAAATAAAGCTGCCGACATTCTGCTTCTCAGGGAAAACAAAAATGCTCCATGTTTCTGCAGACCTGTAGAATGCAGTGTGATACAGTGGAAAATACTGCAACCTGTTTAGACTGGTTGTCTCTTTTATCAACACAGGGCCCACCGACCCCTACCCCACATTCAGCACCCCTGCCCCAGGGAGGCAGAGGCAGATAGCTAGGAAAAAAATGGTTGTGCAAATAGGAAAATTAATTTCCTAATAGGAAATCCCTTTGGGGGAAAGGGGTGGAGGGCATATTGCAGTCGCCTCAAAGTAGTCTCCCTACTTCCACTCCTATACTCCCAAATCTACCCTAAGTGATAAAGATAAAGCCCTCAAGATAAAGCCCAACCCCCATGATCTGGCTCCTCTCCGGCTCTGCAGCCGCACATCTCTGGCTTCAGCAACACCGACTTGTTTATGGTACCACACTCAGGACTCTGCTCCACTCTGAGCCTCTGCCTCTTCTTTCCTCTCCATCAGCAGTGCCTTTTCCTCCACCTGGCTGAAGCCTTCTCAGTCCTTAAGGACATCTCATCTGCTGTCACTACTTCCCCACCTCAAGCTTGTGCCTCTGGAGCATCTGTGACACTCTACTGTCACACCCAGCGCAACAGGCCAGTGCTGGGATCAAGCAGATACCTGAGCCAGTGAACCCTGTTCAAATCTAATCTCTGCTGTGTATTGCTTGGGCGATCTTGGGTGAGTTTCTTGACTGCTGGGTGCCTCTGTTCCTCACATAAAATGGGGTGGAGATAATAACAGTTCCTATTTCATAGGGTTGTGTGATGATCAAATTATTTAATACATGTAAATTACTTAGAACAGTGCTCATTGAGAGCTATTACAACCATTAATCTCATTTCATTGTAATCATTGTCATGTCTATCTTCCTCCCTAAGCTGTGAGTTCTTTGAAGGAACTCCATATCTCATCCATTCCTTTACCCCCAGCACTTAGCATAGAGTTTCCAAATACCTGCCTCCCTCTTTCCTGTAAGAGGATTAACCATCCTCCCCACTGCCCTGATTTGCAGTGCTTCCCAGAGGGATCAGTGGTTTCCCTGCCCACTGACATTGTGCATGGTCACGTGACTTGTTTTGGCCAATGAGATGTGAGTGGACGTGACAGTCGGCCAGTTCCAAAAGGAAGCATCAAGAGGCCTTGCATGATCTCACCAGCTCCCTTCCTCCCACTGCCGTGAGAACAGCATGTCCCAGATAGAGGTTGCTCTTTCATCCTGGATCCCAGAAGCCAGAACACCTTGGAACAGGAGCAGAACCACAGCTGACCTGCAACCAGTACATAATATGAAGAAGAAATACGTATTTGGTTGTTAGCCACTGAGGTTTTGAGGTTGTCTCTTACCACATCATCACCTGGTGAAAGCTAATTAATCCAGCACCCAACAAAGACTTGTTGAATAAGTGGATACACTGATAAAAGAATGAATAAGTAAGTGAATTATGCTTTGTACAATTCCTAGTTAGAACAACGGCTGAGTATGTACATCACCAAACCAACTAATTTAAGCACGTGCTTTGTTAATAGTAAATGTGTTTTCTGACATTTATTTTGAATAGAATACCTTGTAAATAAAAATGAGGCATTGATTCTGTAATCATCCAGACACTTTCAGAAGATCCATCCTCAGGCCCAAACGAAAGTAGAGGTGGAGGGGGAAAGAGTAGCATTTCTTGGGCAGCTACTATGTTTCCAGCAGTTTACATCTGCCAGCCCAGCAGGACCTTTCAACAATCCTAGGGACAAACTATATTTTCAAATGTGGAAACTGAGGCTCAGTAACCGTGTGAAGCTCACCAGAGATAAGTGACAATCCAAATGTGAACTCAGATCTGTTTGAGTACAAAGCCCTTTCTCTCTCCACTAAAGGACACTGTAACCATGGAAGTGTTTGAAGACAACCCAGGAAAATCTAGCTATCTAACAATACTCCTCCTATACCACCTAATATTCTTCACTTTCCTTTGGCACATAGTCCAAAATTTGAACAATTAGAGATCCAAGTGAAACAATTTGAAAATGCAATATCCCCGGTGGGTTAAGCAGACTATCACTCATTTACTCTCAGTAAATGGATTTGTTTAATCAGATTGTTTTCTTATCACAAAATTAAAATCTGTATGAGAAAAGAGAAAATGCTAGTTTGGGTACAATGGGGAAGGGAGAAAGTGGAAAGAGTAGTTTCCATCAGGGGCTTCAAACCTAAATACCTGCAGGGCCCAGCAGGTATGATAAGAAATGAAGAAGGCTGGGTGAGGTGTTGGCAAGCCGGAGCGCACATGCCTGGTCTAAAGGGGACAGCGGCTGGTCTGTTCCGGTCAATTGCTACTATGTAGGGATGCCAGGCTTCTAGGAGCTGGAGATCTGGATCTACATGAAGTCTCCAAATGTTTAAATGTTAGCAACAAATTCAGGTTGTTTTTTCAATACCGTATATTCCAACCCTCCTCCAAATGTTGTCACATAGTTGTCTGACCTATGTGTCACCTATTTGCGATGCAGACGACACCTGAGAGAATTGCAAGCTTGAAGGGACCACACTTGGGCAGGAAGATGGAGAGGGGGAAGCCAGAGTGTAAGAGCCTTATGCTTAGGAGGGAGAGGGGAAAGGGCAGAGGACGGTCAAGGCAAAAAGCACAGAAGATAAGTGGGAGGTCACGGAAAACAAACTTCTGCTAATACAATTGGCTTGGGCTGACTCGGTTCTTTCTTGTTTCAATACTGCTTCAAGTAAAAGCAAACTTTGATAAGAAAAAGCCATTTGTTCCCGAATAAACTTCATTAGTCTGCTAAATATCTTTACTGGATTTCATTTGATCCCAGTCATTCTAAATTCAATATTGCACTTGGCCAACTTAACCTTTTAAAAGGAGTTTTATTGATGGTGTGCTACGCAGGCATTAACATTTCTCAAAAAAAAAAAAAAAAGAAAAGAAATAGAAAGAATTAAATTGCTTTGCTTAGCGATCTTAATTATCTGGAATAATTAGATCCAGTCAATTCTCCAACAAGAGCTCTCTAGAGAAATGGGTGTTTGGGGAAGGGGAAAGAAAGAGGGGAGCCAAGCTTGGGACACAGGAAGCATTTGGCAAGTTATTTGGAAATACCTAATTAACCCCCAGAGTGAGGCTGACAATCAAAGCCACTTCCTTAGTGCTTAATTATTAAAAGCAAATAAAGAAAGTAAATATTCAGGGAGCTAGTCTATTGGGCACTGGAAGATAGCAGCCACTTTGAGCCCAAGTACTCAGCAATCCCCAAACACCCAGGCATGTGTGTGCTCCTGTGCCTTGGTTCCTACATATCTCTGCTTAGGATAGTCTTCCATCCCATCTCAGCTCAGAAACTCCTATCAGTGCTTTATGAAGTCTCCCCTGACCTGCTTTTCTTCCCAACCAGAGAAAATTGTTCTTTCCTCTGTGCTTCCATAGACATTTGTACCTAATAGTCGTTCCATTGTGTATTCATCAAGTGCTTGTCTGTCCCCTAGATTGTAAGCTTGCAAAGCTCCGGTATGTGCTGGTTCACTTCTGTATCCTCAGTGCTTGGTACATTTGGAACAGAGCAGGTGCTTGATAAATGGAAGTTGAATGAACCTATGGATCAACAGCTTTTTGTGCAAAGTCTGTTATATAGTAGAAACTCAACAAATCCTTCCTTGTTTCCTTCTTTCTTTCCTCCCTTCTCCCCTCCTCCTTCTTCCTTCCTATTTTTATCTCACTTTAGGTTCTACAGTTAAAGGTATTGATTCCAGAGCTGCTGGGCCCGAGCAACAGTGTTCTTCTATGTGAGTTTGTCATTTTGACTTGTGATTGACATTCAATAAGCCAATGCAGATCTCTGGAGTGGCTGAGAAATCCCACTTCCATGCAGAACCCCACTGGGAGGGAAGCTTCTTGATTTGCAGTCACTACTCTTAGGCTTGTCATGTGTGAAACTGCAGGTCCCGAAAGAAGACTTGAAAGAAGCCTGGGAGAGAAGAGAAGGGAAGGGGAGAGGAAAACCCAATGACACACAAGGCGTCTGCTGATGTAACTCCAGGTGATTTGTCAAAACAAGCTTGTATATCCGCCTTGAGGACTATGGGAACCCTGGGAGCTATTTGTAGAATTTGATTTACATATTTGCTCCTGAACCCGGAGCTGAGTTTTGAAGGTTCGTGTAAGAGTTAACTGGATGAAGAAAGTGGAAAGGTCTTCCGAAGAGAGGCAACAACATAAACAAGGGCACCGAGATGAAACATCATGGTGAGGATTGCAATCCAGGCTGGGCAATGTGGTTTTCTACACGATAGTGCTACTCTGCTAAAACATGCAAATAGAGACTAAGAAAGGTGTGAGACTAGTGAGGTCAAGAAGAGACATTTGTAGTCATTGCTAATTTCTGGGCTTTGAGGTGGCTAAGAAGAAGTGATGGCCTGATCTTCTCCTTAGGTTCAGTCTCAGGGTGCATTGCCTACTGGATGTTCATCCTCACTCAGGTGTCCCACATGCACCCCAGATTCAACAGGCACAACAATCAATGCTTTATATTTCCCCATAAGCTTTCTTTTCCTCTTAATGTTCTCTCTGTTAATTGTACTATCATTTTCCTAGTTGTCAGAGCCAAAATCTTGGAAAGCACTCTTGATCCTCTCTTTCCCTCCATCCCACACTCAATCAACCAGCAAGTTCTGATGGCCTCCTAACACTTCTTGAATCTCTGTCTTCTTCCCCGTTCCTGCCATCACTGCCTTCATCATCTTTTCCCTGGACGATAGCCACCCAACTTGTCCCCTTACTTCCAGCCTTACTTACCTCAATTCCAAGCCTCCTACCTATCATTCCTCTGCCAGAAGGTCTTCACTGGCTCCCCAGCATGTACAGGATGAAGTTCAAACTTTCAGACATGCGTACAGGACCTCTGAGACCTGACCCTGCCTACCCCTCTCGCTGGATATCTGCCCACCTCTGTATTGCACTTTCCACTTTGAGAAATCTAAATGGCCTGGAGTCCCCCAAACACTGCGTGCTGTTCCTCACCTCTGTGGCTTTGCTGCTGCTCTCCCTTCTTCCTGAATACTCTACCCCACTTTCTCCATCTGGCTCTTACTCACCTTTCAATATTAAGCTTTGGCATCTTCATCTTTTCTTCCACAAAATCTTCCTTCAAAGCCTGGGCTCCCCTAGTCCCCCTCCTCTGTGCTCCTACAGCTCCCCAGGCACACCTCTGCCCTTTAACTTTCATCATTATGCAGACATTATCTGATTACACGGAATCTGCTCTCTAGACTCTGACTTCCTCAAGGACGGCTGCCACCATGTCCCATCCATCTTAGTAAGTCCGGATCTTAACGTGGTGCTTGGCACTGAGCAGTCACACATATGTTTGTTGAGCTGCGCTCCAGGCCGCACCCCCTGAGATATCTCCTTTCGCAAACAGGAAAACTCAGCCTGAGCCAAAGTGTGTCTCCTTCCTTTGACACAGCAAAGGAAGGTCAGGAGCACAGCCGAGAGCTCCGGAGAGCTCTGGGAAGTTTTCTTAAAAAGGTAAATTTGAAAAGTAGAAAGGGCACAGGCTATGGAGTCCAAATACATCCAGTTGAAATCATAGCTCTCCCACTGTTAGCTAGTGCAACCTTGGGAGAGAGATTTAATCTCTCTGGGCCTTAGATGACTTGTCTATAAAATTGTGATTAATTTTTAGCTTTAATGGAAAAAAAATTTTGTAAAGCCCTAGGAGAGCGGCTTGTACAAATTACATGCTCAATAAATATTAGTTCTCTCTTATAGCCTCCCTACTTCTGGAGAAATAGAAGATCCTAGTAGCCTGAAATAAACTAACTCTGGTTATCATTAACACAGAATCTTTTTGGTTTTTGCATGACTTAAAAATATATCATTTATCATTTCTAACTATAATTATCAGTACTAGTTGGCTTTTATATATTAAGTGCCTATTATAGGACAGGTACTATGCAAGATCTTTAAGGTACAGTATCTCAGTTAGTCCTCATGGTGGTGGTGATGATCGTGATGATGATGACAATGAGAGTTAGCACTTACTGAGTCCTTGCTATGTGTTAAGCATTGTTCTGAGTCCTCTCCAGGTATTACCTCATTCAGTCCTCGCAATAACCTTATGAAGTAGGCAGGATATCCCCATTTTACAGATGAGGAAACTGAGTCTCAGAGTTGTTAAGCAATTTTCCCAAGGTACCTAGTATGAAGTAATGCTGGGACTAGAATTCAAGTCTGCCTGACACCAAAGACTCCGATTTTTTCACCTTGCTATGCAATCTCTCTGGTATTATAAATAGTTTTATTAAAATTTAAGATGATAGTCTTATTTTATTTTTAACACCCTTCTTGCTAATACCTCCTCCCCTTTTGGTCACTTTATATTGCTCAGCAAATAGTATAATGGGCAAGAGAAATATCGGATATTTTTAGCCTCAAGCTACTCAGTGAGATTATAGGAGTCTTTGACGGCAACTGCAAGAATATTTTGTGGACTGTCTCCACAAAGATCACCCGTATTACTGACAGATCATTGTTTAGAAATTGTGGCAACGTGTAATATTCAATAAGTGACTTGTAGCATACTTTCTGTACTATATTGTACTTGAACGCACATAGATTGAATTTTGAATTATAGGTTTGCTTTAATAAGGGCTGACTCTTGGGTCTTAAGAACCTTAGAGAACTAGGGTTAATAGCCCATTTAACAAGAATTTACTGAGTGCCTGATAAATCCCAGGCTCTGTGCTAGTCTAAGGGTTTCGAGATGATTAAGTCACAGTTTCTGCTTCTAAGGTACCCACAGTCTTGTGGGGGAGATTCACAAAGGAATTGATGTCACGTAGGATGACAAGGAGAAGTTCCCATCGATAGAGCCAAAGTGGAGTTCCAACATTTTGGAAGAGCTCTTAGTGCACTGTTCTGAACTCCCTATTTCATTCTATCCTTAGAAATGCATTGACCTGAAAAACTTCAGCCCGATGTGCCAAGGTGGGCTTGGCAGAGTGGACTCTCGGTATTGTCATAGGTCACCAAAGCATCTTTGCTCCCATGTGGACTCTCCCATGGCTAGATCTCCTCTGCCCAGGGTGGGAAGAAGGCTGGTCTGGGCTTCTGCTGATGCTGGGTTCAATTCTCCCCCCCTGCCGGACAGGGAACACATTCTACCTCCTTGTGCCATCCTTCTCCCCCAACTCCAGCTCTCTGCTCCATCCTCCCTTACAATCTCTCAAGCATAGCACTGGTGCTCTAGATGGAATGGAAGGCTCTGAGCAAACATTGGCTCTTGAAAGGTTAATAATTTACAAATGAACTGCAGCTGATAAAAAAAAATCAAAGCCTGTGCTGCTGGGATACAGCCGTGATGCACATGCAGCCGGCTTTCTCCAGTGGGGAATAAAGCAGCAGGGCCAGCCAGGTGGCTCCTTTATAAAAGGCTTAGAGAGGTGGGCAAGACTCCTATTCTCTCTCATGATAACAGTGGGAGTCGACATAACATGTCAAACTTCAAATATTTCCTGCATACACAAAAGTCCAGGGAGATGCGTACGCAGCACTCTCACTGGTGCCTGCTTGGTAGGATCCACTCTTCGTGCCAGGAAGGACATCCAGGTTCTTTTTTCAACTGCACTTGCCTGTTGTCCCACCCACTGGCCTTTGCAAATGGCTTCTCTACCGAGTCATAGCCACCCATCCACCCCCCGAGAGGCAGGCATCTCTGTTTGATCCTCCGGAGCAAGGGAAACAAAGTCCATTTTCTTAAGCTTTTTGGGAAAACATGGGGCTTCAGTGGGCATATGGAGGAATGAGCAAGAAGAAAGTGGAGAAATGCAAAGCACCTACAATGGAGCAGCCCATGCACTTAGGGCCTGGGAAAGGGAGCAGGCAGGAGCGGACAGGGCCAGAATTATTTTGTCTGGAAAAGAGGTGGCTGGGAAGAGAGAGAGAGATGGCTATATTCAGCCCAGAGATTATCATAAGAAGGAACATAGACAGAAAGGTCAAGAGGATGAAATGAAATTATGCTGCAGGAAAGAAATTACTGGGCTTGGACCTGAAGAAATTGTTGTTGTGTTGCAGAATAGGTATTTTTCTCCCCTGCTCTACTCCACTGTCCAGATTGGCACATAGAGAAGATAGGTTAACAAAAGAGAGCATTCAGTAATTTTAGTAATTTTCTCAGGTGGAGGACAAGAAACTCATCTCACATAATAGCCCGTAAAATCTATGCTAAGTGGCAGCCCATTTTGGATTGAGAAGGTTCGGATTGTTGTTGATTGTGATCTCCCCACCCCACCGCCCTGCCCAAAGCAGAATCCAGAGGAGCACACACATGATCACACTCACACATATCCACACACATATGCACACACAGACTCGCACACTCAGACACACTTGCACACACATTCATACATAATCACAGTCACATGTGCTCACACTTGCACTCACACATGTGTTCAGAGGCACGCACACACACTTATACACAAGCCCATCTGGAAGGCACCCAGAGGGAATGAATGACCGTAGCTGAGGCTGGGAGAATAGATGGGAACTAAGGACGCGAGTCCTGGTGAGGACGCTGTTAGCCCAGTACTTCCCTATATGACCGTGTCCACCTCTAAATCTTACCCAACTGTAGGGGTCCCTGCCAGAGGCGCTGCCCAGCCTTGTTCTCTGGGAATTGCTTCGACAACCCAAAGGAGGTCTTAGCAGTCGTGTTTCTGGAGATAGTTCCTCTGGCCATAGCTAATTAGTTTAGGGGCTGGACTCCCAACACTCAGCTTGGCTAATCGTATTATATCTCCTGGAAGTTGAAGGCTGGACCTGAAAAACAGGATCATTGGCACTGAATCATACTGGTGGTGGTACTCTCAAGGGAAGGGCCACATGTTCCACTCTTGAGGCCCCTGGGAATCTCTGCTTCCCACCTGCCTGAGACTTATTTGCCGAGTACTTCCTTACGTTCTGTGAGATACCACAGCCTACTCCCTATAACGTCCAAATCTAGATTAGCTTTGATTTATTTTACTTGCAGACAAAAAACGAATACACCATCAATTCTAATCCTATAACACTCACTCCTGCTTATGCCTCCAGCTAGAAGCGATCTGTTCATCCTCAGAACACACATAACATTTTTAAGACTTTATTGTCTTCTCCGTACCGTTTACTCTATCTTACCTTCAGTACTAGACCATAAGCTCCTAGAAGGTAGAGCCATGACTTATTTATCATTTTAGCCAAGACATTTTAGCCTAGTACAGTGCCTTGATGTTCTTGATGAGCATTTGTTAAACAAATGAGCAAACGCATGATTGAATAAATGAATGAATAAATGAATGATCTCAAGAGATGCTAAGTATTTCTTTTATTTTTTCCCCTGGCACTCATGAGATCATGATCCTAGAATCTAAACATCCTCACATGTGAATCAGCTCATTTTATTCCAACATACATGTGTTGATGATTAACCACGTGCCAGACACACGGGATACAAGGATGAGTAAGATACGGACTCTGCCCTAAAGAACCCATGACCTCCCTGGACTGAGGAGGAGGTGGGGTGTAAATGAGGCAGAGGAATGTGGCTCGACACCAGGACACCGCCCTGTACACCTCGTTCCTGGGAGCAGCAGAAGTGGGAAAATCATATATTGCGCATCCCCCCTGATCTTGCAATAAGACTGTATTAAAAGCCATTTTTCAAGCCCGAGTAAGATGTTTATGGCCTGGTAGACGATGGCTGGCAAACTCATTTCATCATAAATATCACAGCAGATAATATACTTCAGTATAAGTGATGCATCTGCCTGTTCTGGGATCCTCAGAGTGAGTAATGCTCCTCCAATATGGGCTTCTTAAAGATAAACAAATTATGGGCCATAATTACCCGACGTTTGATTTTCCTCTTTTACGAGCTTTTCTTCACCCTAATCACACTCAGGGTGGGAAGATGGAAGCTACAATTGGAAGTTAAAAAAGGGAAGAAGAGGGATCTACCTTCAGCAGTGAGGCAGATGTCAGATAAACGCCTAAAGAAGGAGCTGGCATTTCTGTTGTTCTGGAAGGAAACGAAAGACTCAGCAAGTAGGAAGATAAGTGGAGAAATTAGCGGGGGGAGAAAGTGGTGATTTTTCAAGTGTGTACATTTTTTAGAAGATGCTTAAGACATAAAAGGAATTCTCTCCCCGTCTCTCTCTGACACATACACGTACACACACACTCACACTATGCCGATAAAATTGTCCATCTCCAGACTGCCCCCCCTGCAGAGCATGGGCCCAGATTTGCACATTTTCTAGCTCCCACTGTCACTCCTGAATTTGAGTCTTCCTCCTTTCTGGAAGCAGTCTTTCCTGCGTCCCCTCCAAAGGTTTACTTAAACTTCAATTTTACAAACACCCCAAACCCTTCACTTCCTGATAGATTCCTGTCATCTTTCATCAATTATTCCACCAAAATGGTTTCTGGACATGTTGTTAAAATTCATACTTGAAAATTTAACCTCACCTTACTAAAGGGACCACATTCTATTGGGTTAGTATCTTTTCCTGAGAGGTCAGAGAAATACTTCAAGGTGGAAAAGAAGTATGTCATTAAAAAATAAATCAGTCAACAAATAAGAGGGTCACAGTGTAATGTACCAGAATAACCCCTGGATTGGATGTCAGGAAATCTGGGTTTAATTAGGACCTTCACCATTTGTTATGCAAGTGATATTTCTTCACTTCTCTTCAAGACAGTTTTCTCCTCACTTAAAAATGAGAATTACCCATCTGGTAGATTGTTTGAAGATTCAATGTAATAATATTCAAAATGTCCCTGCCACCTTTCGGGTGTTCAATAAATATTTATTTTATCCCAGCTTCCTCAGTCTGGATAGAAAGGGCTATAAAATGTACACAGCATTCTACACTGTACTCTGGAAGGTTCTTTCCTATTAACAACATTCTCCAGAGACAGGCAAGACAGAAGTGGTTTCCTTATTTTATTGATGAAGACATTCGAGCACAGAGAGGTTAAAAGACTTGCCCAAGGCCACATGAAGATTTAAAACCCAGAGTCTTGAGTCTCTCTGTGCTTTTTGAAGAAGGCATACTCACTTGAGAGGATCAGGTCAAAAGGAGGTCCCCTTCATGAAATATTTACAAACCATAACACTTCTGAGCAGAGAAGCAGCCGACAGGATCTTAAGTTGTGAGTCCAACAGATGTGGGCTTTGCCCTCAAAAGAAAAAGAGCCAGCTGATATCTGATGCCAGGAACACGATGGATGAAGTTAATGGTTTGGATCTGAAAAAACGAGCTGTGGCTAAGGAAGAGAAGTATGCAGGAACCTAGTGATAAATGTATTAGCTTCCTGGGTCTGATGTAACAAATTACTACAAACTGGGTGGCTTAAAACAACACTTTCACCCGTAGTTCTGGAAGCTAGAAATCCAAAATCAAGATGTCAACAGGGCTGTGTTCTCTTTGAAGGCTCTAGGGAAGAATCCTTTCTTGCCTCTTCTTGACTTCTGGTTATTGCCAGCAATCCTTGGCTTTCCTTGGCTTGGAGATGCATCACTTCTATCTCCCCCTCCATTGTCACATGGGTTTTCCCTGAGTGTGTCTGTTTCTGAGTCTCTTCTCTTCTCCTCATCAGGACACCAGCATATGGGATTAAGAGCTCACCCTACTGCAGGATGGTCTCATTTTAACTTCAGTAATTTCATCTCTAACGACCCTATTTTCAAAGAAGTTCACAGTCTGAGGTTCCATGAAGGATATGAATTTTTTGAGGGGGTGGGGGTGTCACTGTTCAATGCAGTACAATAAGGAAATGAGAATCAGGAAGAAGAGGAAGACTGAGAAACGCGAGCAGAGAACAAAAAGAAGAGAGAGCGAGAGAAGACAAATGCAGAGAATGAGACAGAGAGGCAGGAGGAGACAGAACTAGAGAAACAGAAAGAGAGACAGAGAGATGACAGGGGAAAGGAGGAGAAAGAGAAATAGAAAGGTGCTAGTGAAGGAAAGAAACACACACACAAACTCCTGCACACGAAGTGTGAGAAACAAAGAGGAACATTTCTGTGTTTGAAGAATTACCCTCAAGATATGCACCTTTTCTCTTATTAGATGCCCAGTGGGCAGCCCTAAAGCTATTAATGGGGCCTGAATTGCACCATGGAAAGTGATCCAAATATTCTCTTTGGGGTTAAAAGTGGACCCCGGTAAGAGAGACCAGCTAGTTGAGCTCCTAGGAATCCCTGGTGGCTCTCACACTGCTACCCACTCCTATGACTCTGGCTCCAGGGGCTTCCAATTTTAAATTTGAGAACCTAGGTGATGGTCAAAGAAAATCTCTTTTTTCAAAAAGCCAATTCCAGGGCAGTCTCGTGTTCATTCACCTCCTATTGAGAAGAAAATAGGCCACCAGAGAACTGTGATGACGTTTCCCCCTAAGTAACATAGGTTCCTGATCTCTAGCAAGCGGCTAGGCATCCTTCTGTACCTGTTATTCATCCAACCAGATGTTATCCATTGTTATTTTTCAGACCCCATATCTTGATCTTTTCCAACTTCCTGGAGTTTCCCGAAGATCTCCAAAGGGAGACTAGTCACTTTAGCATCAGCCAAAACAGACACCAGGTGAGAGGAATCATAAATTAACAGCAGGAAGGTCTCAGGGCTAGCAGGAGAACACCAGTGTGTGTGAGTGCAGGTATGTGTGTGTGTGCATGTGTATATGTGTGTGTGTGAGTGTGTGTGCATACACAGGCTTTCATGAAGAAGTAGTGGGGGAAGAGGAAGCCCATCAATAGAGATCCAGCCATTTCCAAGCTACGGGGCTCTAGAATTCTCTTGTCATTGTAACACTCACTCATAATGGAAAGTCACAGGGAACAGGCAGAATTTATTAAGTAGGGTCTCCTCTTGCTTTTGTTTTCTTTCCCATATTGAAAATTGGTTGAGTTTGGCTTTCAAGGTGAAAGTCCCTGTTCCCTCTTCAGCATAGAAACCCGCACTTAAAAAGAGAGAGTCATAAGGTTGCAGGTCTTCCCAGGGAAATTTTCCACACCAGGCTGACTTGGCCAGTAGTGTGACTGGAGATACGTAGGTCACAGGCAGAAAGAAAGGCAGGCTCAACCCAACACAGCACCATCCTTGGCCACTGAGCCATCTCTTTGGAGGACCCAAGAGAAAGAGCCCTCTCTTTGCAGTTCTGCATGTTTGAAGCTTCTGGGCTTCTGGGCACCCCAACCTCTTCCTTCCTATAGCAGCAAAGGTAGTGAGGTACCCATGCCCATCTCCAGGAACAACCACAGAAAAGGCAGTGAGTTAGTAGACATTTATCTCACATGGCCACATGATAGCATATATACCTTAGTTGTCATAGTGGCTGTTATTCATTCATTCATTCCCTTATTTACTCATTTATTATTTTTCTCCACCACACTTATATTGGACTATGTTAAGTACTAGAGGTACTAAGATGAAAAAAACTCAGTCCCTAATTTTGATTCAGGGTTAGAGCAAAGCAAGGAAAAGGAATGCTAGAAAATGAGGTCTCAGGGTCATAAACTATAGGGATGGATTCTTCTACCCGAGGGCAGGCCTTTCCCTTTTCTCCCACGGGGCTGGAGGCACCTCTGGGTGAAATTACAGAGGAGTGTTGGGGATCTCTCCCAGCTTTGGGTCCCCGCCCTACCAGGTGTCTAGCACCCCCCTGATGACCTACTGACTTAAATCATTCTCACAAGCTATGGCACTCCAACCAGTTAGCAGGACAAAAACCTCGGGGTCAAGCAGCTAAGAGAAGTCTAGAAAAGACTAGAAGTTTGGAAATTTGAGAAGGGAAGTGGTTATTCCTTGTACCCTGTCCCAAAGGATACTGACTCCCCAGGGTTCCAGGCTAAAAGAGAAAGAGCAGACAGCCCAAGAGTGTGAGGCAGTGCAATTAACAAAGATGAGTGCTAGCAGTACTAAGTAAAGTCTTTGATGATGCTAGTTATCTATAGTTTTCCTGCTGGAATATTGCTCGACTTAAGAAATACTCACCCTGTAGATTTTGACTTCCAATATATTTTTGTCTTTTATATGGAGATGTTCCCTTTAGCATCTCATTGGCAATGATCTTCTTTGAAAGCAACAGAGATGAACTCTGTGGGCTTGTCATTTGTGTGTGCCTCTCATATCCATTCCCTACCTTTCCCTTGCTCTGTTCTGTGTTGCAAGGAATGACAGGGCTCCCTTGCAGCTGGCCTCTGGGTAGGTTCTGCCAGTGGTGCACTGGTGACAGCCTGGAGGAAGGGAGGAGGAGAGAAGTCAGAGTATTTTTATCTTTGTTGCTTTGCCTCAGGTCACGTCGATGACGAGGCCTTGTCTCCTTAGCTCCCCCTCCCACCAGACAGGCCATGATTCAAGCTCACACTGGTTAGCCCCAGCCTGTGGGATCTGAAAACACACCTCCTCCCACTGCGCCTCCAGTTCTAGGGGTGGCAGCAGCTTCCTGCAACTGTTAATCTTTGGGTCGCCTCACCATTCCTTGTTTGGCCTTTGAGCTTTTCCATCACTCTGTATCCAGTTCCTGATATTAAATTCCCTCAGTTGAAAGGCCTAGAGTGGCTTCTGTTTTCCTATCTGAAACTTGATATGTTCTAATTGCTCTGAGTAGAAAAGTAATTTATTGGATGTATGTTGGGTCATTTACAGAACTGCCAGGAATGAAAGAGGCTGTGCAGCAAGACCCAGAGCCAAATCCACTCCACAGAAACCACCATGAGGAGTCCTCAACAGCCACTGCTGAACACTGGAACTAAGGGCTACACTCCAGAACCACTGGCACAGGACACTGGGCCCTAGCCTCTGCAGCCCTTAAAAACTAGCTCCCAAATAAAGCCCAGATGGTTTCATCTGATTGGCTGAGCCCATGTCATTTATCCCACTCTAGCTATGGTAGATTGGAAATCGAGTATCAGACCTTTATAGCAGAGTCAAGATCTGCTTTTCAGTAAGACTTGTAGAGTCAAGAATTCTCCAAACATGAGAAAGAGATCAGATGTGGGACAGCCAAAAAAAAGATAAATATTTATCACAGGAATAAGACCAGGAGTTGGAGGTTGAGCTATAGCCCTAGGGTCAACATGTAAAGAAAACAGTTTCTCTAGGATGATTGGGTTGAAGGCGGTAGAAAAACTAGAACTCTGTGTGGGAGGCTTTGGTCTGTGGGTGTAATCATGGGGCCTTCCTGGTACCCTTCAAATTAATATCAGGCAATCAGCATTTACAACTATATGTCATCTAACACAGCAAGGCTTCCTACCCTGGAATGAGTGTGTACCCAGCTAATAACACTTTTCAGATTTGCGTACTAATCAGAGACTAATCCCTAATTTTGGAACTAATCTTTATCCTGACTCCACGGCCTGAGTTCTTTTCTTGTTCGTGGGAATTTGGTCCCCACCTTGTATCTCTGAGCCATCCACTGGGTTCCTGTATTAGCCCTTCTTCCCGGACCCCAGCTGGTTCTTAAGCACAAAAGTACTAACTAGCATGCCCACCCAGTCCCGCTAAGGTTGGAGTCTTGCCTCAAACCATCAGTTTTTGTGATGGGGTCCTCTTTTCCTGTTGCCAGATTCTTTCTTTCTCTGGTTATCCCTGCTGGAGCATTGCCAACATGGAATCCCTCCTGTTGTCTGCTCCTCAGAGGCAGCTCAACATGGCAGAACAAGAATGCATTTCAGAGTTAGCCAGATCCGGGTTAGAATCTCACCTCTAACATTTACTACTTGTATGAGCTCAGTGGGCTCCTGTACCTCTGTACTTAAGAGACTAAGGTTTCTTGTGTGGTTTTCAAACCTTAGTATGTAAGTATGTAAGTATCTGCTATCCTGGTGCATTTGTGAAAAGGGCAGATTCCTGGTTGCCACCCCTTAAAGATTTGGTTCATTAGGTCTGAGGTGATTCTGTTGCAGGTGGTCCACACAGTCTCACACTTTGAGAAATATTGACCCACTAGGTTTCCAGGTCCTGTCCATTCTTGATGTGGTTCCATCATTCATTCAGTCAGCACTTCCCAGGTTTCAGGTGGGCTTGGGATTTGAGTAAGGATTATAACCATGTCTCCTTATGATCCAACTGGAGACCCCCTCTTCACCCCAGACGTACTATATCAAAATCTCAGGGTGGAATTGAGCTGATTCAACTGCAACTTCAATTCATTTGATGCAACTCTCCCAAGCTTCCACATGTGTCTCTTACACAACCCCTGGTTCACTGCTTCAGTACCACACATGACTCTAGTCCCTTTCTCCCCACCCGCAGCCCCATTCATGCCCTTAACTTCCCTGCAGCCTTACTTGAGAATGGGGCACCTGTGATTGATAGGTGCTGCTTCCAGCTCCCTGAAAAAGAAACCCTGTCTTCATTTTCCAAGATTTTATCCATATCCATTTGGCAGGAGAGTAGATTTCATTATGATCATTACCCAGATGGACCAGCAGCCAAGATTTAATAATTGTTGATCAATAATTGCTTTCCTAACTAATAGCTCTTGATAGTTATCTAGAGAGAAGCCAGGCCTTCTTATCCTGGTCCCCTTTGCTGGCACTCACATATACAAAAAAACCAGGACCTGTAAACCCATACACCCTTAGGACTCCCATCAGAGCATCTGTAGCCAGGGTGGGTTCTTCTCCACACTCACGGTCCAAGCCATGCTTCACTTCCTTCATGGAGCCTTTCCTGGTTCCAACACTCTGTGCTGCTTTCCTTTCTCTGACTTCCTACCACATGCTGCATTACACAGCTTAACACCAAACTGTATCCTAGTTTGGAATGCTCTCCATCTGTTTTGTCTGCTTCTCTAGCAAGATTGCAGGCTCTCTGAGAGCAGGATCCAGGTTTGAGACTTCCTTTGATGAATCAGGGAGGCAGAAAGAGAGACAGATCAAAGATTGGCTCCAGAACCTCACACTGGAGTGAGACAGGGGCTGAGGACACTGACTGCAGAAGCAGAGTCTGGAGGCATCTCCCCTCCAGGGTGAAGCTGAGGTGCAGTATTCAAGGCTGTTGTGACCCCCGACATGATTCAGGTCACAGTCACTGGGGGGAGATCCACTAGTGGGGGAAGGAGAGGGCAAAGGACAGAGCACGGGGCAAAGAACCCAAGTAGCAGTTGGTATTTAGGACTCAGGCAGCAGGAAGACGTCCCCAGCTAAGGAATGTCCACTGCCTTTCAGACCCCAAGCAGTGGGCCAGGGCATAATCCACCAACCCACCAGGGAGAGACAGGGCAGGGCCCTCAAGGCACCAGGATGGCATTCAAGTAACCAGCTGCAGAGAGGCTTGGCTTATGAGCAGGAAAGCCATCAAAATTACAAAAGAGGTCATTCAGCTAGAGAAAAAAGACCTGCCCTCAGGGGCTGACCTTGCCCAGAAAACCCTAGCAGCTCCTCTGCCCTCCTACCCCACCACCTCAGGGGACATCTCCATGCTTGTGTGTTGACTCCCTCTCTCTCTGGATCTGAGCTCTGTGGTCCATCCTTCTCTTTGTAGCTGGTCCCAGCTATCTGCCTTTCCCTATGAGTTAGTTCTTGATTCTCAAGGTTTCATCATCCAAGACTCCAACTGTGTTCCCCTTTGATTCAAGTCTTCAGTGGCAGAGGCTGTGGAAGTCAGGTCCTGGTTAGCACTTTTTAATCCCCAGTACCTGGAATTGTGCTAAGTATGTACTTGATGTCCTTCCATTCCAACATATCAAATAAACTCAGCTCCCTGAAGCAAATGCACAGTGGGAGGATGTGAAAAATTCCCTGCTGATGTTGGCGGCCAGCTTCAGAATCCATCTAAACTTCCCAGTTATCCTCTCTGTCACTCCCTCCTTTCCCCTTCTCTTAAAATCAAGGAGAGCTGGGTTCAAATCTGCCACTCACTAGCCTGGAGCATCGGGTAAGTTAACTGGCCTCTCCAAAAGATGGAGATAACAAATTCTGTGGATAAGAGACCTCTGCCTCCAGTCCCTGGGTGCCAACTGGCCAGCCTGCTCCTCCTCTACCTCACACATCAAACAGTAGGATCTGAGAATCGGTGCTCAATGAATACTTATCGACTTGCCCATTTGGCTTGTGACTAAAGATATCAAGCTGTAGGCAAGGACCCATTTATACAAGTGGGAGGACCACCAGCACAGTGTTTCTGGGCACCGAGGATGTTACAGTTCAGTATTTGGGGGAAGAGCTGATAGAATATGGACTGCTAGACTATTTTCAAGGCTAGGCACAAACTCTCTTGAAAGACAAATCACTATATAAATATGTAACATCATAACAGCGTTAAGGTGTGAATTATGCTCAAAAGATAGATGAAAGAATGGGGGAGGCGGGTATAGAGGGGAAAGAATGATGAAGGAGCCAGAATGTTTCTGCTCAGGCTGCTGCCCCCAACTCTGTTTCAAGGTTTTACTATGTTTTTAATCACTTTACTATTACACAAACCCATAGCAGGCACCTGGTGAAAGAGGAAAATAATGATTCAAGCATGAGAGTCATTTTCCTATTGATTTCCTTTTTCTTCATTTCCTTTTGACCTCAGTAGAGGAGGCACAAGTCTCGCTATTCGAAGAAGCCGTAACTCAGTCCTCACTCATGGACTTTAAGAATGTGCTTAATATTTTTTCTTCTTATGTCCCAGGGAACCACATTTCAGGTGTTTAATCATCTTTACAGCCTCCAAATATTTGGGATTTATGGAAAGCATTTAAACTCAGTGGAAAAAAATAAAACAGAGTGTCCTAAATTTAGGGTAAATTTCTACTCTCGTTATGGGTGTTAATTTATGATTCGACAATGATTTCAAGGCTTTTCCTCAGATCCTCTGAGGCTTGTATTTTCTTATTATTCAACCTGGTTTTATCCCAGTGTCAAATGAATCAGGCATTCAGTCACACAGAGCATAATGTCCCCGCCCCATACACATAACCGGAGTCTGAGTCTATGGAATTATGAACCCCTGGGGAAGAAGACCAAGGTAGTCCTTGTGGGATCTCACTCCCTCTGGTGATGAAAATGCCTAATCCTTCAAAAGACTGATTCTTGCTGGGGACGTTGCTCCTGGGAGCTAAGCTTTGAGGCCAGAGTGTCTCAGCTGCTCTGAGTAAGGCCCCCAGCTACTGTGATACCATAGAAGTTATTCCAAAGCAATGAAGTAGTTTCTGGAAGCGTTAGTCTCTGTGGTGGTGGATCCTTCACAGGGGAAGAAGGAGCTGGGATTTGGAGCCTGCACTTTAGCACTCATGTTCTCTCACCCTTAGGTGAGAGATAAGAAAAGCGGTTAGAACCAATCAGGGAGGTGAGGATTCAAGGTAGATTTTGGATGGCAGGGAAAATCCTAACGCACCCCATCTGATCATCACTGCTGCTGCCCAAGGCTGTAGGCACTCTATGGAACAGCTCTGCAGCTACCATCTCAAGGCATGGCACAGTCTCCATCATCCACCCTGGCTTTGAACCTTCACCTCTGGCTTCCCTGGGTGCTGTTCTTCGGTCTTCCCATCTGGATTCCCCTTTTCTGACTAGCCCCTTCAAACTGGTGACTTCTCTTAACAGTCCGCCTGGATTTGGGGTTCAACTGCCCCCCAAGGTGACCCCCTCAGTCCCATATTCCTCACCTGTAGGCAGGTAATGCCCTCATCTTCACACTCTACCCAAACCCCCAGGACACCCAGGTCTCCATTTGCCTAGAAGGGAGATTAGACAGCCTGTGTGACCGACATTTCCCAAGGGAGAATGATGTGTCGCCCAGGCTGTCCTGGGTTCCTTCCTGTGTCTCTCGTCTCCAATCTCACATGCAATCCAGGAAGCTGCTCAGACCTGCCTTCCCAGAGCTGAACTGACCTCTAGCTCTCCTCCTCCACCTTTCCCCATCACGGTCGGCCTTAATGTGTCCCATAAGGCCCTGCTAGCTCCGTGATATACTGATTTCTGATCAGATGAATACAGATGTAACTTTTCAAAAGCCTACCTAAGGGAGAGTGCCTTAGCCCGAGGAATGAGAGGTGGAATTATAGAATTTCAACTAGCTGGATGAAGGGATTATTTTAGGGAAAATCTTTCAGTAGTGCTGCTCCAATCCTATTATATAGGATGAAAAAATACTATAGGGAAGAAATAAACTAGCATTTATTTAGTACCTACTATGTGCCAGACTCTTTGATGGGCTTTTCCTCATACATTATTTTATTTTATCCTATAAACAACTTACCAAAATATTATCTTACTTTTACAAAACAGAAACTGAAACTTAAAAAGATTAAGAGCATTAACTCACGCTACTCAGCTAGTAAATTGCAGAGCTGGGATTCAAACCCAGGTCTATATTTTCTCCTAAATTCAGGAGTTTTCTACTCCACTTTTCCCGTGGTAAGCTTTCGGCTTCTGGAAGCCACTTATATTGATGCTGACCTTCTTTCCTGAGCAGGAACACGCAGCGGTGGGCGTGGTGCTCTTTTCTCCATGCTCACTCTTTCTTCTGGCCCTGATACCACTCACCACTTGCCACTCTAATGAAAGACAAAGGTTGATCTGGCCACACTGGTTCTTGCCCCAGGCCCATTAGGGGGCAGACGGACCAGCACACTGCCCCCTCACTACCTTGGAACAAGGCACTTCTGACTCTCAGAGACTCCAGAACCTCTCAGGTTGCAGAAAGGAAGGATCTGGATTTGGGCCCCAGTGGAACTCCCCACTAGACTACTGCTGCTCTAGTTTAACTAATCTGGAAATTGGAGCCAATTCTTCTCCATCTTCCTACCCATCTAGGAAAAAAACTTGCAGAGATTGGGGAGAACAGAGAGTCATCTTAGCTTGTAATAGTTCTGCTTCGTATAATGAACATAATCCCTTCAGGTGCAAGGAAACTGTAAATTCAGGGCTAAGCTGCTTTTGAAATGCTTGAATGCTTGAGAATCAGGGAAAAAGCCACACGATGCTTTTAAGAAGCCAGTATTAGCCAAACTACCTCATATAAGCACAGAAAGTCCCAGTAAAGCCAGATGACCCCCCTTCTAAACCCCAGCGGTCGTTCATTCACCTATTTATGATTCAGAGACTGGCTCAGCCTCTTTCTCATCTGATCTTCATTCACCTAAACAACTGGCTTCAAGACCTGCTAATGGAAGAGGTGCCAAGAGCCGCTCACAGCAGTGCCGGGAAGACAACCTCCTTTATCCCTCCCTCCACCACTTAGCTTCTTCAGGAAGAAAGGGTTAATGCAGGAGCTCCTGAGACTCACAGGTCTCATGACTCACATGGTGACTAGGCCTAAGAACCTGCCTTCCTCAAGTCCAGTCAAATCTCTGTCCCTGTCTGACAGAGGGGCAGGTGTGAGTCAAAGGAGCTAAAAGGTGAAGCATAGAGCTGTTACAAATTAATAAGAAAAAGATACGCCCTATAGTGGGTTAAATTGTGTCCCCCCAAAAGCTATGTTCAAGTCCTAACCCCCTCAGTATCTGTGAATGTGACCTTCTTTGGAAATAGGGTTTTCACGAATATAATCAAGTTAAGGTGAGGTCATTCTGGATTAGGGTGGGCCGTGATCCAGCGACTGGTATCCTTAGAAGGAAAGAAAGATTTGGAGACACACAGACAACCATGGAGGGAAGATGGAGGCAGAAATCAGAGTGAAGCAGCTACAAACCAAGGAAGGCCAAGGAGTGTGGCAACCACCAAAAGCTGGGAAGAGGCAAGGAAGGATTCTTCCTAGGAGTCTTCAGAGGGAGCACGGCCCGGCTGACACTTTAATTTCAGACTTCGAGCCTCCAGGACTAGGAGAGAATAAATGTCTGCTGTTTTTTTGTTTTTTTGGGGGGGGGTGTGTGTGTGTGTGTGAGGAAGATTAGCCCTGAGTTAACATCCGATGCCAATCCTCCTCTTTTTGCTGAGGAAGATTGGCCCTGGGCTAACATCCTTGCCCCTCTTCCTCTACTTTATGTGGGACACCACCACAGTATGGCTTGACAAGGGGTGCATTGGTGCACGCCTGGGATCCGAACCTGTGAACCCCGGGCCGCCGAAGTGGAGCACATGCACTTCACCCCTGCGCCACCGGGCCGGCCCCTGTCTGCTATTTTAAGCCACCCAGTTTTTAGTAACTTGTTGTGGCAGCCCTAGGAAACTAATATGCACACCATGAGGGGAATATGGCAAAATCATATGAAAAAGCAAATCATGAGAGAAGAAATGCAAACACAATAAAAAAATGTGAACAATGTCAACCTCAATGGTAATAAAAGAAATATGACTTAAAACAATGATATGCCCTTTTTGCTTTTCAGATGGCAAAGATTACAAAGAATTATAATGCCTGGTGTTGGCAGCAGAGTGGGAAATGGACATCTAAATGCTGCTGTTGGGAATACGCGGAAACAAGTTTTCTGGAGAGCAATATGGTACTATAGATCAGGAGCTGTAAAAATCATCATATTCAAGGAAACAATTAGGTAAGGGTGCAAAGATCTATGCATAACACTATTTTTATCAAAGCATTGTTTATAACAGCAAAATAAAAAAAGGAAAGAAATTTAAAACTCAAACAATAGGGCATTGATAAATAATTTATGTTATAGTCACACAATAAAATTATTATGAAGCCATTAAAAATGATGATGTGGGCCAGCCCCGTGGCTTGGTGGTTAAGTGCACGCGCTCCGATGCTGGTGGCCCGGGTTCGGATCCCGGGCGCGCACCGAGGCACCACTTCTCCGTCCATCCTGAGGCCGAGTCCCACATACAGCAACTAGAAGGATGTGCAGCTATGACATACAACTATCTACTGGGGCTTTGGGGGGAAAAAATAAATAAATAAAATCTTTAAAAAAAAAAAAAAAAAAAAAAAAATGATGATGTTGATATAGATATATATTTTTTTTTTAACAGTGATCTTTTATTGGGTGTTAATTCTCAATAAGGATATGAAAGGATTTAGGGGTGTCAGGCAACGAAGGTCACGGTCAGGAAGAGAGAGTGCACCTCAACAGTGGGCTCTCCTCGGTGGTACTTGTGTGACCGCTCATGTTCGAGCTACTTGTGAGAAAGGCAGTAGTTGAAAAGCACGTAAGAACCACAGAAACCCCAGAAGCACTCCCTTTCTTCACATTGACATACTTGTTGTAATAACAGTAGTCACCTCTTTGAAACGCTCCCACAGTGCCTTTAGGGGTGACAGCCCACACCAGTGTCCAGCTTGGCAGCTCCCCTATTTTGACATCCATGAGTTTCTTGTCCTTCACTGGTGTGCCTAACACCATTTTGGAGTCCTGGGTGTTTGCTGTCGAAGTCGATCTATATTTATCGACAAGGAGAGATGATCAAATGCATTGCCAAGTGAGAAAAGCACAAAATAGTCTCATATAATCGTGTGTGCATGTGTGTGTGTGTGTGTGTGTGTGTGTTGAGAAAGAGAGAGAAATAGGATATATATTATGTTAACTGGCTGCTAACCTTGTGAATCATTTGTTTTTTGAATTTTCTAATTTTTCTAAAATGAAAATAAATACTTTTTAAAAATAGATATACGTTCCAAAGGAATGAAATGGATTTGAGCACTTCTTCTCCATGACCCTGGAGGAGCGAGCCTGGGGCGCAGCCTTCCCACACCACTTGTTCAGCATGTGGACCCAGTCATGCAGAACAGAAGGATGCAGAACCGGCCAAGTGCAGACGACACTCCTCCCCTTGCTTCTTGTCGCAACTTGACTCCGCTTTGAAGCCTTGAGCACACCCTCCCAGACTTTGTTTTACCTCTAAATCAATCAGTTCTTCCTTCAGCTCCCATTTTTGGGGTTTTCTGTTCCTCTCCACTACTTGACCCTAAGTTTTAACCCAGGTCCATTAACAGAATCAGTGCTTCCATCCCCTTTCACATAGTAGCCCCACTACCTGTAGAAACGTCCACTTTGCCCACTACAGTGGGAGCCCCTGAGGGCAGCAGGTATCTGATCCATCTCCATCTCCAGTGCCCAGCCCTGTGCCTGACCCACTTATGTTTATTAAATTGAATTCACACAATTTCTAGAACTGAAAGGGACTTGAAAGGCCGCTGAAAGGGGCAATCAATAACAATCAACTTTCTCATTTTATAGGTAAGGAAATGGAAGGCCTAGAAAACCAAAATGACTTGTCAGCGGCAAAATCAGGATGAGAAGCCAGACATCCTGACTCCTAAACAGCGTTTTTCCCACTACGTCACACTGACTTTCTGAGGAAGTCACAGTCCTTTAGGCCTGGACCATAGCACCCCTCAGTAGTGCCGGAGGAAGATGAGCAGTTCACTCAGAACCTTCAGGAAGTCTGGGGCCTTCACTGGAGTCCTCCCGCCTTCTCCTTCCCACATGTCAATCCTTCAGGCTCTTTCAATGGGAGAAGCTTCTTCATCCGCTGCCTTTCCCTGAGCCCCTGCTCTACCCTTTGCCGGTTCTCCTCTCCCTGGCCGCCTCTCAGCCCTGACCTACCTCACTCAGTCCCTCTCCAACGTCCTCGTGCCCCCTACCCTATTTCAGTGGGCCCAGAGAAAGTGGATTGTGCCACTGTTGTCCCTTCAGGCCTCACATTCCACCTTCCAAACCCGTGTCCACACCTAAAGACCTCCTGCCCAGATCTGGTGAGCGTTCGGCTTTCCCCACAGGTATCAGCTCCACGGTCCCAGCTTCAGCCCAAATGCGAGCGCTCGTGACCCTCTTTCCTAGGTGCTGCTATCGCCCACATGTGGAGAATCCCTCCCGCCCCTGCCCTTCCCTCATTGTGGCAAGGAAGAGCACAGCCAGCCCAGCCTCTCTCCCCCAAAGGAGGGCCTGCTTCATTTCCTCACTTGCATCTGCTGAGACTTGAGCACCTCATTCCTCAGAAAGCTCACCACAGCTCTGAGGGGGCAACAGCCCTCTGTGACCACTTACTGTGGATCAGTTTGAACCGCTGCTGTTACACATGGAGAGATAAGTGGTCGGGACAGAACTCAGGAGCAGGACCACAGGCAAAGGGTACGTACATGAACAAGGACGTTGGTTGTTCCACCTGAGCTCCGCAGAAACCAAGTTTTTCAGAGTCCCTGCGAGGTGAGGAGGGGAGGCCAGGCTGGTGGGGCTGAGAGCCCTCTCCCCACTTCACCCAGAGCAGCTCCACACTTAGTTCTTTTGTATATTTGGAATACGTTCAGATTATACTTTTCAAATGGGCACAACTGCTAAAATCAAGGTTTGAAACGCTGAACCGGGGCAGTAGAGGCAGACTGGGTCTCAGGACTAAGACAAGTGTTCAGCTTTCCTGACTGGAACACATAGTCATTCATTCATTCAACAAATGCTCTGAGTCACTACTGTGTGCCAGACGGTGAGCCAGGGTCACGTTGACCTGACTCACTGCAGAGGCAAACTGTCTGACACTCAGGTGCGGACTGGTTCTGAGGGTTAGGAGCCTGCCTTGGCCTGTGATCCAGAGTTACCCAACAAGCCACCTCAAATGTGGGGCTGAAAACAGCAACGATCATTTATTTTGCACAAATGTGCAATCTGGGCAGGGCTCGGTGGGGACAGTTCACGTCCGCTCCATGCAGAGAACCACTCGAAGGCTCTCTCACATGTCTGGTGGTTGATGCTGGCTGTCAGCGGGGACCTCAGCTGGAGCTGTCAGCTGAAACACCTAAAGGTGGCTGTCCATGTGCCAGTTTGCTTCCTTGCACTGTGCTGGCTGGCTTCCAAGAGTGAGCAACCCAAGAGAGAGGAAACGGAAGTTGCCAGTTTCTTAAATCCTGGGCCTGGAAGCTGGCATATTGCTACTTACCCTACATTCCACTGGTGAAGGAGTCACAGAGCCTAGATACAAAGAGAGGGCACAAAGACCCCACCTCTTGATGAGAAGAGCTCAAAGACCTTTGGGGTCATGTTTTAAAAACTGCCACAGCCTATAAGTTGGGAAGAAATGGTGCCACCTATGGGGAGAAAGAGTGGTGAAGGCTGTAGACCCAGCAAACCCCTACCCATCCTTCTGTAAAGTACAATGGTTAAAAATGTGAGTTATGGTCTTTCACCCCTGGACACTTGCACTGCCCTATGGAGCAGCATGGAATATGTATATACCTTCTGCTTATGGCTGCTCTTCATAGATTGAATGATGCCCACCTTACCCAGTCCCCAGTCCTAAGAATCATCTAGGCCCCAGACTAAGCATTCTCAATGCCTTCATCCATTCCTTAACCGATTTGGTTTCTAGGCCTCCTTACCAAGCTGGTCAGCATCCATGGCAAATGTCTACACTTGTCAATGTTCCAGGCTAAAAACACCACCCTTCACTCAGTGCTCACGTCCCCACGTGCACCAAGTACACTGGGCATCATCTCTCCATCGGCTGACACAGTCTGACGTCTTCAGCAGTCTCTTGGTTCTGTTAACACATGCTGAGTTTGAAGGAGGCTAAAGCCATCTCTCCTGTGGTGCCACGAAACTCTGCCCCTCAAGCGTAACAACTCAATTCCACAGGCATTAAGAGGATCGCCTGTGCTTAGGCAGCGGCCAGTTGGGACCAAAGAGTGGGACTTCCCATTACCCACAGGAGGGAACAGTCACAGCACATGTTATAGTTTTCCTCTCTCAAGGGCCCGTTAGCTAAAGGACCCCGTTGCCAGAAGTACAGGAGCAGCACAGGCAGGGAGTGAGGCGTTACCTGCACAGTGATCTTCACCAAGTTTTAAATACACAACAAGACCATGAAATAATCTTACCAGACACCAATGCCTGATTTTACTCCTCCATCCAAACCAGCCATCCTACTCCCTCCCAAGAAAGAGAGGGCACCTCCAAGAACAGATTTGGCTCCTAAACTGACAGGGCAAGATTTATTTAGAAACACCTAATTAGGCTCCAGAGTAAACTAGTCATCAAGGTGTTTAATTGGCAGCATGTGACTACTAGGAGCTAATTAAGTTGTTCCCTCGTATTTTAATTAATGTTTGTCATTCGGTCGCTGCATGGCTGGTGCAAGTGTAAAGGAAACAGAAGGGCCCCGCCGGCTAGCCCTAGACTGTGTCCCTGGCTGTTCCCAGAACCAAGGTGGAGCTGAGCAGATGGGGCAACGCATGGGGCACTGTATGAGGCAGTGTGTGGGGCTGTGGGGCTCATTCCAGGGCCCAAGCCCCAGAAGTTACTTTGAATTCACTTTATAAGTAGTTATTGAGGCTCTACTCCGTACCAACCAGGCAGAGAGGAGGGTGGAGAGGTTCTGGCCAAGCCAAGAGGTTCAAATCCCGCCTCTGCCTCTTACTAGTTGTGTAACCATGCACCACCTGGCCTTTCTGAGTTTCAATTTTCTTCTCTGCAGAGTGAAAACAAATAACACTCACCTCATACAGCTATTGTTTTAAAATAAAATCAGAGATCCTCAATCCTGTGTTCAAAACCCCTCAATGACTTCCCATCTCGGAGGAAAAGCTAAAGCCCTCACAGTGATATGAAAAGCTTTTCATAATTTGTCTCCTTCTCTGTTCCCCTCCCATTTATCCCTCTACCTTCTTCTCCTACTACTTTCTCCTCCCTGTCCTCGCTCCAGCCATACTGCTCTTCTTGCTGTTCCTTGGACACATCAAGTCCTCTCCTGCCTCAGGGCCTTTGCACTTGCTGTTCCCTCGGCCTGTAATATCCTTCTCCCCAAATATCCACATGGTTCACACCCTCAGTCTTTGCTCAAGTCACCTTTTCAAAGAGGACTCCTCTGACCTCTCTATTTAAAGACTTCCTCTGACCTCTCCACTTAGCATTTAATCCCATCTAACATACAGTATATTTCAATATATCGTGCTTATTTATTGTTTTAGTAGGCCTACCCCACTCCAATATAGAAAGTAACTCAATGATAGCAGAAAACATTTTGCCTGTTTTGCTCCAGCTGCATTTCCAATGCCTAGAACAGTGCCTGGTCCATGGTAGGCACTTGATAATATTTGTTGAATAAATGAAGGAGCATTAAATGAGATAAAGCATACAAAGGACACAGCACAGTGTCCGGTGCATATTGGTGTCCATTACTATTCATTTCCTTCTCTTGGCACTGCAATAAGAACTAGTCTCTCTGCCTTTAAGGACCTCACATCCACCAGGGAAATAACTCATCACACACACCTGCCGTGCAAACACAGTCAGGCCTCTGTATTGGTGGTCCCGCATCTGTGGGTGCAACCAACTGTGGATCAAAAGGCCCAGGATGGTTGCACCTGTATTGAACACATGCAGACCTTTTCTTCTTGTCATTATTCCATAAACGATATAGCATAACAACTATTTACAAAGCATTTACATTGTATAAGGTATTATAAGTAATCTAGAGATGATTTAAAGTGACAGGAGGATGTGCATAAGTTATATGCAAATACTACACTATCTTATTTAAGGGACTTGAACATCTGCAGATTTTGGTACCCGGCGGGGGGGGGGTGGTGGTCCTGGAACCAATTCCATCGTGGTTGCCAAGGGATGAATGTAAAAATTCCACCTACACCCCAACACCAACACCAACACCAAGAGCAGAGAGAGGACAGACAAGAGACCCCTGGTGGCAAGACTAAGTTGTTGCAATCATCCCCCCACTGGATTTGTGGAGCACCTGCTGTGTGACAAGCATTCTGCCATATGCCCCAGGAATGCAGGCAAGAATGCCTGCCTCTAAGGAGGTTATAGTCTAGGGCTCAGCAAACTTTCCTGGAAAGGGCCAGATAGTAAATATTTTTGGCTTTGTGGGTCATACAATCTCTCCCAACTACTCAGCTGTGCCATTGTCGCCCAAAAACAGCCATAGAGAATATGCAAATAAATGAGTGTGGCTGTGTTCCAATAAAACTTTATTTATGGAAACTGAAATTTGAATTTCATGTAATTTTCATGTGTCACAAAATATCATTCTTCTTTTGATTATTTTTCAACCATTTAAAAATGTGAAAACTCTTCTTAGCTCATAGGCCATACAAAAACAGGCGGTGGACCAGATTTGGCCCTGTGGGCTGTAGTTTGTCAACTCCTGGTCTAGACAGGGAAAAAGAAAATAAAGTACTGTTGCTTGCAACTAAGGTTTAAAATATGATGCTACAGATTAAATCTCATGAATGTTCATGGAAGATAGGGGTAGCCAGTGAGGACCAGGGCTGTCCGGGAAGGCTCTGGGGAAGAGGCGAGACTTAGGCCAAGCGCTGAGATATGGTGAGGGGCAGGTAGGCTAAGCGGAGGCCTGGAAAGCTTCCCCAGCATGAAAAATAACAGTAATCACAGTGGTAATAATAATAACAATAGCAACAGCCTATTGAGTGTATAGGATGTAGCAGGCCCAGCTCTCAGCATTTTACAAGCATCGTTTAATTTAGTCTTAATAGGAAGTAAGTTTACCCCCCTTTTCGTATGAGGAGACCAAGGCTCAGAGGGTTAATAATTTGCCCAAATATACAGTCAGTCACAGAGTCAGAATCTCAGCCAAGCTTGTCTGCCTCCAAAGCCCATTCCGCCTCTCACTAGATTCCACACTTTGATCTAGATTCCCTCCCATTTCCTGTGATCAGTTGCTGCCATGTCCCTGGTGTGCCTGTATTCATGTAAATAACCATTTCCTAAATACACTCAATGAAAAATCAATTACATAGCAAAGTGGCTGAGGTTTGGATAAACAACCTAATTGTTCCCTCTGGGGCACTGGCTGAGCCATCCCTGCTGAGAGAAGAGAGCTAACATTTATGAAGAGCTCCGCCTCGGGCACTGAATATGCATCCCTTCCGCCTTGACCGCAGCGGGTCTGAGCCCCCACGGACAAGCCCCCACAGCACCCCAGGGAAGTTGCTGCTCTCTTATACCACTCCTAATGGGGCTAAGTGAGAACCCCATATGCAAAGTAGACCTCTAACTAAGGCAGACTTGAGAACTTGGGCCCCAGGGGTGCCTTCCAGGTGCCCTACTCAAAGATGAACACTTAGCTGCCTTCCTCTGATCGATTTGATTATACCCCTCCAGGAAGGCCACCCTGCGTACACACCTAGTTGCTCCTCATGAATTCTGTTCTCTTATGCTTAAAATTTTGCAATTAGACTTTACTTCTTTAGGATACCGTCCGTGCTTGATAAGCAAAGATCCAAAGAAGGTGTATTCCATCAAACCTTATCAATTATTAACACCTTACTGTGAATTAGTTTCAGGACTGTTCAACCAGACAGTTAATTAAAATTGAGCAATTGGCTAGAGAAGATGTAGAATCCAGGTTTAGGGCATAGGAAGGGAAGGCTGAAGACAGAAAAGTGGCCTTTTGACAAGAAAGACTCTGAAAGGAAGGTAGGGTATTCCCAAGAACTGAATTTGCATGGGCTGCTTCCTTTCTTTTTTTCCTTCCCCAGTTAGCTATTATCATCAGTCATTTATTGTGAGCCAGGCCAGGTGGGTGGCTGGTGATGCTTAAAGAAATAAAATATAGTTCCCTAACCAGGGACTCACAAATAATTACAACAGCATACAAAGGGCACTGTGGGAACACAAGAGCACATCAGTTCTGGAGTGAAGTGTTCCAAGGTCTGACCAGCTGACATTGGAAGTCGTGGGATATCTGAATGAGCCCTGTGCAGGGAGTCCAGAGACAAAAGTTCTAATCCTGGTTCTGCTGGTGTATATTTGCTGTGCGACCTTGCATGACCTTCCCCTCTCTGGGCCTTGGTTTACTCATTCATTCATTCACTCAACTTTGTGCCAGCACTGTGCTAAGCTCTGGGGTTGAATACAGTGCTAACATATTCCTGCTCTCATAGGTTTTACAGTCTAATGGGGGAAACAGACATGAAAGAAATAATTTCACAGATGATTTCCCTATAAAATGATGAAGTTGATTAGAATTAGCTTCCCAGATTAGAATCAGCTGGGAAGCTTTAGAAAAAAATGACAACAATCTGGGCATTATTCCCAAAGATTATGATTCAAACTAGTAGGGCTCAGGCATAGATATTTTTATAAGTTTCCCTAAGTGATTCTATTGTGCAACCAGAGGTGAGAACCAGGGAGCTAGACCTTATCTAAAACTTCTTCCTGCTCCAACATTCTATTAGTCTTTTATATTCTATGGATAATCTAAGGCATATGTGTATATTTATGTGTATTTCTGTATACATGCATATGAGAGAAAGACAAAGCTATATGGAGAGAGAGACAGACCAACCAAGACCATGTAGTATGTGGGTAAGAAAAAACACTGGAGACCAGTGGGAAAATAATAGATAGCAACACTTCTCAAACTTGGCCTGAGGAATGTTCAGCTGGATGTTTGTGTAGAGACCTTTGCCTACTCAACATTCTTTCTTCCACTCTTCCTTAGTTATAAACCTCTGATTTATTTCAGGGTAGCAATGTGTCCAGCTGTAGGCCTGCATTTCCCAGCCTCCACAGCAGCTAGATGTGACCAGCGAGATGCAAACAGAGGTCATGGGATGGGACTTCCAGGAAATCTCCTTAAGAAAGATACTCACCAAAGGGAAAGCATACTTTATGCTCTTCACCCTTTCCTCCAACTTTCTGCCTGGAACAAGGACATGATGGCCAGATATCATTAGCCATCTGGAACCATGTAGTGATTTTGAGGATGGAAGTAATAAGCTAAGGATAGTAGAACAGATCAAAGGAGCCTAGGTCCCAGATCATATCATGGGGTCACAGGCACCTGGACTGCCTACTGCTGTATTTATTTCACCTGAAAGAAAATACAAACTATACTTTGTTTAAGTGATGTATTGGAGGTTATTGCCTTTGATACAGGCATTCTCTGAAAAAAAAAAAAAAAAAGAGCCCCTATTCAAATAAGTTTGGGAAATATTGCACACCACAGTATAGTTCCCACCTCGCCTGTCAAGACTCCCGTTGCACATTTCCCCATATTAAAGGTTCACGACAGAGAAACCTGTTTATTTCATTTAAACTGGCATTCAGAACCTGGCTCTCCCCACACTCCCTTCCCACAACAATACACGGCCAAGCACAGAGGCAAAGAGCATCTTTTAATATCACGTGACACTAATATTCCTCAGTTCATTATTTGAGAATCTTTGACATAGATACGTAAGCATCCACTTGTTGAAATTCCACAATATCCAACGTCTGAGCAGTTTAATCCAAAACATCAATCAAATGTTTCATACCAGATGTGACAGAATACCCAGTTAAATGTTTTCTTCTCCATGTAGTTGTTGGTGCACGGGAGAGACAAAGCCATGCGTGCGCTGCTCGGAAACAACTCAACAACCCAAATCCCAAATGGCCCAGGTGAGTTTTCTCCCTCCAGCAGCCAGTTGCTCCCAGCTTGTCTTCTGCTCTGACTCAGCTCCGTGCAGTGTATTGACCTGTGTTAAGCTCTGGCCCACCGGAAAGGCTTTCTGGGAGGTAAACAAAAATTAAGGCTACCCAAGAACTGGCTTTCAGAATGAAGTTCTGTTGGCAAACCCATTTCTCAGGCAGACCTAGGAGAGTACAAATCACCCAGCCATTAGCTTCCCCATCATGACAACTAACTCTGAGTGTACACATACACACAGCCTGACCTGTTCAGGGTTGGCATCTGATTTGGCCATTTCAGGAGTCCCAAGGAGGTCACCTATATCTTTCTCGCTTAAACTCCTGTAGCAGATGCCAAGTCCTTTCATTTTACAAAAAGCGTAAACTGAAAAAAATTCCTGTGAAAAGGAACACCAACAAATTCACAACAAGTATAAATGCCTGATACGCTTTCCTGAGAGCCAGAGCAGCGGTTCTCCATCCCTTTATTTTTATGTCTATTGTCTTTATGTTTATTGTGTCCCTATTTGTGTCTTTATATATAAAGTGGGTTTTTGTAGACAACATAGTTGGGTCCTATATGTTTTTATCCACTCTAACATTCTCTGTCTTTTAATTAGTGTATATAGACCATTCATATTTAAAGTGATTCTTGCTGAATTAATATCTACCACATTTTTAACTGTTCACTATTTGTTGCACTTGTTCTTTGTTTCTTCTTTTGTCTTCCCTTCTTTTTCTGTGGTCTCTGGTTTTAACTGAGCATTTTGTATGATTCCATTTTCTCTCCTCTCATAGCATGTCAGTTACACTTCTTTAAAAATTTTTTTTACTGGTTGTCCTAGAGTTTGCAAGGTATTTTTACAACTAATGTAAGTCTACTTTCAAATAACACTATATCACTTCAGGTGGTGTAAGTACCTTATAACAGAATATTCCCAATTCCTCCTCCCATCTCTTATAACATTGCTATCATTCATTTCATTTAGTCATATACTTTAATCACCCAATACATTGTCATTTTATTACTTTGAACACTTATTAGCTCAATTAAGAATAAGGAAAGTAAAGGTTTTATTTTACTTTCACTTATTCCTTCTCTGATGCTCATCCTTTCTTTTTATAGATCTGAGTTTCTGACCTATATAATTTCTCTTCTCTTGTTTAATGTTTCTTTCTGGGCAAGTCCACTGGCAGTGAATCCCTCAGTTTTTCTCTGAGAAAGTCTTTATCTTTCCTTCACTTTTGAAGGATAATTTCACTTTCCTTCACTTTTGAAGGATAATTTCACTGGATATAGAATTCTAAGTTGGTGGGTTTTTTTCTTTCAATACTTTAAGTATTTCATTCCTCTCTTCCTGCTTGCAAGTCCACTGTAAGTCTTATTCTCATTCCTCTGTAAGAGAGTATGTCCACCCCTCTGGCATCTTTCAAGATTTTTCTCTTTATATTTGGTTTCCTGTAGTTTGAATATGATATATCTAGGTGTAAATTTTGGGGTATTTAACCTGCTTGGTGTTCTCTGCACTTCCTGGATCTGTGGTTTGGGGCCTGTCCTTAATTTTGGAAAATTCCCAGCCCTTATTACTTCAAATATTTCTTCTACTCTTTTCTCTCTCTCTACTCCTCCTGGCATTCCAATTATGTGTATGTTACACATTTGGTTCCATCATATCAGTGGTTCTCCAAGTGTGGTCCCTGGACCAGCCGCATCAACATCACTTGGAAAGTTGTTAGAAATGCAAATTATCAGGCCCCACTCCAGCCCCGATCCCCTTATTCAGAAATTCCAGGGGTGAGGCCCAGGAATGTGTGTTTAATCAAGCCCTCTAGGTGATTCTTTTGCACACTAAAGTTTGAGAACCACTATACCAAAGTGAGAAAATGAGCACCAGGACATCTGACAGGGGTGATACAGAGGAAAAGGCAGTACGACAGCTAGAAACATTTAATGTGTCCTAGAATTTTATCCTTAATATTCTGCTTTACATATCAATGGTGTTCTTACTGGGGTCTTTCATGACTTAAATGAGGCCTAAAGGAAAACGTGGGACTGACTCTAAAGAGGCCAGCCTCTTTGCCTCTTTTAATCTGCTCCCAGCTAGTGGCCCCCAAATCAGGCTGCATATCACCCTGAGAACTCATTTAAAATTAACTCTAGACCTACTGAACCAGAATCTCCAAGCTCTGAAGCCCATGAAACTAGACTTTTAACATGACTCAGCTAGCCCATGACCTGGCACAAGGGACCACTCCTAGAGCCCTATAACTGGACCTATTGGCTGCCCTTCACAAAAGCTCAGTACTGCCCCATCCCCAAACCAACCCTGATGTGCCTTGGGCCATATTTAGACACCCTCTGTCTCACCCTCTATCTATCCTTCCTTTCTTCAGGTTGACCTGGAGTCTTTCACACCCTCACAGATGGGCTACAGAGCCCCAGAGCCGAATGCTGAGCCTCATGTGACACCCCTACTCTCCTTTGATACCATCAGACACAGGGCATAGAGCCCCCAGTGACACTGGCTAAATGTCCTCACTGTCCCCACTCCCACCAGGATATAATTCTTTCTGTTCTTTCCACCCAATCCTATCTCACTGAGGCCAGCCCATGGAAACGTGGCCCCACGCATAAGTTCCAGTTAGTTACTTTAGTACCTCAGGTGCCTGTAGGACCTTATCCTACCCGAGACCCCAGTCAAGAAATAGCTCAGGGCCTTGCTGGTCTACACGCTTTCACTAGTTCTATATCCTAAGACTGTTCTCTGGCTCCATGCCCCAACCCACAGGCTAGGACCTTGCTCTCTTAGAGAGACTGCATGTGAGGACTGTCCTTCTGCCTGTCCAGAGTGTTCCAAATGTCAGCCATTCCAGATTCCCTAGACCATCCCATATGTTGGGACCCTGCCACTTTCCTGATGCCAGTGGGCTCTGAAATCACACTAGGAGTTCTGTGCCCCTTGGACGTGGGCTGGGCTCATTCGTCCAGATAGTTCCAAGTGTCAATATGAGAAGAGGAGATGGACTCTATGGAACCTGGTCTGTCCCTGTAGATGGACTCATTCCAGACCCCAAGACTTCTCCAATCGCTCCCTCCTGCCAGGGCTGGGACTAGGGGCAAGTGAGGCACCTAGGAGGCACTCACTCCCAGGGTCAGGCAAGCACAGGGTTGGCCCCTGAGAGTGAGTGCCTTCTTAAACTTTGTACCCCAGACTCCTCACTCACCCTGATCCCAGCCCTGCCTCCTGCTCCAGGTTGCCATGAATATGCCAGGTCCATATGCAAGACTAAAAGTGGGACACTATCAACCCCAACGCCTCCACAAAGTTATTCAGCCAATATTTATTATATATCCCTAGGCTAAAAACACAAGGAAGGCAGAGTCCCTGCCTGTAAGGAGCTCACAGCACAGTAGGGAAGGAAAACACATAAACTAGAAATGCTAAGACCAGGCTGGCTAGGACGAGTGCTAAATAGAGGTATATGTGGAAGGACAGGGGAGGTTGGGATTCATTACAATGAGAGACCCTAGAAAAGGCTTCAAGAAGAAGGCAGTTTTCCTTGGAAAATGTGCAGACTATGTCTAAGGAGAGACAGTGGGAAGCTGACAGCAGGTAGAAAACAGCATGAACACAGGTGTGGTGTGTTCTGAGACTAGCACGTGGTCAGCATCATTAGAGGGTGAGACTTGGAAAGAACACTGTGAGATGAGGTCAGAGAGGAAGAGGACCAGATGGTAGAGAGCCTTGAATAGCCTGCTAAGGAATGCTGGGCTTCTGTCTATGGTGCCTGGGGCATCTTGGAAGATTTTGAGGCAGGGGAGGGAAGTAATTAGATTTCGGCATCATAAATAAAGACTCAGAGGTTGGAGGTAGTGAACAAGATCAGCAATGGGAGAAGTAGTGGGGGACTGTGTTAAGGACAGCTGCCAAGTAGTGTCTGATTTTCTAAGTCAAGTGCATCAACTGCCAGGGGCTTTTAGACTGTGAGCTGGAAAAGTGGGCAGCACCAGGGAGCCAGCCTTGACAGGCACCCACGAGGCCCCAAGCATCTGCTAAAGCACTGGCCTCTGCAGAAAGAGAACCCAAAGCCGCCAGCCCAGATGTTCTGTAGGGCAGCAGCCTCCAGAGCCACCTGTTGGAGACGCCATGCAAGACGGGCTTAATGGGCTTTGCGGCCTGCTTCCCAGGGTGCACCCAAGGCGAGCACAGAGTCAGCACAAGCACAGTGCTGCTGCCGTGACGAGCCTCTGTTCAGAAGAAAATTTCCTTTCTCCAGCCCAGGAAGCTAAGCACCTACTTCTTCTATGGTTCTTCAGCTTTGAGATTAAATGGCCCCATTCTACCAGAAGCCCTAAAGAAAAATGCCCAGATAACCTCCAAGCTCCCTCCCTGCCCCACCAGTCTGTGGTTTGAGGATTCCACGACTATCAGATGCAAACGCTGGAGACTCTGGTTCTTACAGGATTCCTTGCTGAAATAACTCCTGTGTGTCTGTGATAAATGTACTCACATCGATGGTTCACTTCTCTCCAACCACACTCCATCCAGGCCCAGCCACTGTCTTCTCTCACCTGGAACACTGCTAGAACCTTCTGTCTGGTCTTCCTGCTTTCAGTTTTGCCTCCCCCTTCTTATTCCATTTTCTACGAAGAAGCTAGAGGAGAATTTCTAAAGCACATCAATCTGCTCAAGGCATGTCCCTGCTTAAAATCCTTCCTGTTGCCTTCGGGATGGGTTAGACTCCTGTAAAGGGCTCCCTGGGACCCTTCACACTGCTGCCCACCACCTACCCAGCCTTGGCTCTCACCAGCCCTCTCCCAAACCCCAAGTTCAGCAATTAGAAATCTCTTCCAGTTCCCCAGACCCATCGAACTCGCGCCTGCCTCGGAGCCTCCACACAGACCGTTCCTGTGGCCTCGAGCAGCACTGGCCAATAGGAGAATGCCCAAAGAATGCAAGCCACCTGTGCAATCTTAAGCTTTCCAGTAGCCACATTGAAAAAAAAGTAGAAATAAACAGGTGAGCTTATCATTAATAAAATGATTTTACTTAACTTAGTCTATCCAAAATGTTAGCACTTCAACGTGGGATTGAGATAATAGAATATTGAGGGGCCAGCCCCATGGCATAAGGTTAAGTTTGGTGCACTCCGCTTTGGAAGCCTGGGTTCACAGGTTCAGATCCCAGGCGTGGACCTACCCCACTCATCAGCCATGCTGTGGTGGCGACCCACATACAAAATAGAGGAAATATTGGCACAGATGTTAGCTCAGGGCTAATCTTCCTCAAGCAAAAAAAAAAGATAATAGAATACTGAGAGCTGACATTCTTTTTTCATACTAAGTTTTCAAAATCTGGTGTGGATTTTGTACTTCTAGCACGTGCCAGTTTGGACTTGCTATGTTTTCAAGTGCTCAGTGGCCACGTGCGGCTGGTGGCTACTGTGTTGGGCAGCGCTGGCCTGGAGCATTCTGCTTCGACTCCACCCAGCACCGCGCGCCCCTTATTCAGGTCTCTGCAGAAAGGGCACTGACTCCAGCTGTGTCTGGGTGCTTCTCCTCCATGCTCCCATAGTCCTTAACAGCCCCTATATCAACTCTCATGCTGAATTGCTGAAGCCCGTGTTCCAATCTGAACGCGAGACTGTTTACCACTAAACTCCGACACCAACCTAGCAGCAAACACATGTCATAGGTACCAAATCAGTATCTGTTGAAGGAAGAAAATAATCTCACATGTCCTCACCCATCACTGGGAGATGCTAACATGCTTTTAAAATTCCTTTAAAGATTCCCTTTTGCCTCACTCTCCCTTTCTCCACCATCTCCATGTACACACACACACACACACTCACACACCTTCACACTTACAAACACTCTCTCACTCAAACACATAAAATCATGCACACACATGCCATATACTCTCAACTCTCACACAGCCTCACACTCACACTTACACACATCCACACACTCACACTTATGTATGCTTGCACACACTCACACTCATACCCTTACATACACATACACACATACCTACACTCACATACATTGCAGAGGTTGGTGGGAGGCCCAGAGAGGTCTTTTATTTCTTTCAGGTCACACAGCACAACTGAGGCAGTCCTGGAACTATATCCCAAGGTGACTGTTCCCATTCAGGCAGCCATGCTGCCTCTCACTGAGCAAGCAGGACTACAAGGGGAACAAGGGTGTCTGGGCGCGTTAATAATGATTCCTGTTTGCCATCAGCCAGCAACTGATGCCAGAACCAACCATCAATTTAGTACATTCCTGGGCTTTTATGCTATTAGGTCTCGTCTCCCTGGCTGCACTGCCTCAGAAAGAAACACTCGCTCTGCTGAGACAGCTCTGGGCAGCCAGGGGATTAATGTGGACTTGCCAGGCCTGGTGCCTTATCATCCCAGAAAAGCAAGGGGCCAAACATCTCAGCAAAAAGTCAGATCACTCCCAGTCTCCTGGAAGGAATGCAAGACTTGTAGCTGGGGTGAGGGAAGCCATAGATGATGTCCTAGAGCAACGGTCGTAAAACTGGAGCACACGGGTGTGCTGTGTGACATAAAGCAAATAAAAGACAGCTCTGGGCCCTCCACCAACCTCTGCAACGTGTGTGACTATAGCTGCGTGTGGATATGTGTATGTAAGTGAGCATGAGTGTGTGTGGATGGAAGCGTATGTTTCAGTGTGAGAGTTTGTAAGTATATGATATGAGTGAGGGTGTGTGAAAGTGTGTACGTATGTGAGTCTGTGTGTGTACATGTGTGTGAGTGCAACAGTGTTTGTAAGTGTGAAAGTGTATGAGAGTGTGTTTGGGAGTGTATGGTGAGTGTGAGCTTGTGTGAGTGTGTGTGTGTGCACGGTATGTAGATGGCAGACAAAGATACTCCACACACGAGGACTTTCCGAGGAGTATGCACATCCCACATACTATCCCCTGGTGTCACACGGGTCCCTTTCCTCACTCTCCCTGCTTTATAATTGCCCTTCTCTCACGTTACAAAGGCAAGGTGTTTCCCTCACCCACTCCCAGCCTTACCACGCTGTACTCGCCAGGATGTAAGACCCTTCAGGACACCACACAAAAAGGACAATTAAAACTATCATTTTGGGGTGGGTCTCCTGATTGATGAATTGAGGCACAATAAGCCCACCTTAAGACTTGCATTCTTCCCTGTTTCATCCATTCTCTAGTTAAGAGAAAGCCACAGCCTTAGCAATGGGCCCTCGTAGAAGTGGTCGTTAATCACATCTATTATAGAACTTGGGCAGCAGGCCTGGTGGCAATTTTCTGGTGAGGACGTCCGCTCTGCATTCCTCAAGATGTGTCAAAGAATGCATTGCTTTTCACAGGGTCTGGGGAGAATGAAATAAGACAACACTGTAAGGAATAAAAAAGACTAAAAATGGCTCCCACACACACATATTAAACATAAGCCACACTTTTCAGCTATTTTCAATACTCAACACTAGCAGGAGCCAAAAAAATAAATAAATAAACCTTTGAACAGCCAAACCAGCATAGGTTCACAACACTGATTCTTTTAAACACAACTAAAATGTTTTCAGGGGCTACTAAAGTGGACAAGTTGTACTGGATAAAACCCACAGATAAAAATTTTATGTGATTTCTTTTGAAGGCAGTGTGCATTATTCAATAAGTAGTTAAAATCTATTTTATCAAAAATATAATGAGATATGTATTCCAATTACAATCAATCCTGAGACTATTTCATCTTATAAAATGTTTAAAAATTTTTCTCTCCTACACCTCCTATTAATCAAAAAAGAAAATTAAATGCTAACTGCTGGACAAATTCATTTGTAGTAACATATACCTTTCTCTTTCATTAAATACATTGGAGAACTTATCTCAATGTCTAATGACATTAAAGGACTTATTTCTGTGTTTTCACACAAGATTCTTAATTATTCCTAAAAGCCAATTCCAAATTTCAGTACACACATGCATGCACATGTACTAAAAAACTCCACACCTTTTATCATGTCTTTCATTTCATAACTTACAATTTAGGCTGCACATAACATTGAATTATGACAAACTAAGTGATGAGAAACAGCATATAGATTTATTCTTGTTTTTATAACTTTTTATAAAATAGATTAATTATATTATATCCTTCATGATTTTCATGTTGACTGCTTTTAGTAATCTTTTTTACAAGATTAGAAGTAATCCTTTTTATGGTGGTTTTCAAAATATTCCTCAAAACATATATTGTAATGTTGATTTGAATTAAAAATTTGTCAGACTTGTTCTTAGTGAAAGTAAGTCTGATTTGCAGACTGGTTTGACAGGGAAGACTGGCTCTGCTAAATAGTTCATGCACAAGACATTTTCCATAAATTGAATGAGATAAATCTGAGCTCTAAGGTTTTGACGAAAAAATACTTAAGCATGTAATAAAAGCATTTTATTTTTAAAAATTCCATTGGGAAATGTGGATTGAAATTAACCATATTTTAATTTTCCAACAATTTCTTAATAAATTGGACCAGAAAAAGTGAAAAAAATAACACATGTGATTAATAGTAATTGACTAAATTTTAGAAAAGGCTTTTTGGATATACCCAGAAATTGAGAAAGTGAGTGGTTCTAATGATGGATAACAAATCCCTTAGGAAGTCTTTTTCTCTTTAACAAAATTAAAGGAGAAAATAATTTTTGGTGATGAGTCACTGTGTGATTTGGGGCATTTTAACCCCAAAAGAGTTCAAATAATTAGTGAAGTTATCATAACAAAACATCTTCTGTTCCTATCAACTTATTTATGTAAGCAAGATCTGTCAGTGTTCACATCTATAGAAACAAAACAAACAAGTTTTCAAAAAAGAGTAGAATTGATGCTGTATCCTTTCTCATTCAAGCAATAAGTGATATTTATTATCTAATTGGGAGAATCACATTAATCTTATTGAGAAATGTACTCCCAATAAATTTCTACTACTTACTTTAGTATTGACAAAACTTATTTTTATGTTATTTTAATTATTTGTACACTGATAATAATTCTAATGATCACTCATTCAAGAAGTAATTTTAACGTTTAGAACCTTATGAAAATATTTTAATATTAAAATTTCTGATTACACGCGTGTATGTACTTACCATTGAACTCTATGCTTAAAAATGATTAACGTGATAAATTTTATGTTGTGTGTTTTCTACCACAATTAAAATTTTTTTAATTTAATTTCTGGTTACATACATAATATTATTTTAGAAATGCATATTCGGTGATCCACAGAAGACTATCAAGCATAAAAACATACTATGTTAGAATAAAATTCTGTGGGAGATAAATAGAAAGACAAGTTTAAGAAGATTAGAGAATGAAATAAAATTTCCAAGTGTTAAAGAAACTCTTTGTGTTCACATGCTTTTTAAATGGATGATGATGGATACCAGATCCCAATGGCATTTAGATTCCATTGAATACATTTAACAAGTGATAATGGCTTCATTGTAAAGCCTCAATATTTATAATACCCCGAAATTACATCCTTTGGAACGGTTTCAACTTATGAAGAAAATTGTAGACATTAACTTAAAGATGTTGGAGGAGCTACACAAATTTTCAGGATTATGTTGGGAGGCCTGTGAGCAAAGCTGAAGGGCACTGCTTTGAGCCTGGGGATGAGGAGGGGGCTTACCCAGTCGGGCTTCCTGTAGAGCCGTGATTTTTCTATCCTTGTTTTTCCACCTCTTCATTCAAGGACATTTCTTTCTCCTAGAGAAAGCAGTGACCCTGTGGACCAGAGTCTTCAAAGGCATGGGACACTCTCCTGCTCTATCCATTCTGTTACAACAGCCTTCCCATTCAATGGAATACCCAGTCAGGCCAGGTTTTTTAATGCACGGACATTCATTTAGGTAGGAGAGGAGGTGGCAACCTTTACTTATTTATTCATTTATTTTTTGCTGAGGAAGATTGTCTCTGAGCAAACATCTATACCAGTCTTCCTCTGTTGTGTATGCGGGTCGCCGTCACAGCATGGCTGCAGACAAGTGGTGTAGGTCCACGCCTGGGAACTGAATCCAGGCCTTGGAAGCGGAGTGCGCCGAACTTAACCACTAGGCCACAGGGCCGGCCCCTATATGGGGACCTTTATTTATTGGACTTCTGCCATGTGCCAGATACTGTACAGGATGCTTTATATATATAATCTCATTATTAACAAGAATAATTACAGTTATTATATGTGGTTATTATCATTATACTGAGCTCTTACTGTGTATCAGACCCTGAGCTGCAAACTCTACATAAGTGATCTTAATCAACCCTGACAACAATCCTATGAGGTAGGAATTATGATCATTCCCATTTTACAGATGAGAAAAAAAGAGGCTCAAGTAAGTCAAAGTTAAACAATAGGTGAGAAAGCCTGATCTTGATTTCAAGGTCCACACATTTTTTTTTTTTTTTAGTAAGGAAGATCAGCCCTGAGCTAACATCCATGCCAATCCTCCTCTTTTTTTTTTTTTTTTTTTTGCTGAGGAAGACAGGCCCTGGGCTAACATCCATGCCCATCTCCCTCCACTTTATATGGGACGCCACCACAGCATGGCCTGACAAGCAGTGCTTCGGTGTGCGCCTGGGATCTGAATCCGAGCCGCCAGCAGTGGAGCACGCACACTTAACCGCTGTGCCACAGGGCCAGCCTCCACACTTTGACCTCGGTGTTGTCATGCCCACTTAAAATAAAGCTCCGAGGGTTTAAATGACTTGCCAGGATCACAAATGGTAAGTCCCATGTCAATCCGATTCGTTCATTCCCAATTTTGTTCCAGAAGGGAATTGAGGCATTGCCTGATAAGTACAAACATTCATATTTTTCTAGAATTCTCCAAGTACATTAGTGTATTCACTTTGCTTCTTTGCCAATTTCATAAAGTGGACAGAATTGATTTTATTATAATAATTATTTTATTATAATTGATTTTTTATTATTATAATTATATAATTACTATCCCTCTTTTTTTTGCAAATGAGGAAACTAAAACCCCCAGAATCTTTCCTGAGACTTGCCCTGCTCCATCAGCATTCTCCAAACTCCTGATGAGAGCACATCTGACAGCTATGAAAACTAAGCCAAGGCAGCTGAGGTGACACTAGGGCCCCCAAAGCACACAGGGCTGAACAGCTGAGCCTGGATAGGCAGCCCTTATCACCCTCTTTCATGGTTGTGGATGTCACTGAAGGTGAGGGCTCCTAACTGACATGTCCCATCAGGCAAGGACCCGTCTGTCCGCAGTCTCACTCACAGTTTTAAGCAGGGAGGCTTTGGGCGCTGGCCCAGAAGTGGATGGGAAGGGACATGCCTACAGGTCTTGAGAAAAGAGAGGGGTGTGGGGTTCACTCCTCACTGCCTCTCCCTGAAAAGGGGTACTTGTTAAAAGAAGGGTCTTCATTGGACTCTGCCAAAGGCCCTGTTTTTGCTAATTATGCCCAGGCAATGGCGGGGGGAGGGGGGGCTCATTTAAACCTAATATAACACATGCAAAAAGCCAAACAGTGATTCGATTCTGAGAGAGTCACAGCTGTGGAGGAGCAGGCTAACAATGAGAGAAAGCAGACAAGAGCTAGGCCAGCGGGATGTGGGGCCGCCGCAGGGAGCCTCCTCTGTGGTTTGCCTGTTGGGAACCCCAGAATTTCCCTGCCTACCACATTCCACTGCTCTGGGAACAGTGCACCGCGGGGTGAAATAAATGGTCTCATACTGGTGCCTTTTTTTAAGGATTAGAGGGGAAGAAATAGCTTTTGTTTTCTTTTTTCCCAGTTGGCTAAACATGACATCCGACCTACAGGCTTGGAAAACAACTTGACTAGCAGTGTGAGCGATTAGACAGGACAACAGCCTGCAGTATTCTCTCATGGACTGGGGGAAGCCCAGGTTGTCTTTTCTTCTAAAATTTGTGGCAATCATCAGAAAAAAGCGGCTGTCAAACTCCCCTCCTGCCCCAGTGGGGCTGCCAGGCCGCGGCAATCTTGATTTAATTGGTTTATTAATTTTACAATGCAATCCCAGCCTCTGTCTCATTGTGCCTTGCTAGCTAACCAGGCCTGATATTTTGTAAATATGTTTAATTAAGCTTCAAAAGCCACGAGCCTTCTCTCCTCTTGATTACACTCTCCCACCAGGCCAGACACCAGCCAGAACTGAAATAAATAGGTGGCTCTACCTCCCCATCCATCTGCTCCCACTGCGGGGTAGTGATGAGAGAGCAGGACATTCTGAGGGAAGAAATGTCCTCCACGTCATCAGAGGTTTGCTGCTTTCCATGACAGGAGGACTGCTATTCTGTGGAAAAACATGAATTAAGAGCTCTAGAGGGAGAGGAAAGAAAAAAACACCATTCAAACTTTTATATATAAATGGCTCCTTCTTCCAGCCACCCATACTTGTTGGGAACGAGATCTACCTACCACAAAGGAGCAGCCTTTCTCTAGAGTTCTATGACCTCCTGGAGATAAGGCCCCCACTCTGGGGAGGGGGAAATGTGAAGCCAGGAGGAGAAGGTGGGAATCTGAGAGACGGGTCTGAGGAAGAAATGCACTCATGCATGTTCTACAACTGTGTTTTAACAGCTGTGTGCACATCTGTCTCATCCAATAAACTGTGAGTCCTAGCAGGCAAGAACTAGTATCTGGCACAGTGCAGAGCACATAGTAAACATATAAGTTTTGAAGGAGAAAATGAGGAAGGAAGGCAGGAAGGAGGGAGGAAAGAAGAGAGGAAGGAAGGGAGGGAGGAAGGAAGGGAGGAAGAAAGGAAGGGAAGAAGGGGAGGAAGGGAGGGAGGAAAAGCAGGGGGGTAGGTGAGGAAGCAGGTGGGTGGATGGATAGACGGATGGATGGGTGGGTGGACTTAATGATAGATGGACAGGTGGGTGGGTAGATGGATGGGTGGATGAGTGGATGGATGGATGGAGGGATGGAGGGATGGAGGGATGATGTGATAGGGATTTGGATGAGGAACTCCACTCACTATTACACAGACCCCATGGCTCCAGAAAACCAAGCCACGGTACTTCTTCCTCAGGCTGTTCTTCCATTGGAAGAATCTGTTTCCTAGGAGGGTCCCCAGAGAGCTTGGTCAGCGATGGCTTGCGTGACGTCTGCACGGTACACCACCAAAACAATGCCAGCAGGAAGAAAAAAATCTCAGTCTGTCTACCAGTTGTTTTGAAGACAAGATGCTAAAAACTCACTGCTTGGGTTGTAGAGGTTATCTTTATTTATTCATCTATTTGTTTTTACTGAATTGTGTCCACAGGGCACCAAGCACCCAGAATAAGCAAAACTGCAAAAATTAAATCTACCATCTGGATATATCTAAACATCTGGATATTTGGCATCATGTTGACCCCGACTGGTTGTCTTATGGCCATGTAATTATAGCCCAGAGCAGCAGTAGGGCAAAGGAGGAAGCATAAATAAGGGTGTTTAGAGTGCTCAATCATTCTAGAATGCTCCTAAATGTCCAGATTTCAAGTACTCCAACCCACTGCTGGGCTATGTCACAATTTTTAATTTGAAAAATATGGTCACACTAGATACAGGGGTAAAGGAGAGAGTTTGAAGGAGAAGGGAGAGAAAGAGGAAGAAAAGACAGGGAAGGACAGAGGGCAAGTGAGGAAGGCAGCTGGTTGGGGGCACACCTCTGAGCAGCGAGACATGGCAGCTGGAGACAGCACACTGTGCCACGTGCTATTTCTGAGAGGGTGCATCTTCCAGATCTGCTGCTGAAGACTAGCTTGGGCTGTTCTCACCCCAAGCGCAAGACTCAGATGGAAATAGCCAGAGCACCAGGTTCTCCAGGAGTTTATCTTACACCAGTTTCAGTAACGCCTCCACTTTTCCTTACTCCAGTGTTGTGGGCAAAGAAGGGAGAATGAATCTCCCCATTCTACAGAGAAGAAAACTAAGGCTCAGGAAGGAAGAGAAGCTATCCAGTGATGAGCTTAAAGGAAGGTGTAAATGGAAGCTCCAAGCTTCTGGGGTACCTTTTCCAGAAGGAGGAGTACAGAAAAGCCTTAACTGAAGTTATCATTTCCTGCTGTCCTCATATGCATTGAAAAAGACACAGGACAACAGGTGGGCTGGAGACTGCCTGGAAGCCAGGAGAAAACTGGCACCACTTTAGACATGACCCCCGACACACACACACACACACACGCAGATGCACACATATGCCATATGTCCCAAGATTTATTTTATTTTGAACTCATAAAGAGAAAAATATCCTCTCTACAGGGTTCCTCTCCCTGCCTGCCAGCCTTGCATCTCCTCTCAGCCATTCCAGGCTTGCTGTGGTGTGTTTCTGTTTTCTGCACTGGGTGATTGATTATAGAAGAGCAAATTAACTTCCACTGCTTTTAAGATACATTTTCTCTCTTAAAGAGAAGATGATGTGAGCATTACTTCTCTCTCCCCGCTGCCTGCCTTGGCCACTGGCTTTAGAAGGGCATTCTCAGAAGGGAGAAGGAGCAGCAGGCTCTTCCAGCCCACAGCAGCCCAGCCTGCCTCCCTGGTCTCCTCCTCCTAGCCCCAGGGAATCTCTCTGGTTACTCCAGGCTATTTTTACCCACGTCTGTACCAATACGTGTGAATCCAGCAGCCTAGCACAGACTAGACACTGTTGAATGAATGAACAAATAAATGATAAATGAAGTATAAACACTAAGATCTCAACTTAATGAAGTAAATATTTTCTCTCTCTCTCTCTCCTGCCTATCTCTGGGTGCTATGGGCTTTGCTACTCAAAGTGCAGTCTCCAGATGGGAAGCATTGGCCATCACCAGGGAGCAACGTGCCGAGGTTCCCAAGGGACCTATACCCAGATGAAACTTTGAGAAGTGCTGCTATGTGGTCCTAAGAGGAGACAAGATGGTACACAAGATGACCTCTTAAGGCCCCCCATTGCCTCATATGCTTCTCAGATCAAAGTGGTATCAGAGCGATATGGCTATGGAAGGCTTAGCTCAGGGTCATTACAGACCTAGAGCACTGGCCTAGGCTGGGGAAGGTGGACTTGCAACTCTTCTCTCCTTTTGGTTCTAGCCCCTCCTGCTGTTCTGCTCCTCTGGAGGTCCCAGCTGACGGATCCAGAGCACGGCATGGCTTTGCTCTAATTAATTGCCAACAGTTGGCTGTAGCTACATTCGTTATTCAAAAAGCCTCATTAATCTCCTAATGCCAGTGTAGCCACGGCTGCTAATGGTGCCTCTCACCTCCCAACACCCACTTCCCAGTGGGGCACCCTGGCTCCTTCCAGCTACATAGCAGTAGGAAACAGCTTCCTTCTCAGAAGACTAAGCTAGTGTCCGGGGAAGTGGAGCAAAGCTGATCTAGAACCTGGTTGAGCCTTGCCTCTGGCTGGAGTGGTCCTAGGAGGCCTGAGCCAATTGTAGGTCACCCATGGGTCATAGAGCCTTGGAATGGTGCAGATGGTGTAAGAAAGGATTATAGCAATACCAAGGGGAGGGTTACCTGGGACCTCTTGGATGAGCTGAGCTGCCTTCTCACAGCCAAATTAAGGACTCTGCCTCCTTTTCTCTTGGGTATAGGGATGGGCTCTCCCATGGACAATCTTGCAGGACGTTTGGAGATGTGGAAGAGGCACATTCTAGAAAGCTCATGATGATGAACTCATGAAGAACTTCAGAGCCTTTTGCCAAGGTTTGAGTCAGAGGCTCAAACTTGTATTGATCCTACGGCTCAGAGAACATGATTTAAATGTTCTCTTGCCTTTCTCCTCTAAGTTCTGCTTCTTTGGGTTTGTCTTTCCAAGACTATAAATAATAAAGGGAAGGGATCTGTTGTGTCTTTCACACCTGCCCCCTGGTACCCAACACCTGGCCCTGCTAACCCATCAGCCATCCACTAGACTCACGCCTAGATACAGGGGTGAAGAAGAGGATGCGAGGGAGAAGGTGGAGCTGGAGGAAGAAAACATAGAGAAGGAAAAAGAGTAAGTGAGGAAGGGAACTGGTTGGGGGCACATCTCTGATCAGCGAGAATGTGATGAATATTAAGACTAAGACGCTTAATGAAGACTGAGGCCACTGCCTCCAATGGCGGCGGGACTGGTCCCGATGGGAGCTACCCATTGGCCATAGGGCTGAGGTGGCACAGCTTAGGCCTTTATCCTCTTTCTTCTTCTAACATTTTAATATGAAATTTCTTAAACAGAACAGGTGAAAGAATTATACGGGAAATGCTAATTGTCTGGTATAGATGATGGGTTTGTAGGTGTTCATCTCTTTTGCTGTTTTTGTTCTTCAAATGGACCAGACCCTCTGGCCTCCATCAATTCCATCAGCAGTATTGACAAAGTGGATGTGAGCCAGCGGTCTTTCGCCCCACACAAAGTGTTTGTTAAAACAATACTGCCCTCTGCTGACCACAGGCTCTCATTTCTCTGGGACAGCTCTGCCTCGCGAGCGGCTGGGAAACGGCTGGATCGGATTGTTGCTACCTGGCCCTTTGCTTTGTCCCTCCTGTGTCCACCTTTGCCGAGGTGCCTGCTTCATGCTGGTGGGCCCTGCCCAGGCTTAGCGATGAGCACCAGGACTGAGACCCAGCTAAGTTCAGACAATTAAGCAATGTGTTAGGCCAGCCGGTGTCTTTGTATCTTCATTTTTCTATAGCCATTTACTGAGTATCTGCTGGTATGAGTCACAGCACCAGAGTGTGTGCAGTGCAAAGCTACGTCTCTATGCAGTAGATAAATAACTTGACCACTCAAGCCTCATTTTCCTCCTCTGAAATGAGGATCATCAGATGCTTTCTTCCCTGAGGTAAAGAGGACTATATAGCAGAGTGAGAAAGTGCAATAAACCCAGTGGTTTCAGACACATCTTAAAAGAAGGAGAAAGCATTTACCTTCATAAAGCAACAATGAACCCATTTACAGGTGATTTGTTAACTTCAGGTAAATACCTTGATATGTTAACTATTCTGAGGTAGCTGGTGCTTAAATATCTCTACCAATGGAAAAGAATACGCAGAAAGGATCATCCCAAACAGTGGCCACCAGTGGGGGCAAAGCCCCTGTGTAACTGGAAGCAGAGAGGGCAGGATCTCTCCCGGGCCTTTGCCACCTGTTTTACTCAGGATAGGTTAGAGCAGAGGTTCTCAAACTTGACCTGTGTCAGAATCACGACACCTTAAGGAGTCATTAAAATCCAGATCTGGCCACACCCTTGCTCTTAGATTCAGTATGTGTAGGGCGGAGCCTGAGACTTTGTATTTCTAAGAAGTTCCCTGGGAAAAGGACCAGACTGAGAACTACTAGGCTAGGCTGTGTACTATGGTAATAACCCCTGAATCTCGGTGGCCTCACACCACAGAAGTTTATTTCTTGTTCATGCTACATGTGGAATAAGAGTCAGTGCGGCTCTGCTCCACACAGTCGCTGCAGGACCCAGGCCAACAGATGCCCCACCATCTTATAGCTGCATCTTCTGGAACATCTGACCTTCTTAGTCACAGTGACAAAAGAAAAGAAAGTGAAGAATCATATTTGGGCTTTTAACTGTCTCAGCCCAGAAGTGATGACACAAATCACATCCATTCACAGTTCATTGACCAGAACTACTCACACGGCCCTGCCCACGTTCCAGGTAGATATCTTCCACGTCCCTAGAAGCAGAGGTGAACTGGATGTTGGTGAACATTTGTACTGTCAACCATGCCACCCAAGCATATCTCTTTTCACTCACAAGAACATGTGCAATCAAATCAAATGGAATGGTGGTTTCTGGGGACACATTTTCAGCCTCTCACATGTTGGTCATAGAGTGGTGATGATGATGATGATAATGATAATGATGATGATGATGATGGTGATGATGATAGGCAATAACTACTGAGTGCTTATTATGTGCCAGGAACTGTTCTAAGTGCTTCTTGTGTGTTAACTCATTTACCCCTCACGACAACCCCACATGGTAAGTACCATTTACATTCCCATGTTACAAATGAGGAAACTAAAGCAAAGTGTGCTTATGTCGTTTTCTCAGGTCATAAAGGTAGTAAGAGACACAGCTGGGACTGTAGCCCAGACACTAGAGTGTCTAGTCTGACACTAGAGTCCATGTTTGTAACCACTGTTATGCTCCATCACTATGCAGTTAATTTCATTTTTGAAGAGAGAGTAGGGGAGACTGTAGTGGGAAAGCCTGGTTTCTGGAGAAGCTGACAGTCCAGAACTAAATATTCTAAATATAAACAGTTCTACAGAAAGAGCATCCCCAAGTAGCTCTACCTATATATCAAGGATTTGGCTCAAGCCAAATGTGTTAAATGGGATCCAGTTCCAACAGAGGGTCTTTTTCCTTTTTTTGCTGAGGAAGGTTAGCCCTGAGCTAATATCTGTTGTGCCAGTCTTCTTCTACTTTATATGTGGGTTGCCACTACAGCATGGCCAACGAGCAGTGTCGGTCTGCGCCTGGGATCTGAACCCATGAACCCTGGCTGCTGAAGCGGAGCACACTGAAATTAACCACTAGGCCACGGGGCCAGCCCCCAACAGAGGGTCCTTAACGGCCCTCACTGATATCCCACAATGGCTAGAAGGCCATGCAGGTAGTGTCTGCTCCCCGCAACAGAACAGTCTTCCTAGTATTGATCAGAGAACAGGGGGATGGGACAAGACATTTCTCGGCTTTTCTCAGAGGCTTGCCTCCCAGATCATGCAGGTCCTCCTTAAAAACAGACTCAGGAACCTCCTTACTCTCACTTTCCTCCCTCTTCCCCCCGATCCCTCTCCTTGGCCCTACTGCATCCAGAGAAGCTCTTCAGGCTGCAGGGTCTGCGCTCTGAGACTCGAGCATCTCCTCTCACTCTGCCCTGGTGGGCTAGTGCAGGTTCACCCTTGACAATATTAAGAGAAGAGGCTTTAAGCCTTAGTGTTACTGAGGCACAGTCCCAATGAGCAGTGACTAAAACTCCTCAGGTTACAGCATCTACATGAAGAATAAACTTTTCTCCCACTGACAGTGACAGGCTCTCAAAACTTCCATGAGTTATGCTAATGAAAACTGCTCCTTTATTCTGTCTTACCAAAGACCTCCCACTCCACAAGAAATTGGGAAGAGAGAAGCTAGAAAAAACTATAGTTGGGAAAGGGAAGAGAAAACCCTACCGGGACACACTGGATTCAATGAGATTGTGTTTTCCTCATCCGTGGAATGCGTAGGACTTAGCTGTGGAAAGAGCCTCTGGCTGACCCAAGAATGGCCAGCAGGGGGCGCTGGTCTAGTGCCTTAAGAGCTTCAAATCAGGAGCTTCCGCGTGTCCCTCTCTGCTCACTCAGTGATATCTCTGGGGGAATGTTACATCATCAAGAGGGATATGTTTAACCCAAAACACAGGATACTCAATGGTCTTTGTTAGTGCATCAAAGGAAGTCAGTCTTTGGCCTCAAAATGTCAGATTTCTTCCCTGGGGTTTGCAATCCTCTCATTTCCTGTTTTTCTTAATAAAAGTTCAAAATCTCCTTGGCAATGATCTTGAAACACTCCAGTTTTCAAGGCAATCTGAAAATACATTTTATTTAGACAGCTATCAAAAATACATGGTCAGTTATTCCATCCATTGCTCTCTTTCACACAGACACACACTCACTCAACGTTCACAATTTCTGCTGACCGTTCAGACCTCTGTCTGCAGCCTGGAATCCAGCTGAGAAGACAGATGATTAGGAATTAGCTGAGTGCTCAGATCAGTTGTACTGCACTGAAGATCTGCACTGGGAAGGGGCTCCTACCTGTTCAGGGGTGTTCTTAGCATTACCAAGGCACAGTTCCATCGAGTAGTAACTAAGGCAATTCTTTCTGACCGAGTCTTCGGGGGGTTAAAGGCGTGGAAACATCTCTTTCCTTTCTTGTAGGAATATCTGTCAGATGGGAATTGTGCTTTGAAAAATACTCAATAACAGCTCCTTTCTCAGCTAATTCTGACATGTAAAGCATGTTGTGTGCACAGCGCCTGGAGGGCACCCCCTGGGCTCGGACTCTAGATTGAGAATGAAAATCGGGGATTGAGGATTTCACACTGTCAGCAAACCCACATCTTGAGAGGGTAGCAAAGGCAGAGTTGGGATCTTCCCTAGCTCTCATTCCAGCCCGTGTGCAAGGGAGATAGGCTGACCCTGATTCTTCCTTACCACAGCCCTGCCCAGCTGCACAAGGATCCCCCACAGAGTTCAGTCCTAACCATCCCTGTGGAGGTGTGTTAGCGTGTTAGTTTGTATTAGTGTGTTAGTTTGCTGTAACAAAGTACCACAGACTGGGTGGCTTAAACAACAGAAATTCACTGTCTTACGGTTCTGGAGGCTAGATGTCGAAAATCAAGGCGTTAGTAGAGTTGGTTCCTTCAGGGAGCTCTGAGGGGGAATTTGTTCCATGCCTATCTCCTAGTTTCTGCTGGGTTGCCAGCAAGCCTTGGTGTTCCTCGGCCTGTAGAGGCACCATCACGATCTCGAAGCTGTCCTCACATGGTATATTCCCTGTGTGCCTGTCTGTATCCAAATTTCTCCTTTTTATAAGGGCACCAGTCATATTGGATTAGAGCCCATCTTAATTACATCTGCAATGACCTTATTTCCAAATGAGGTCACATTCTGAGATACTGGGCGGGGGGGGGGGGGTTAGGACTTCAACATATGAATTTGAAGGGGATACAATTCAACCCATAACAAGAGGGTATGCCCTCCCCCAGCCACCGACCCATCTGTCAGGCCAGATGGGGATGCCAATGTCCAGGGTATAAAGAGAAAAAGAAATCATTCATTAATTATATTTAAATCTCATTTCTTCAGCTTTCTAGCCCATCGGTATAGATTGGACATCTCACTGAGTAATCACCCATATGTCCCCATCTCTTCCACCTCAGCCCTCCAATTCACGCCAAATTCAAAGCCTTCTCCAAAGTTGCCCCAAGTATTTGTGTAAAGCCTCAGGGGCTGGTCCATGTCTGCCCTTGAGCAAGTCTAGTCTGCTAGAGCCATTGAAGCTCTGCTGGGCTGGCGATCCCCGCTAGGGCTGCTGCTCTGAGATGCTCGGGGGTTCTTCACCTGCCACTCTGGTCTCACCTGCTTTTCTCTGGAGCCATGCAGTTCTTGCCTGGTGACCATCGCTGATCCATCATACACCACCACAAATGTCTTGATCTTCTCCGTGCCAATGATGCTGTGCATAGCCAATTTGAAAATGAGGAGTAGTCGGTTGGAAATGGTTCTTTTCCCTTCAGGGAACACTGTTAAGAGGCTGTTTGTGCCCTAATGCTTTACAGGGTTTGCTGAAGCAAACCTTTCTGGTTTTAGTTAGAATCACTTTTTCTTCTGGAGAGCACACAGCACAAGGGGACTTCAAGTGACCACCACCGGGCTATATTCCTCTCATCTAACAAGTGGCATCTTCCCCAGGATCAAGCTCATCATGTCTTTATGCCTCAGAATGACTTCTCCCAGAAGGCGCCTTGGCTCCCCTGCATGTTGGCTTCTGTGGAACAATCTTTCTGGTTTACAAAGACTTGGCCTGTTGTATCTGAACCCCATCGGTGGACATACATTGAGGTTCTTCCCCAGGGTCTACTCCACCTCCATGCAAATAGACTTTTGGCAGGTCCACCTCACCAGTTTCCCAGGTGAGCCCAGATGTGTGTCTTTCTCACATTCAAGCATTTCTTAAGCATCTACTCAGTTCTAATCACCTACTAAGAACTAAGGTTACAAAGATGAATATGACATCGTCTCTGTTCTCAAAGAATTTGTAGTCTAGGTGGGGAGACAGTCATTAAGAAGATATTTTCAACACAAAATCATATATTTGTGATAGAGGCACATAAACAGAGTGATAGGGTGTCATGAGACCCTCCTTGCTCAGTCCAAAGAAGGCTTCTCAAGGAGTTCAAGTTTGAGTCGGATTTTAAAGTAAAGAAATAGAGGATGGGTATCCTAAGCAAAAGGAGAGCACCAGCATGGTCAAGTCCATGAAGCATGAAACAGCAAGGTGCACGCAGGGAGTTGAGCCAGATCTGTGCTGTGCCGTAGAGCTGGGATTCGATCCTGCAAGCGATGGGGAGCCGCGGGCAGATTTTAAACAAGAGTGACATGTTCAGATTTACATTGCAGATCGATCATTCTAGCAGAGCTAGTGAAGAATGGAGACAGAGAGGGACAAAACTAGAGGAAATAAGAGCAATTCAGAACTCTGACTGAAATCCAAGCAAGAGATGATGAAGTTAAACCAGGAAGGAATAGAGAAGAAGGGGCAAATTCTAGAAATATTTAGGAAATTAAAGAGCAAGACTTGGAGATTTCCTGGATGTGGAAGGGTGAGGGAGGGTGGGGGGTCACAAGGGACTCAGGCTTCCAGGTTGGATGACTAAGAGGATAACACAGGATACAGGCGGAGGAACCGGTGTGGGGAGAAGATATCAGGTTCAGTCTTTTAGCCCCACTTCACCCCAACCCTTTGCACTCCCTACTTCATGTTTCTCACTTCCCGCTTAGGTACAGTTTTAGACATGCCGAACTCGAGGGGACTGTGGGACGCCCGGGGGAGGTGTTCACTCTTGCCCTCAAAAAATTCACATTCTAAGGGGCCGGCCTGGTGGCGTAGCAGTTAAGTTCTCATGCTCCACTTCAGCAGCCCGGGGTTCGCAGGTTCGGATCCCGGGCGCAGAACAACATACCACGTGTCAAGCCATGCTGTGGCGGCGTCCCATATAAAGTAGAGGAAGATGGGCACGGATGTTAGCCCAGGGCCAATCTCCCACAAAAAGAAAAAATTCACATTCTAGTAGAGAAAATAGATATGTATGATCAAAATATGCCTAGATTCAACTACCTACAATTCCACAACCCATTATCTAAAATTCCAAAATCCAAAAAGCCCAGAAAATCTGAAAGGAATTTTTTCTATAAATTTATAAACTTTTAAATAATTTTTAAAATAAATTTGAAGTAAGTTCACTTGTCAAAGTTCATTTGACAAAACTAAACTGAATTTACTTGAACTCACCACTTGACCCATCAACTGTGGCCAAAGGTAGGTTCTACATAGACACCGTGGCTCCCATTAGAGCCATATGACAAGAAAATGAGCATTTCCCAGCTAAAAGGGGTGGAAATGTGAGCCCAGAAAGGAAAAAGGGTGCTGTGTAGACCCCATGGGAACTATCCACTATGCTCATAAGAACCCCATGCTGTCAAGATTATATTATTCTTCCCATTCTATAGATAAGAAACTGAGGCTCAGATTTGTCTGCAGTTACCCAACAAGGACTCAAATCTAGAATGAAAGCCTCTTCTATGAGATGAGAATTTGCAAAGGGGTGCTAGGGCCTAAACAGTTTTTATTCTAAGACTTAGGATTAATTGACTTTTCCACTTCACTTTCTGGTTGTTTTTGTGTTGACTAAACACCACCCACAGACATGTTTTTCACACCAGAGCTCTAAACACCCTCCTCCAATCCATGGGATAGGAGCAGAATCTCTCCCAGGAACCTTGCCCTTGAGCAAGAAACTGTGATGCTCTCCATGGGAAGAGAAAAGCCACAGAAGAGTCCTTGAGTTTAAAAACTAGAAGTGGCCTCTGTGGAACATGTGGACAGGTAGTACATGCGTGGATGGTGCATCAGTGTCTCTGCAAGTTTTGCTTCCAAATTTTGTGCAAAAAATGTCTAATATATAATGGTGGCACAAGGCCAATTCTCCTGAGATCCCATCCGGTGAGCTAGTGCTGACTGCCCTGGGTTAGAAGGCTGGGTATCTATGCCTGTGTTCCCTTTTTGGACAAAAGAAGACAAAGCAATGGTCCAGGAATCTTGCTTGTCGACTTGTTGGCTCATGGCACCCTCAGTCCTCCAACTGCAGCTGAGACCCCTCCAAGCCTGTGCCCCCAGCTGCAAACTCAGCACCATCCTGGGCTTGGACACTAGGACTGTCTTCCATTAAGAAGCCTATGTTGGTTCAATGTTCACGAGACTCAGTCAGCATCCTGCCTTTCTCAGGGCCAAGACTCAACTCTGTGACTGAGTCCCTGCCTTGTTCCTGCAACCAATTCTCCCCCCTGAACCCCATTTCCAACCTGGATTCCTGTGCTGGGACCCCCACATTAAAACTCCACCCAGTGCCCAATTCCTCTGGGACAAGAGCGCTTCCTTGCTGTTGTTTCCACCCCCCACCCCGGGTTTGGAGTCTCGCCCTGATATCTGCCACCAAATCCCACCCCCACGCCACCTACCATCCTGCCTTCCTGAATCCTAATTTATATTTGTTGAATGAATTAATAAATTACTAGCTGCTACATGCTAGGCACTTAAAGACACAGTATCTACTCTAAGGGCTCAAAATTTAGCGAAATATATTAATTTAATAATTTAAAATTTTGAATATAATGGAAGAATGAATAAGTTATTGCCAAACACTGGAGAGTGTGAATTATTTTGTCATGGAGGATTTTATAGAGGAGGAGAAATGCAAGCTGGTCTTGAAGCACAGTAATCTTCTAATCAGAAAAGGAGAGGACACTCAAGGCAGAGGAAATAGGCCATGCAAAGGCATACGGAATGATGGTCTCGAATACTGCCTTCTCCTAGACACCCTACTGCTATTCTCTGCACACTTATTGTGATGCCTCCATCACCTCTTGTGGGAACTTCGAGATATGACAATTTGCTGGACATACCAGCCATTGCCCATCACCACCCTCTCCAGATACGAGCTCCACCTGGCCCCTACTCCTTCCATTCCCAGCTGGGTTACAGGTTATGACAAGGTCAACCTTATCTTACAGAAAAATGTCCACAATGACTAGCCTGGCCTTCTTTCAAAGGCTGGTACTTCCAAAGCTTCCTAGGGTTGTAAAGGGAACAGGGTCCGCCTTTGTTGCTGCTCTTTCCTTCTGTCCCTGGAATCTGCTGTGCCCTACTCCAGGAGAAGAACAGCAGAAATCTCTCCTTCCCCTTCTCTCTCCCACACCCCGTCTTGCAGGCCTGGCCCCCAAACATGACCCTTTCAATAGGTTAATTTAGGTCCTCTAGACCCCAGGATCAATCAATAATTTTCTAACGCTACCAAGTACACCGGCCTTGCCACCACTGCAAGAAGATGATCCCTTGTCCTCTTTGTAATCTTCAGTCTGGTCACTTTCCCCAAGGTTTTGGAAAGCCTGGGCAGACCATTTTGTCTCCGCTTCCTCCCACCTGTTGTGGGGAGGGAGAAATGCTGAAAGTTGAGATCAAAACAATCCATAACATGGAGTGTCACTGCCAGCCTGCTCCCCTCCCCCTGCTGCAGACTCACCTCCAATATGAAGTGCAGGACCAGCCTTGGATTCGGAGTGTATTGTGTCTGTTCCCAACGCACTGCAGAGATGAGCCAGGCCATTGTTCTCAGCCCACAGACCTTGCCCCAGAGCCACCGTGCCTGCATTCTCTCCCTCCACAAGCTTCTTTCAATCCATCTCCGAAGGTCAAATTTGGACCATTGCACTGGGAACAGTCAGACAAGAGATCTGGTGTTTAAATCAAGCAATTGTTTTCTTCCTCAGGAATAAATTATTTTTGCTGATTTCTACTTATAGTCACTTCTATTATTTAAATGTTCCATCTCAGGGACAATAGCAGATGAGAACATTGAGGTGGAGATGCTGCTAGCAGCCTCAGGAGCCCTCCTCCTCCTGAAAGCCTGGAAGGGGGGGAAAAGAGAACTAGGGAGGAAAAGGAGAAGGGGTTCACCTGCCCTCAGTAGGTGGTGAGGTTGAGGACTACTGGATGAAGGGTTTTCTTGTTGCTACTTTCCCCAGGGGCACCCGAGGGTGGATGGATCCCCAGAATGCTGTCTAGCTCCCAGGTCCTATCATTCTAGCTCTTCAGGAGTCCTGGCTGTCACCCTCTCAAACCCATTATTACGGAAAGGTTTTTTCTTTCACTGTCCTCCCACACACACATTTATCACTAAGTCCATAACTAGGGCATACACTGGACTGCCCTGGGTACTAGAGTGCTCAGGAGCTCAGGACCACTCCTCTTCCTCGAAAAGACAGTTACCCCAAGAGGGGAGAGGATCTGTCATCTCTACACCTTAGGATTTTAAGCTCAGACCTCACTGTGCCTGGAAATCCTCTATCCCAGACATCTGGCACACACACGCACCCGCACTCGCCCATCGACACAGACACTGCCCCTTCCCCGGCCCCATCTGCTGCCTCCACCCAGCTCTCCTGAGCTACTTTACTCTCGGTATCGGTCCCTGCAGTGTCTCAAACTGAGTCAGGCCCCCAAAGGGTCCTCTTGCTGAGTGCTTATCATTTTCTAAGCACTTCACATACATTGTCTCATTTAATTCTTATGATCCTCTTGTTGAGGAAAGTATTCCCGTATGCCCATTTTATGCATGAGAAACAGGCTCAGAAGTGTTAATAAACTTGCCTAGGATCACACTGCTAGTAATAAAGCACCCAAAATTCAATCCCAAGTCTGCTGTCGTGTCTGATTCTTAACCTCTTCACTATGACTCAAAGAGATGTATGCAGATTATAGAATCTCAGGGTCTATCCAGGGAGGCACTCGTGTAGGTCAACTATTCACTCAGTGGACAAATTCCTCAATGTATGAATCCTTCCAGAATGCCTGCCCTGCACTGGGCACTATGGGGACAGAGAAGATTAGCAGACAGTCTCTGTGGTCCCCTTGGGTCCTTTCCACGGGGGAGGGGGGAGGAGGAGATTCAGTAATCATCCTGGAAAGTTTCCAGAAGGCTGACATCCTGGGGATGACTGGTCCCAGAAGTCCCCTTCTAAGGGGGAGGGGTCAGCAATTGGAGGTGGGAGGAGGGGAGGAGCGTCACCTCAGTGCCTGGCACGCTGACCCCCGTGGTAGACGCCTGACAAATACTTGTTGGTTCATAGACCGCTACAGAAAAGAGCAGCAGTCACCACCCATAGGAGGAATATGGAGAATTTTGAGGCAAGGCTTGTTTGAGGAAGGATTGGTCAGAAACAGTCCCGCCAAGAATAAGATCTGGTCTCCCCATCCACCAGAACGGAGGACATAAGCACCAGGTCGGGGCAGAACACTGTCACCAGAGGGCAGTGGCAGCTCGCTCTCTGGAGTGAGGGAACCTGCCACCCCACCTTCTCTCTGGAGAAGCCAAGAGCAATCCTGGTGCATTATAACTCTGCCTGATGCGGGGGCACGGTCTGGAGGTGGACATGTGATTCAACTGAGAATAAACGCAGCATTACTTTTCATGTTTCACACACGGCCTTTCGTTTTATTTGACCCCGACAGACTCGTCGGGTACTTTGACAGCATCAGCCCAATTTGACAGACGAGAACAGGAAGATCCTCGAGCTTTAGACTCATCCCAGGTTGCTTGGCTAATAAAGATGCTATGGGGACAAATGCTAGGTCCTCTGAACCCCAGTCCAGGGCCGAATCCAGGGCCTGGATTTTGTAAACTTGGAGATATGGGCTAAATGCTTTAGTGAAATTCCCACCATCATAATTCTTCCTTTACAGACCATTCCCTTGTTATTTGTTCGTTCCCTAGAGGGCTAGGAAGAAATGGGAAAAGGAGATTAAAATCAGATTGGACAATCAGGTAACTTGGTAAGTAGTCTTGATAAAAGTTTGGATGAGGCAAGTGATACTCATGACCGCCCACTCACTGCCCTTGACCCCTCCCTCCTGCTGCCATTCAAGATCACACACTGGTGACCTTGGACAGTCATGACTGGTTCTTCCAGCTGTGGATACAGAAACACAGGCAGATATGACGGACACAGAGGAAAATGTACCGCAGTCTCTGCCGAGGAGCAGAAGCAGGTTCCCGCATAGGAACTGACTAGGTAATCAGCCAAAAATCCGAAGCCCAGTGTGATGGGCTTTATCCTGCCCCCACCCCCCACCCCCGCTTCTTCCTGGAACACAGCATCTACAAAGGCTGGGCTCGTTTAGAAATATGACTCAAGGCAACGGAGGTGATAGATTCTTTTGGCACAGAGACACACAGCCAACACGTGAGGAGGGGATCACGTGAACATCTACTCACCTTGTAGACATCCCACGTGCAAGGTCCAACGCCACCTCCGCCCCATCCACGGGAGAGCTGGATATGACTGAATGTCTGCTGAGCCTTGGCAGAGGGTGAGGAGAAAGACAGAAAGATCTGAGTGAAGGGCTTATAGGATGAAGGAGTCACGGGAAAGAGGAAAAGAAAGAGGAAGTCCAGGTGGAATGAGCTGATACCTTCCTCCCTAGGTGGAGGGGCTGGGGGGAAGCAGCCAGAAATTCTGACTGAATGGGCCACCCCTGACACCCAACTCTCTGCAGACTGTAAAGAAATTGGAAGACGCAACACAAACCAGAAGAAATGGGCTGTTTTATATATTCTTCCGGATTCTGCCTGTGCGTAGGGGCAGCCCATGGTAAGCCCGTTACTAATGCACTGAACTCCTCCTCTTTCCGCTATTAATGGTGTCAAACTCAGTATACACCAGAAAAACTCTCCTTTTAGGTTTTATTCAGCCCTTTGATTTTTCAGACTTTTGTGCAACATGCTCTCTGCGAGGCGATAGGGTGGTATCGAGGTAATGGAAGCATGGTTTCTACCCTTAGAGAGCTTGTCGCTAATGGGCAACTTTGACATATATCAGACTAATTTCCACCCCAGTGGAGCAGTGTGGATGCCGATGCAGAGACGGGCTTTGGGAGAACAGAGAGGGTCATCCATTTTGCCTGTGGACCAGGGAATGGTGCTCAGGGGAGGAGAATTTTTAAAGGTCCAGCTCAAATAAAAAGATGAGCACATTGCAGGCTGCAGGAGCAATGTAGACCAAGATATAGCAGTGTCTATTCCTGGAAGTACTAGAAATCTGGTGTCTTATTTTTAAAACAAATAAATACTAAAGTAGCAAGTCTTACATTGATTCATGCCTGGGTGCCAGCCTGTCTCTGCTGTCCTATAATTTCCATTCCCTCCCTCCCGCCCCCACTCCCTGTGCCCATTCCATTCTTGGTTATCCAACTGCAGATTGGAAATGTGTTACGAAATAAGTAGTATGTGTTCTTCGGTGGCCCCTCTCCTCTCGCCTTATCCTTCCTATTGTATTTTCAAGACCTTGGACAACGTGCTCCTTTTCCTGCCTCACCAGCTGCTTTGGGGGCTTCTCTCCCTCTTGTTCTCACTGCCCAGCCACAATGCACTTCTCTGTCTCTCCAATAGATATAGCTCCTTTCCACCCCACGGCCTTTACACATGCTGTTCTTTTGTTTCTTTGATTTTTCTTGTAGCAAATTCTTCTTCCTTTTTATTCCAGCTTGAAAGTCACTTCCTCAGGGCTAGGTAAGGTCCCCCAACATATACTTTCATAATGCCCTAAACTGTTCACAGCACTGATCACAATTGTAATTATCTGTATTTGCTTACAATCTGACTTTACTGCTAGAATGTGAGACTCATCAGGGCAGAGACGTAGCTATCTTGTTTATTACCGTATGTTCAGAGCCCAGCATATTGCCTAGGACAGAGTAGGTGCTTAATAAATATTTGTTGCATGAATGAATGAATGAATAAATGGAGATTGTTTTCCCTTCCCCTTTTCACCCTGACACCTCATTACATCTTGTTGCCATTTGGCTATCCAAAAGGTTCAATCGGAGATCTAATTAAATATCAAAGACAATCCAGACCAGGTCAGGCAGGAATCTGCTCTTTGACAGAGAAAGGATTGCTCTGTCCTCATGAGCATGCCTCTCTTTTCTCGTCCTTACACTAAACCATAGGAGGACCCCTTATTTCGCTTATTTGAGGGGTAAGCACAGCACACGGGAGCAGGGGAGGTGAGCCCCTAGTGAGGACACTTGGCCACTTCTCCCTGTGCCAATGTCACTAGTGAAGCAAACAGCGTGATAAGCTCAGACCCACCGGTCATTTGGGGTGAGAGGAGGATGCTACCTGGTAGGCATTGGCACCTCCTTCAAGTCATTCCCTTCTCCTCTCCTCTCCTGCCACCCCCTTAGATCAGGCCCTCGTCCCTCAGGTCTTGGTGACTGCAAAGCCTCCCTGTGGCTGTCCAGTCTACAGTTTCTCCCAATGTCAGGAATGCCACCACTGGTTTCTGGCAAACACTCTTGCTTAGGAACTACAGTGACTCTGTACTGCCTCTGCAGCCAAGTCCAAAGCCTTTGGCCAGGTTGCTCAAACACCCTACCCGGCCAGCCTTGTCTCCCACCGCATGGCAGAGCCACCGCATCATTTTCAGCATGCATCTTGTGAATTTCAACCTCTGTTTTTCCTAATCCCACCCCCCCACCACACCTCCCAAATCTGGTCCTACTCATCCTTAAGGCCCAGGCTGATTTCCATGAAACTTTTCCTGACGTCTCCAGCCCACAGCAGACTCCTCATGGCCCTATCCCTGGTGACAACACGAGTTAATAGTATCCTATTTAGCTATTGATTGATCTCCAATTGTTTTCAGTGTTTTAGTCTTGTTTCCTCTATTGGACACGTAGCTGATGTTTAATAAATATTTGGTTGAATTGTTGATTGGGGAAAATGTAGAGAAAAGACCATTAGAATCTGAAGGAGGTAACACTGCAAGCATATGTGTGCATGTGTGCATGCATGTGTATGTGCATGAGTGTGCCTGTGTTATCACGCCAAAATGTGTCTTCCACCTCCTTGAGAAACATACCCGAATACCCTTCAGTGTCTAGCCACCTGTGCCAATACTCAAGCAATGGATGATCTGCCCCCACTCCAGGCCTCTGCTGTCTGGTGTATGGCCTGATCAGTACCTGGGAGGACATCAGCCTTCTGAACTCAGCATAAAGAGGCATCAATTCTCCTATGAAACCCAACATCTGCTGCACCTATTTCTGTTTCCGTGGCTGAGAACACATTCCTGGCTCCGTGGCTCACCAAGGCCAGCAGTGTGCAGGGGGATTGGAGGGGAGGGGAAGGAGGAAGGAGATTCTGGTGGGCTGGAGCTGACAGGCAGTTCCTTGCCCAATTCAACCTTGTATCAGAGCATGTTACAAAGCACAGAACTGACTGATTTGTGTGCTTGGACAGCAGAAGTTCTATGAGTACAGAGTCTGGGTCTGGTTTCGTGTCCCCAATATCTAGTACACAGCCAGCGCTTGATAAATATTTAAGGAATGAGTGTAGATATGTGTGTGCTGGGAAAGACTTCAGAGAGGCAGAATTCAGCTCCCTGTGGAGATAAACTTTCTAACATTGGTTGATGCCCATGGGCATTACTCGACTGTCTCAGGCTGTGATAAACTCCCCAGTTCCAGTGCTCCAATGGGAGGAGGACAGCTGCTGATCAGGGATGCTATACCCGGAGAATCCAAGCAGTGGAAATGCAAACTAGAATTCAAGGCAGAAAAAGGTTAAGAACCAAGGGGAGCTACAGACAAAGAGTTTTGGGAACAGTACAAAGGAAGGAGTGATTAGTTCTGAGGGGGTGGGCAAATCATGGAAGGCTTCATGGATGAAATGGCATTTGATGTGGATTTTTAAAATCTGTAGCATTTCCACAGGCAGAGAATGAGAAAAGTGCATTCTATCCTGATAGACCAGCATAAGCCAAGGTCAGGAGCTTTGGAAATAAGCGACATCTTAGAAATCAGTGTCTCATATGGTATGGCTGGAGTGTCAGCTGGGTGGATGGAGGGACTCAGGGGAGGGGGGATAGTTTTGTGCCAGATCCTGAAATGCCTTCAATGCAACGGCGTTAGCCCAAACCTGGGCTAAGGTGTTTGGATTTTATTCTGTAGGTAATAGATATTTTTGAGGTGGAAGAAATATGTTTTATTGAGATAATTCTAGCAAGAATGAAAGTTGGAATGGAGAAAAGATAATAACAGCTCACATTTATTGATGGCTTGCCATGTGCCACTCACTGTTCTAAGCAACTAGCATTCTGTCTCATTCCACCCTACTAGTGTATGAAATGAGTTCGGTAATTATCCCATTTTACAGATGGAGAAACTGATGCACAGAAAGGCTAAGCCACTTGTCCAAGGCCACACATCCAGTCAATAGATGACCCAGGAGTCCAACCTAGAAGTCTTCTCCAGAGCCACTTTTAACCATCCCAGTTGATTACCTCACCCCGGGACCAGTTAGAGCATAGCCTATCACAATAGTATCCCAGAGAGAGGAGGAGACCTTGAATTAAGATTGTAGAGATGACAACAGAAAAGAGGCAGCATTTACTTACTGCCTTTTGTGAAAGAAAGGGGGGAATATATATACCATTTGCTTGTATCCACATACAGAAATACTGGAGGGATACATGAGAAACTAATGAAAGCAGCCACCGATAGAGGGGCTCGCCTCTGTCTTGGAGGGGTGGATGAGGAGTTGAGCGGGGTGAGACACCTCAAAGCACGCCTTTTAATAGAGGTCTGATTTCTGACCCACATGAATGTGTTCTTTATTCAAAACACACATAAATGATATAAAATAAAAAGGCACAATTTAAAAGCTAATTCCAAGGAACATTTGAAAGGGCATAACAGCTAGTTGGATGTGGAAGGCAATGAAGGAGACAATACAGCCAAAGGAAGCGCCCGGGTCTCTAACTTGAGTGGGAAGATGGCAGCCCTTTAGCCCAGCTGGGAAAAACAGGAGGAGAGTGGGTTTGAAGGAAGCTGTAACGTGTTTGGGTTTGTTTGTGGCTGGAAGTGGACGTGTGGATGTTGAGCGTAAGGTCGACAGCCCAGATGGGGGTGTTGATTTGGGACAGTCACATGACGATGGTATCAGACCCTGTGAGTGGATGTTAAGAGTAAGGGGGAGTAGAGAAGGAGAAAGCAAGGGGGCAGAAGACAGAGGTTAGAGGAACCTACACTGAAGGAGAACCAAAGAGAAGCTCAGATGGAGACTGTGACGGCCTGGTCAAGGGCAGGATGTAGAGGTGAGTACAAAGGAGCAGAGAATTTCCAGAAGGAGGGGAATGGTCTCCTAAGGTCTAATGGGTTAGAAATGAGAAGAAGATGGTAGGATGGGATCAGAATGTATGATTCTAGAAACAGGGGAGAGGAGACGTATGAGAGACAGTGGGTGCAACCACCCAACATAGGGTCCCCCTGTGGGACATCCAGGGGCTTCTCTTCCAATTCTGCAAAGACAACAAGCCAGGGACACTGAGGGCTCTTTAGTCTCTACTTTCAGCCAATGTAGATATCCTACTGCTCTGGAAGGTGTTGTTACACAGCATACTCCAGCAACTGAATGGTTAAAAGGGAAACTGAGGCAGGCAGTCCTAGAAAACCTCTCTGACTTTCTGTTATCACCCCATTCAGGCCAATGGAAACCTATAGTTTGATGTTTTGTTTTTGCTTTTTATTCTTCCTCTCTCTATCACACACATGAATGCAAACACAATTATACACACACATGTACATGTGTGCGCGCACGCACACACACACACATACAAGACATAAAAGGGCCCCTTTGCAAAAGCATTCTTCTGGATCAGACTCGATGCTGCTTGGAGGGAGGGAAAGCAGAGCAGAAGAAAGGAAGGAGAGATGCAAGCCACCCTAGCTACTTTTCCTCCCCTTTAAGGCTGCCTGGTTACGGTCCTGGGAAAGAAAATCTCTGCATCCCTCCCCTTTAATTCGGTTTATTGTTAAAGCAAGGGAGCAGCTAATCCTCACAGACCTGTAGGAGCTGGAGTGGGAGCACCAGAGCCTGATTCCTTCTGAGTCCCTGGGTAAGCTGAACCTGCTTCCTTTCTGGGTTTTAGGAGGTTTCTCTGCTTAGTGGGAGGCATGTGGCCCTTAGAGAGTGGATTTGAAGAGCCACTTTTGCAAGCAACTTGGGTATTTATTTCAGCCGCAGTTCCAGTCTTGCCTGATTCTTGGGGTATCAAGGGTAAGTTGTAGCTGCCTTGGAAAATAAGTCTGAATGGGGGTCTGGGTGGGACCTCCGTGGGGAGCCATCTGGCCATCACTTCAGGGTTGGCTTGAGTAGGAACCTTTTGCCCTTCTGGGCAGGGAAAGGGGAGCAAAACATCTGTCTATGCCCCTCCTGCCGTGCCTGCTCTCAGGCTGCCTTCTAGGGACAATCCTCCCAGCTCTGTGCTGGGGAGGGGCCGTCCATCTGCAGGGTGTCAGGACCTCCAGCGTGCTTGCACCCCTGCCTCCTACTCAACCTTCATCTCTTAACCTCTCTGACCCCATCTGACAAATGGGGCAATGCCCATTCTGCCTACCTGCCTGGGTTGTTGTGAGAATTAGGAGAGCCAGTGGGCAAAAGGAGGTTGGTAAACAGCCTGTGGCTCTGCAAACCTAAGGAAGGTGGACCAGCCTCAGTCCCTCCTGGCAGGGTCCATGGACAGGCTCCAGCTCCCCGTCCCTGGCTGTGTTAGGAAGCAGAACTCAGCCACAGTGGGCGTTGTCAGTCACAAGACCACTCCTTCACCTTCCCCAGAGGCGTGTCTATCTCCCTTCTGTCTTTAAACTTCCCTAGTTTAGTTCTCAGGTAAAGATGTTAAAAGGAGGTCTGGATTCACCACCACCCCCATCCGCACTGTGGCCCCTTCTCTCCACGTAACTTTGACGCACAAACATTAACCCTGAGGCTCCCGGAGGCGGTGGCCAGGGCTCCGGCTGGTCTGGCTGCAGTGCGTGGCTGGCCAGCTGCTTGCTCTGAAGCCAGATAAACTGATCATGAGGAAAATCTCTGAGAAGGCTCAAGAGAGTCAAGCAGGTTCCGTCTTGGGTAAGGACATGATCTTTCCTAGATCAGAGGCAGGAGACAGAGCCTGGCCCCTGGCAGTCCTACTGCCCCAAGCTTAAGCAGGGCCAAAGATGAGACTCGATAGCCCATAACACAAAGTGCTTAGTAATACTGATATGGGGATCACACTTTACAGTTTATAATGTGCTTTTAATTAATCATCTTTAGGACAAGCCCATCAGGCTGGTGGGGCCAATAGTATTTCTCGCTTAGTAGAGATGAGACCACTGAGACTCAAACAGGCTTGCCTGGGGTTGCAAAGCTGGATGCTGGCGGTGTCCATTTGATGACAGTAGCCTTTGAACCCAGCTCTTCTGACATAATCAGTGACCTTTCCGTGATACTACAGACAGCTACGGAGGGGTGTATGTATTAAGAGCACTTTTTAGAAAGATGGGGCAAAAGTTTGGGAAAGAAGCCCGAGGTTAGAGTGAGAAAAGGTTTGAGCTGGAGCTGGGAGAGGCTGGGGCAATAGACGCCAGTCCCAGCCTGAACGCTGAGGAATCTGAGGGTTCCCAGGATCCGGCCTTTCCCGGATCATCCGAGCCATGTGTTCCAAGGGGAATCAGTTGGGTGGTGGGATTGCATGAAAGCAGCCGAAGGAGGAGTGGGGAGGTAAGGGAAATCCCGATGAGCCCCTCCAGGAGAGAGGCAACAGGTTCTGTGGTAGGGTGGCAAGGTGATCGCTGCTGGCATCTGGTGGACTGGGGCTCCCAGCCCAGCTCTGTCATTTACTATCTGTTTGGTTTGGAGTGTTTTTCTTAACATTCTTACCCATCAGTCTCAGCTATGAAATGGGCTTAATGATACCTACCTTGAAAGGCTGCAGTGAGGTATTAAAGGAGACAATGCAAGTAAAGTGCCTAGCATCGTGCCCCACCCAGGTGATCAGTCCCTTGGCAGGGCAACCAGAGATATTCTAAGGCCTGGAGCAATTCTGGCCAGGACTGAAAAGAACCCCCTCCAAGAAGAGAGCGCCTCCCTCGCTCCCTCTCCCTCCTTCACACACGCGGCCAGAAATAAATTGCCCCACGGAGTGCGTGCGTGCGAGTGACGGGGCCCAGCCGCAGCCTGCCAGCGCCCGCGGAGTGAATGAGCCGCAGCATGAATGAGAGGGGGAGCGGCTGAGCCCGCACACCGGCTGCGCCCGCGCTACAACTGCAGGTGCCGCCACGGTCGGCGTTGAGGGGCTGGGGCTGGGCGGCTGCCGGCGTGAAAGCAAGCCTGTGGGGGCCACGGGGCTGCGGGGGCTGTCCATGACTGTCAAGCCCGTGTCCTAGGAGGGAAGGCTGGTGACGCCGAGCTTCTGGCCACAGCCGTCCTGGGCTCAGCCTGTCCTTCTTTCTGCACCCCCTCCCCAGGCGGAGACCCCTGTCTCTCCTTCCGGGAGGCGCAGTGGAGTGCCTGGCTGGCCCGTTTCATAGCAATGAGCCCCACACGTGTGCAAAGCAGGCACTTCTTGCGTGGCAGTTAGGCTCAAACGCGGCGTGTGGCAGATGCACAGTCAACATTATTACCCTTGAAAGCTCCTTAGAAAGGTGTCCCAGTGGAGACCAGCGTATTGCCCATGAAAAAACCCAGCACAGGCAGTGTTCCCTACAGTGTTGCACCAGATCTCTGTTTTCTTGGTTGAGTACCAGATGAAGTAGTTGGTTTACATTTCAGGGCCACGATGTATGAAAATTTATATATTTTTAAACTCTTTAGAATCACAGTGAGATGAGATGCTCACACTGTGAGAGGCATGTGGGAGCTGAGACCGGCTGCAAGAGGAGCAGATTCCTGTCTCCTGTTGTGTGCTCACCCCCATTTAAATTAGTTGTTTCCCTGTCTGTCTCTCCCAGTGCCCAGTATTTAATTCATGTGCCTATAATGTGGGCCCACTGCATAGCGCCTGAGAGGTTGCAGAACGCTTTCATGCCCATTGATGTATTGGGCCTCCACAGGAATGCAGAGAAATAGAGTAGGGATCATTATTCCCATTCAGCAGATGAGGAAACTGAGGCCTACCGTGGTTAGGGGTACATTAAGAATAAGTAGCACACCCTGCTCTCCCCAGTGACTTCTATGTGTTAACCTAAAGAACCAAATAAAGACCTAGAGAATGCTCTTCACTTCCTCCATAAGAGGCACACAGCAAACCTCAAGCACCGTGTGAATTCTGGCTTGTCACAGCAGCAGGAGGGATTTGGTTAAACTTAAATGTGGGTTTCAGCCTGAAATAAACTGTAGGAGGCAATTGAAAAACTCCCTTTCTCAGTGACTTTGTGAACAGAACTGCCGTGCAGAGTTGGCTTTTGAGATGCAGGACTAGTGCGAGGGCTGGGGATGGAGTCCATGTTCCCTGGAGGTTCTGCCCAGCCAGAAGTCTCCAGGAGCCTCTAGGCTCCAGGGTCTGGGCTCTGGCAAGCTGACCAGCCACTCGAGCTGCAGCCCATGAACTGGAAATGAGTTCTGACAGCCACACGGACCCAGCCAACGTGCCTGTGACACCCTGAGGAGAGCAGGACTGTGACTGATGGCAGCAGGCTGCTGGAAATTTCATATATTGCTCAAACAAATGGAGAATCCCAAAGTATCAGAGTTGACCTAGTCCCTGCTTTCCAAAGTAAGCTCTGAGCAACCCACAACCCCCTGGATGCTAGTAGGTGTTACAAAAGGAAAGAGTTTCACCGTCTAGTGAATTTGGGGGTGCTAGGTTAAATAGCATTAAGCAGGTGTCTTTAATGGTCCTCAGAGCCTTTAATAAGCTAATGTGGATCATGATTCTCCAAGAAGGGGCAGCAAATCCACTTTGCTCACAGAGAGTCTCCTGGGACTAATACTCTAAAAAGCAAACTTCAGTGAACCTTAATCTAGTCCAGTCTCCTTTTCACTAAGGAGAGAGGGGGAAGCCTGGAGATGTGCAGTGATCTGCCCGGAGCTGCCCAGTTCCTCAGTGCCAAGCCCAGACTGGACCCAGAACTTGAGTTCTTTCTAGTGTGCCTCTCAATCCAGAGGACGATGGAAAGTTCAGTACTGGCCAGAGTCCAGGAAACTGTGGGGCCCGGGCGAGAAAATGTCCCAGCTTTAGCCTTTTCACTCCTTTGTAACCGAGTGATTTGTATACTGCATGACTCTGTGTCCCAGCCCAGAGGCAGAGAGCACATTCTTATTAAAGATGATCTGACTGATAACCTCCTTCCCAAGACCCAGAGGCCTTTCTGAGTCATGCTCCCAAGAAACGGGAAATCCTGGAAGCAGACCGTAAAGCAGCTTGAGGGCAGGCTGATTCCTTTGAGGTCAGTAAAAGAGCCACACATGGTCCCTCGGGAAGGCTCTGAAGCCTGCTCACCACACCCTAGAGTGATTCACACCTCCTTGCTCAGAAGCCTCAAGTGACTGCTCCAGTGAAGGCAGGGTGGCTCTTCCCGTAGGTAGAGTTGAGAGCCATTATCTGTGGGTTGAAGGCTGCAGAGGTGCTACTCAAAGATTCTCTCCTTCCCTGTCCCCATTTCCTCTGGTTCGTTCGTGTCCAATTTAGGAACTCTACTGTGGCTTTGGGAAACACACATTGGATTGAATTGAATCGAATTGAATTAAAAGATGGTACTCCCAAGACTCTGGGACATCTTATCAGGAGGGGTGACACTCTTAAGTAGTTAGCTCAGCTGATTCATTTAGTAAGCACCTCAGAGGAGAGTGTGAAGTGGCTATGACTCAAAATAGGAAATTTTTGATAAGGAGGCTATGTGGAGCAGGGTGAGCAGGAGTGAGGGTCCAGAGAGATGGTCCAGGGCAGTGTGGGGTTTTGAGGTGACCTGGCATCTTTCTGGGTATGGTGATGGCAATGAGGAGGCCCTGAAGATAAACCTCATCTGCCTTGGAGTTCTGTCTGGTGCTGGTGCTGCTCCTGTGACCCAGTGGGGTCTGGGAAGGAGAGAAGGACAGTGACGCTCCGTGGAAGAAACCTGTGAGGGTGCCTGCCTCCTGGGCTCGTGGCCCAAGCGTCTCTCACCAGCACCTCATAAATAGCCAGACTAAATGACACCAGAATCACACAGCCTATCCCCAGAAGCTCAGAAAGGGCTACACTCAGAGGCAGTACCCACCCCAAGGCTGCCCTTTAGGAAGAATTTTTCCCTCTGTAGTCTACTCTTCAGCTGTGAAATTTTCCAAGAGACCAGGAAGACCATCCAAAAAATATAACTGAGCACTAACTAGGAGCCAGGCACTGCACTAGGCCCAAGGGAGACAGAGATAGATCAGGTCTTTGTCCATATGGAGTTACTTCCCAGTGAGGATACTGACCTCAAACAAACAGGAGAATTTCAGATTGTCATATGTGTTACAGAAGAATGGATCAGTCTCACATGATAGAGAGTAACTTGGGGTGGGGGACTGACTCCAGATAGAATGGTCATGGTGGGCCTCTTCAAGCATCCCAGGGAAGTTCTGCTGACCAAGAACTGAACCCACAGTCCACCCCAGGCCCTGCACTGTCTGTCCCTGAAGCAATGATAACGGAAGAAGCCAAGACAATTCCACTCTCTATGGCCATTCTGCCCCCTCCTGCTGCTGTGCTATAGGCAGAGCTTCACAGTGAGAACTTTAGAGAGGAGGCTGCTACCCCCTTCCTCTCCCAGAGCGCAGGGCTTCTTGTTTCAATGCCCCTCTTATGTCCAACTCCTCTGCAAAGCCTCCCCCGATCACCACCACCCCTCACCCCCTGCCACGCCACCCAGGGCTCACTTCTTCATTCGCTCATTTAACAAATATGGGTTGGACGCTTAATAAGTGCAGAGCTCAGTACCAGGCACCAAGGATTCCAAGATGAGTAGCACATGGCCCCTGCCCTTGAAGCACTCACAGTCTGGTGAAGGAAACCCACACGTAAGTAGTTAACCTACAATTGGCCTCTGAACCACTTTGGCCCTGATGCAATGTGCCCATTCATTTGCCAGCTCCCATCAACTCGCCTGTCTTTTTAGTGGTTTATTTATATACCTATGCTTGATCTTTCCAACTGGATTGTGAGCACTTTCAAGGGTAGCTTCATATTATAGAAATGCCTGTATTTAGTCCAGTTAGGTACACAGGAGGTACTCAATAAATGCTTGTTGAATGAAGGTGTTACCTCCACAACTCAAACATGGTCCCATGAAGAAGGTCATTTCCTTTGCCAGGAGCCATTTTTGCAGAATATTCTTGAGGGTCTTGCCCTGTTGAGGAGTGAGGGTTCTGAACCAGCCAGGAATGCCAGCATCTACAGCGTCTCCTGAGCTATACACGTGAAATCAGCTCTAAATCTCAGAGGAGTCTACAGTGGCTGTTCTGGAGCTTTGAAACCCAATGGAAGTTGTTTCCAGAAATAGAGTGAGAAGCAGGGAGTACTTTGGAAACAAAGGAGAGCAATATTGGAGCTTCAACCTTCTCAGAATTTGTTTTCTTTTCCTCTGAAAGGGGCTAGTTTGCAGAAGTCAAGAGAGGAGGCGGGAGCACCTTAACGGAAAGAAGCAGGATGCAGCAACAGAACACGGGCCCCTGTCTCAGAGCCCACTCTTAGCCCTCCACCACACAGGGCAGGGGACTTGAGATTGCTCTGAGGTCAGGGAGAGGCAGGAATGAAGTGGGGTTTCAGATCTGGGCCCCTGAGTTTTCCACGTTGCTCTGAAGATGGAACTACATTGTAAGGATTGAGCGTATGGGAGGAGGGGTGGGCGGGAAAGATGTTTTCTTAGAGCCTCGCTTAGGCTAAGAATACTATGTTTTTCAGCTATTTAAGAGAGATAGGAAAGAAGGAACAGTGAGTACAGATCTGCTAATGAGGTGGTGATGCCTCCTGGAGAGCAGGCAGTCATTCCAGGGGGCCTCCAGACGGGGGAGTGAGGAACGCCCAGCCTGAGCTAGAAAGAAGGCTCTTGACTGGCTCCTTACCTGGGAAAGTATCTTCTGCATTCCTGTTGTTTTATGGAGGAGGAGAGAGACAGAGAGAGAGGCACACAAACTGACACTATTGATTTTCTCCCTTTAACGTTCACCCCTTTAACGTCCACCCCTTTAACGTCCACCCCTTTGCCCTCATCCCCTCCATTCTTCAGGACTTCCCAGCTGCAGTGTGTCTACATAGTAAGAAGCATTTGGTTCAAGCCCAGATGTCAATCACTCTGATAAATGGAAACGGCTAGATTTGGGGCTAAGAATCTGCAGAATGGTATCTGGCTCAAGATAGCCTTCTATTCAAATATTTCATCTTCCCCAAAGCAGTCTCTACCAGTCAGGGTCCATTTGTCTCCACCTTATAGACTGTGCCCTCCAAGTCAAGGGTCAGCCCACCATTGCATTGCTGGGAAGTCCTCCTCTGGCCGGTGCCTGGGCCCTGGACTGCTGTGGTCCCTCTGGGTTGCCACCCTACAAACAGAGCAAATCGACAAATGGGCCACCAGATCTCCATTCAGCTGTACCAAATGCTAAGGAATTCTTAACATTCTCACATGCATTTTTAATAATAATAGCCACCAATTATTATGTAGCAAGGTTGCAAAATTATACACTATAGTAAAATGTACAAGAAAATGTAGTTTCATTTCCTATAAAATCTTTCTCATGAACTCCCACCCACCCCACCCAGGCAGCAAAATGGGGAAATTTATATTTGAATTTGTCCATTATAACACCTCAATGTCTTCAGGTTTACTAAGGAGTCTCATTTAGCTGACCCAGTGTCTTTCAGGAAAACACACGTGCTTGAGATGGCCTTTCCTTCTCCCGCTCAATTTCAAGGTGGCATTTTATGTTATAAGGTGCTTACTTCACCTGCTTGTGGTATGGAGAAGGGGGCCTCAGACTGATTAGGGAGCTCGGAGCCCACAGTCCTCTGGGATCTCACCAGAGGCTGACTAGTGGCCTCTGAGGTGTGACTGGTCCCATCTGGCCGATGAGGTGTCATGCTGACACTCTCCACGAAAGGCCCTAATCCCAGCCCTTTGCTTCCACTTGAGAAGCCCCAATTGCAGCCATCTCTTCTTCTGGACCCCAGGTGACAGGCCCTCAAGCAGCTCTCTATCCCCTCACCAGGGCCCTGGGCAGAGGTGAGCTGATAAATGTTTAATGACTGGTTCTTAGAGGGTGGAGGAGGAGTGGAGGAGAAGCCATAATTGTAGAATTTGCCTGTTTCCATGGTGTAAATTCTCCCACCGTGGTGGCTTTCAAGTTACCAACATGAGGCCACTAAGCATGGAGCTGGGAAGAGACATGCACAGTCAGTTGTCGTGAGCTGGTACGAACTGGCTTCAGCCCCCACAGGCCCTCGGGAACTTCTGGAGTCCCTACAGGTCACACGACACTATCTGACTCACCTCCTCCCTCCAAGTCCACCCCATGATTACTTATGCCCTCAGATGTGGTTGTGGTCAGAGTTCCACCTAGGTTTGTAGTCTCCCACCAGCAGGGTCCTGGGAAGCCCACCCATCCCATGGTGATGGAGAGTCACCCCCATTCCTGGATGGATGTTCTACTCCAAGAGGGTGAAAGCAAAGATGTGTGCTTCTGACAACTCCACCTTCTGCTCGCTATCTCCTTCCCGGGATCAACTAAGGCCAAAAGTATCAGTCTTTCCACATCTCTTCCTCTCTAGCAAGGACCTCACTGTGTCACATTCTTCTCATTCCCAGGGTCTCAAGCCTCATAGCCATGTCTTAATGGCAGAAGAGGTTTCCTTCTATACTATGGAACCTATTATATGACATGAGTCCTCCAGATGGGGATTACCAGGGATGAAAATACATTGATTTAATATCCCCAAAATATTATCTGTGTTGCAACTATTTAATACGTGTGAGACAAGGTGCTAAGTCTCTATGCACACTATTTTATTTAACCATCACCATAATCATAAGGGGGCTTGTTCCCGTTTTACAGATGAGTTAATGAACTTAAAGAGGTTAATAACTTGCCTAAGGCCATTTAACTAGCAGAGGCAGAATTTGAACTCAGGTTGACCTCCAAACCTATGCTTTTCACCTAACGCTAAATTATGGAGGCACAAACTTTCTCTTTGTTCTGAGGCTGTTGGAAGTTCCCATGGATACTACAGGCATTTTTTTTTTTTTAATGGGGAAGGAGTGGTATTGCCTAAGAAGGGCAGCCATTAGACATATTTTTCTACTTCTCTGTCGTGTCCAAGGAGCGTGGGGGAGAGGGTGTTGGCAGAAATGGTGTCTCACCCATCACTCCCAGACACTCAGTACCCCTGCCATCCAGCTATAGTAGGAGTAGCTAAGGCAGAGTACCCAAAGGAGCAGAGATTTTCTCCAACCCACCCAACCACACCTGGAGAACATGCTTCTCTCTAGTAAGGGCACCATCACCCCTGGATGCTCCTACCAGAAACATGACAGTCAGTCTAGACTCCTCTCACCCCACTGTAGGCACATCACCTGGTATTGTAGATAATTGGACCCCCAGAATATATCCTGGGTGCACCCACTTCTCTCCTTCACCACTACCGTGGTCCAAGCCTCCGTCAGCTCTCTCCTAGACTTCTGCATCCTACTTGTTTGCCATGTATCAGCTCTTGCCCCCTCTACTCCGTTCTCTGCAGAGCAACTAGAGTGAGCTCTTTAAAACATCAATGGTGTGATTTAACCCCCTTGCTAAAAATCCTTTAATGTTTTCCAGTCTCACTTAGAAGAAAATCCAGTATCTTTAAAGGGACCTATAAGGCCTTGTATGGTCTGTCCTCTGCCCGCCTCTCCCTGGCCACTCACCACCCCGGGCCATGCAGAGTTCACTCTCCTCAGTCACACTGTCCCTTTAGGCTCTTTTCCTCCCTTGGGCTTTTGCATTTTATTCCTTCTGCCAAAATACTCCTTCACACAACACTCTGTGCTTGGCTGGCTCCTTCACAAACTTCCCATCTCAGCTTAAAGATGACCTGCTCAGAGAGGCCTCCCCTGACTTTCAGCTAAAGAAGACCCTCCCTGCTTGTCCCTCTTACAAGCCCAGATTTTATCTTTCATGGTTTTCCCACACTTTGCCGCTGTATACATGTTAGTTTACTTGCTCGTTGCCTGTCTCCTCCAGCCTGCCAGCCCAGGAGGCAGGGCCGTCATCCACGTTGCCCATTGGTACGTATCCAGCACCTGGCACATCATAGGTGTGACTGTTGACTATGTATGGTAACTCCAGAACTCTGACATAAAGTTAGGACATGATTCAATTCAGATTTTAATGAATAACTACTTCCCAGCACTGTGCTCAGTGTTGTGGGAGTTACAGGGGAAACACAGTGCTCATTCATCTGGCATTTGTTCATTTAACCCTAACAGGTAGGAGAGAGGCAGGAGGAGGAAAGACTAGGGGAGGTGGCAGAGCTGTGATAATAGAAAGGACGTTGGGCTGACTGCATGGTCTGAATAAACACCTTGGTGATCACCTGTAACATAGGAAACACCTCAGCTCAGCTCAGATCCCCTCAAGGTGGATATTCCCATGTTAATCTATACATGTACATGTTATTGCACTTAAGTACATATGTGCAAAGTGGAGCTTCTGCTACTAGACTCTAAACTCCTTGAGCACGTGGCAAGCACAAGGGGGAGGGAGTAGACATTCAGTACGTGTGTAGATATCCAGTAATTTAAAAAGCAAGTAGAGAGAATAGTCTTATTTTTGCCAGTTATCCAGGTTTTGCTCCTAATCCTTCCTTCTAGTTATTACATGAAGAATTGAGAATTTTAGATTCTTTGTACAACTAGTTCTCACGTTATTTGAAAAATTAGCTGATTGGACCCTCTCTTCTTTCCTTCTCTCCCTTCCTCAAACAAAGCATCCCCAGAAGCTTCAACTCTGGAGGCGATGGGTCGAAAGGAAGACGATGACTGCAGCTCCTGGAAGAAACAGACCACCAACATCCGGAAAACCTTTATCTTCATGGAAGTGCTGGGCTCGTGAGTCCTGGGGTGCAGACGGGGCGGCTGGGCTGCCTGCTGCGGGGAGTTGGAAGAGTTGTTCTGGGCCAGCATCAGCTGATAAATGGGGACTGGGCTGCTGTGACATCTTCTCAATAGATCTGAGGGACCTGGGAGGTAGAGTGGGGCCTTAGTGGGGTAGAGTAGGGAAGGTCCCTTGGGGTAACACAGAGGATCATTTAATACACTAGAGCCCTCAGGGAACACTGGCCCCCCTAAACCCCGCAGTGACTCTCGCCCTAGTTTCAGATCAGTGACAACCTACGAGTTCTTGCCCTGGTGGCAGGAAAGAAGAGTTCTGGAGCACTTCTGGAGATTCAGTGACCCTAGAACTTTCCTGGGCCTCCTCATCCAGCTTCCTCACTTCCCCTGGCAGTGAACAAGTCAACTCCACTCTCTGCTGTAGATGGAAGAGAAGGGGCTTCTAAGGCTCAGGGAGCTGATGGGTTATACACACCTGAATCAGCTCCCCCAACTCCCACCATCCTCTCTGTTCCATGTTTAAGTGCCATGTTGGAAAACTAAAGTCACGCTGTAGCCCAAACTTCTATTAACCTCCAGGGTATCCGTGCCTGCCCCTTGACAACGATTACACGGCTTGAGGAGCAGAGATAGCTTGTCTGGAGCTGACTCTCCACTTAGTCCTGCCTCTCCTCCGGGAGGTTGCAGTCTCTGATGCAGGCTGGCAGCAGCTCTGGGCCACCGGCTCCCATCGCCTCAGAACCCCAGCTGGTCAGCTAATTAGCCTGGGCTAATTGGGCCCAGGGAAGTGAGGGGCAGTTAGCTGGCTGTCCATTCAACCAAGCTTTCGCTTTAGCCAACTCTGGCTAAGTTTAGCTCCCTCTGCCTTGGCTGGGAGGCAATGACCTCAGGCGATAACCCCACTCTCGCTGTAGACAGAGAGGAGCCAGGCGCAGCCCTGAGAGGAGGCCTCTGAGCCCTCCCTGAGCCCAAGTGTCGGGCTCTGCACACAGAAAGATCTCAGCGGTGGCGCTGGTCATCAGAGTGTTGGCCGGCCATCAAGGGCCTTTGCCAAGACGGGGGTGGCTAGAGAGGGGGTTTTTGGCAAGAGAAAGAGACAAGACTCATGAGTGAATCAGAAATGATCTGCTATGCATCCCAAAAATCACGAAAAGGAAGCCCAGGTTGGCAAGAGCTTATTCACTGTGCTGAAGGACTATCAGAAGACAGACACATGCTGTCTCCATGGAGCTCAGTGAGGTCTGCCACAGCAGCTTCTAAACCCAGGGGTACATCAGAGGCACCTGGGAGCTTATCCCGCTGACTTTTAATTGTGAAAATGTTTAAGTAAAGAAAAGATGAAATAATAGTACAGTGAACACCAATATACCCACCACCTAAATTCAACAATTGTTAACATTTCACTAAATTTGTTTTTCACACACATACATATGTCACTGAACAATTTGTAAACAGGTTGCAAATATCATGACGCATCACCTCTGAATCCTTCCATCTGCATCTCCTAAGAACAAAGGCATTTTCTTCCATATCCACAATATTATTGTTACACTCAAAAAAGTTAATAATAATTCCCTAATATTTTAGCCTAGGTAATTTTTGAAAAATACAGATTCCTGGTGCCAGACCTGCTACACTGGGATTTGGGGAGATAGGACCCAGCGGCCAGAAATCTCTATTTTAAGTGCCCCTGGTGGCTCTAACGGATTCAGCCCTGCACCGATCTGAGGGAAGCGGAACAACAAGACGGGGGGCAAGTCACAGCTGATGCAGCATTTAGGGCTGAGCAAAAGCTGAAGAGAAGGCACCTCTGTGTGCTCAGGAGGGGGACAGGCAGCCCCAGGCAGCAGATCCTGTGGAGTTACCAAGGTGAGGTGCTGTGGAAGGGGAGCAGATGGGCAGAGCAGACTCCCCTGATCAGGATGCACCAGAATTCCGGGCAAAGACCTCTTTTCTCTGGCCCTCAGCTCCTCTGGAACAACCCCCAGGGAGAATAGGCTTTTGCTAAATCGGCCCAGCCACCACCCACAGTTTCGGCACCCTAGGGCAGCTGTTGGGACACTGGGCAAAGCTAGTCCCCAGCAGGTAGGTCACCCAAGTCTCAGGCCTCCTCCTTTCTCTGCCCAGGAAGAGATTTCTCTCCTTGGTTTCGCCCCCACCTCCCCCACCACCCAGGCTCCCAGCAAGAGTGGAGAACTACCCAGAGCAGGAAACGCAAACCAAGTTCTGTTGCAACAAGCACTCCTGGCTCTGAAGGCTCTGCCTTTCTTGCCTTCTGACCCAAGCAACCTTGGCTGCTCAAAGCTAGGTCTCTGCTCCCCAGTCTGACAGATGGCACAATTAAGTCTTCTAGTCGCTCTCCCTTGCCCCTGCCAGACACACTCCAAATACGTGCACGTGCACCCACCCACACACACAAACTGTATAAAATGGCCTGAGGCAAAAGAACAATAACACCATTTCAAATTGCCACAACATTGCACAATTCTGGGAGGTGCCATTTACGTACATTGCAACGTAAATGGCAGCCCCGGGAAGGGCTTAATTTGGTCTCATTCCACAAGAGGACCCAGAGTGAGTGTCAGCTTTGAAAGCAGGAGACCATCCATGAGTAGTTCTAAATGCACAGGTGAAAGGGAGAACTCTGAAGTTGGATCCCAGAATGTCACAGGTGGAAGGAATCTTTAAGGCCATGTGGTTCAACTCTCTCATTTTACAGATAAGGAAAGTGGAGTCTAAAGATGAGTAGAACACATAACTCATCCCAGTCCAAACTTCTCACAAATCCATTCATCCATCTATCCATCCATCCATCCATCATCCATCCATCCATCTGTCCAGTACACAAACACTTATTGAGAATTTTCCATAAGCATCCAGGCATAGGACATGGTACCCATCTCCATTCACCTCCCATTGTTCCCTGCCTCATACTTCACAAAGGGTGCTGGACTACCTTCTGGCAGCCCCACCCCTACCTGCTGTTCTGCACCTCCATGCTTTTTCTCATCCCTCTTCCCCACCCCCACATGAAGCATCACTTCCAACTTGTTTTTTTCACTGGGCTAACGTTCATTCATCCCTTAAAACTGAGTTCAGAGTGTTCTTAAGTCCGAGGGCCATGATTTATGTGCTCCTCAGCTATCCCAAGTGGTCACATTGTACAAACTAGGAAAAAGTGCCCTTTTCTCTAGCCTGCTCTCTACTGGGGGAAAAAATGTTGTAATAATTATTGTATGAAAGTGTACAGTGGCTCCAAGGTGAATGGCATCTGCTGGAAGTGTGCAGCCTACAACCTGCCCAATCAGAGCAGAGGCCCTGTCTTAAGTGTCCATTTTCTGTGGTCTCGTAATACCCCCTGCTTATCTGTATGCATCTATCTCTCACACTAGATTCTAAGCTAGACCAACACTAACCCCAGTGCTGAACACAGAGAGGTTCTGTCAGCTCCACAAGCTTTCACTGAATGCCTAATAACATTTTCAAATCAAATGTTAATTGCTCATTTGTCTGTTTCTTCACTAGTCTACAGGCTTCCTTAAGAGCAGAAGCACTCACCTCTTTATCTCCAGTGTCTAAGACTCAGTAGATGTTCAATAAATCCTGATTGAAGGGCTGAGTGAATGAACGAATGAATGGAGCAAGCTCTGAAGGCTGTGATTAACTCACTTCTAAGGGCAGCTGGGGAAACAGAAAGCCCAGACACAGGAAGCACCGAGTATTTTCTAATGCAGATTCTGAAAGTCCTTACACAGCTTGACTGCTATTGGCCTGCATTCTAGAATACCCAGATGGCAGGGGCGAGCATGGCTCAGCTGTTTCCTCACTTAAACTCTATCTCCTCTTGTGACTACCAGGTGTTCTCCCAAATGATATTCAAATGATAATAATGATAACAATAATAGTATGTAACACGTGGTTTAATAGATGTCCGGTAGGCTTTTAAGCACTTTACATATATTAACTCATTTAATCTTCTAAACAACTCTATGAATCAGATACTGTTGACATTCTCACTTTTCAGATGAGAACCTGGGTGTATAGAAGTTAAGTGACTTGCCACCCAAAAAGCTGAGGTTCTAACATGGGCAATCAGGCGCCAGCATCCACCGCTAGCTAACCGCTGTTCTGATGGCCTGGTCTCCAGAGGACCCCCTTCAAACCAAGAAGTCTGTAATTTGGAATCCTATAGCGTGTTTGCATTGGATTCTATCTTGTCTATCTTCAGAAAGACTGCCCCAGAGCTGCTGGGTTCTGTCTTTTGTTCTTACAGACGCTACTGAATGAGAGGATGCTCAGCCCCCTTGTCTCTGATCATTGGTTCAAGGTGATTATCACCTTCTAAAACTGATACAGGAGTCTTTTATTGCTCACTGTGTCTGAGCCCTGTCCCCCAGTGCTACCTCCAATGGCCACTCCAGCATGCCACACTGCACCATGTTGGAAGAAGCAAAGCAAATAGACTGTGCAATGGCCTCTCTTTAATGGGTTTGCCAAGTGAAGAAATCTTTTCACAGCTAAAGCATAGTCTCTGGGAGTCCTTCTCAAATTATAGAACCAGGAAATAGCAACCACCTAGTCCCCAAGTCTGTAGTAGAATCTTTTCTTTCCCACATGATCTATGAAAGAAAGGACACAATGGCAAATCAGATAGGCTCTGCCATCAATACAGTACATCAGGTGCCCAGAACAACAAGGGAAACTTATTACCAGCCACACCTTCCTTCATCTTCCCTTTGGTTTTGCCTCCAGCAATGTTCTCCAGCCAGCCAGTACTAATTTTTATCTCCTGGTGTCTTCTATTCAGAGGAGCTTTTTCGGAAGTTTTCTTGGTGAAGCAAAGGGTGACTGGGAAGCTCTTTGCCCTGAAGTGCATCAAGAAGTCACCTGCCTTCCGGGACAGCAGCCTGGAGAATGAGATCGCTGTATTGAAAAAGTGAGTGGTCCTAGAGTTGGTCAGGTACAACTGTGGGATCACAACATTTCCTTCACAAATTACCTTCGAGAAGGACTGGGGCTGGATTTCCACACCCAAAGGCGTTGCTCCCATTGATTGAGCTGATGGGTCAGTTTGATCAATCAGCTAAGTTTAGCTAGATAGCCATCTTGGCTGATTTATTTTTGTAGCAAATTGACTAGTAAACCAACTGGTAGCAGAGCTGATTTGTGCACGTAGACCAGAGAGTAATTAGCTCAAAGGAACAAAAATCCATTGAGAACCAATACCAGGAAGAATCAATAATTAAGGAAGTAGCATAAGATTTGGAAATTAGCCTCAGTTTGTACCAAAGCAAATGTAAGTTTGCTTCACCATCATAATAGAGGCTATAATAACAAATCATCACATGTTTACAGTGGGACTCGTATAATAAACCCTATTGTATGCCAAAAGTATATTAGACGTTAGGACTGAATGAGGCTGACAAAATTCCTTACCCTCAGGAGCTCACGTTTTCTGGGTGGAGACAGAGGTGCTCATAACAAACTCTAATCCCGTTGGATGTGAGCCACACTAACAGAAGAGGAGACAGATTAGAGGAGACAGATTCATTCTGCCTACATGTGTGTTTTTATGAGTATTGATTATTAGGTACATTTTCAGAGAAGTGGGACCTGATAGATGAGTAGTAAGTTGTGGAGGCAGGAGGGGCAGTGCAGAAAAGGAATTCAGGCCGAGAGTAGCATAAACTGTAACGTAGAATCATGGAAGTGCGAGGGATGTTAGAGAAGAGTCAGTATTGGAAGCCTCTGAACCTAGAGTGAGTACCGTCACGGGACAGGAGATGAAACCACAATGGTCAGTAGGACCTCATTATAAAGGGTCTTGGATGCCATGATCAAGAATGTTGACTTTTGGGGCCAGCCCTGTGGCGTGGTGGTTAAGTGAGCGTGCTCCGCTGCTGGCGGCCCAGGTTCGGATCCCAGGTGCACGCGGACGCACCGCTTGTCAAGCCATGCTGTGGTGGCATCCCACTGTGGCGATGTCCCACATAAAGTGGAGGAAGATGGGCACGGATGTTAGCTCAGGCCAGTCTTCCTCAGCAAAAAGAGGAGGATTGGCATGGATGTTAGCTCAGGGCTGATCTTCCTCACAAAAAAAAACAAAAAACAAAAAACAAAGAATGTTGATTTTATTCACGGGCAGAGAAAAGTCATCAAAGGATTTTATGTAAGGAGTCACATGATCAGATTTATATTTTAGAGCCATCCCTCTTAAGCATGGTGAAGGATGGATTGGAGGATGCCAGCCTGGAAGATGAGAAACCAGTTATAAGACTTTCTCAATAATCTAGGCAAGAAATGAGGATACAAGCAAAAGTAGTGGCAGGATCATGTGGGGGCAAGAAGACTGGGTTCAAGAGACATCTCAGAGACAGAAGTGATTGGGTTTGGGATTCGCTGATAAGAATGTAAAAGAGAAAAGCATTAAAAACGGCCCTGAGATTGAGCAATTAAGTGGACAGTAATATCGTTGCTTGGGATAGAGAACAAAAAGGACGTGTAAGCTTGGAAGGAGGAAATAGAAAAAAAAAAGGGTTGGAACATATTGAATATAAGTATCCATCTATCTCTACACTGAGGTGTCTGGTAGGATGTTGGAGATATAGGTCTGGGCTCCAGAGAGATTAGAGCAGAGACAGACTGTAGACTCATAGAGAACAAGGACTATACTGGTCTTTCTTACCATTGCACTGTATTATTAGACCCTAACAGCATAGGTGCTCAATAAATATTTGTTCACAGAGTGAATCAATGATAAATTAATGTTAGCATTGTCAGCTTATAAGTGTAGTTGAATCCATCAGGTAACCACTGCAAGAGGTTCTATATTTTTAGAACTATCTTAAAGATAATAGCTACTATTGATTATGTGTTTGCTATTCCCCAGGCACTGTACTAAGCATTTTACATGCATTATCTCTTTTAATCCTGATATAACTGTAAGAGAGAGATGTACTTGACAGACAAGGAAAGTGAGGCTTAGAAGATTTGGGTAAGCCAGTCAAAGTTACACAATTAGTAAGCGCCTATGACAGATCTGAACTCAGACCCAATTGACGTAGAGTCTAAGTTCTTAATGCCTGTGCTGCCCAGCCATGAGTAAAACCCCCTAGAAATTGTCCTACTGGATAGGCATGCACAGAATTGCTGCCTGGGAAGCCAAGTCCACAGTTAGTATGATTATTCTGCTTGCCTCGGCCTCTGAGTAAGCCCAGGCAGAGGTAATCTAGAGCCAGGTTTCCCAACCGCAGGGCTATTGACATTTTAGACCAGATAATTTTTTGTTGGGTTGGGGGCTGTCCTGTGCATTGTAGGATGTTTAGCAGCATTCCTGCCTCTACCCACTAAATGCCAATATCACCCCCCCCTCCTGAGTTGTGATAAAAATGTCTCTAGATATTGCCAAATGTCCCCTGAGGGATAAAATAGCCCCTGGTTGAGAATCACTGATCTAAGGCATCCACAGAACTGACCTCCAAAACGAGCATCTGCCCTGCTTCTTACAATATCCTGGAACAATAATTTTGCAACACTTCCTCAGTGATTTCCCATGAGGAGGCTTAGCTAACCTAAATCCCTCCTGTTGCAGTCCACTTTCTTCATGCGATGTTTCTGAAGGAGATCTGGATACACATTTTGTAGAATAATCTAATTGGGGGTGCTTCCTTAGCCTTCCTCAGTTCTTGTAACTCTCTTTTGGTAAAGTTTAAAGAGATTCCTAAAGTAACAATGAAATGTTTGTTCCCTAAAGGCAGGATGATCAGTTATCCATTCAAAAATATGGATTGAACTCTACTCTGGGAATCTTTCCTCTGGGATTTCTTTGTCACTGCCTACTTATTAGGAAGGCTTCACAACGACATGATCTTCCTAAACATTATCATGAACAGTCTCTAACAGAAATACAAGTCCAGCTGGGCTGGGTCTGCATTCTTTGTCTGGACAACCTAAGCCACATACCTTGTCACCATGACCTTTATTTTTCCCCAGGATCAAGCATGAAAACATCGTGACCCTGGAGGACATCTATGAGAGCACCACTCACTACTACCTGGTCATGCAGCTGTAAGTGAAGGTGACCCGCTTCCTCCACAGACGTCTCATGGGGCCTGGGAGGCCTAGAACAGGCTGGTCGGTGGTGAGGGAAGGATGGTGATTGAAAGACAAAATCAAGAATTAGTTCAAGAGGCTCTGAAATGCCAAGAATGCCTCTGGTCATGGACATGTTCTGTGTGGGCTGAGGGGTAAAACTAGGCCTGACTATTGAGTTGGTACGTTGCAGTACAGCCTTACCAGTTGTTAAAATATTTCCTGCCAGTCAGCAAGTAGATGTGACCCCAACCTGTCCGTCCTCCTCTGCTGTCCCAGTGCCTCCCCTTGGACTCTTTAGACCTCCCACAAACCTATGACTGAAGGAGTAATGTGTGGCATAGCAGGGGGCCTCCAGAACCCTTCTCTGGTACCATGGCTTGAGTCTATTTTGACCAGTCAGTCCATGTCCATCATACTGTATATTAAATATTTTAACATCACTCCAGGGTAAAATTACTGTGGGAGTAGAAGCCACAGGTAGGTAGATTTCAATTCAATATAAAGAAAATCTTTCTCAAAAGAGAGCCACCCAAAGTTAAAACAGGCTGTGATGGTCCATCTGTGGGACGGAAATGGTACCTCATTAGAAAAATTTCTGCATCATTGTCATATACAAATAAGAATTCTGCCTGAGTGACTGCTATAAGGGTTGGTCATTGCTCCTGAGGGCTCAGTCTTGGGCTCAGAGACACTTCTATTTATAAAGTACACACACACACCACTCTGCAATCTCCGTGTAGCTGGATGCAATGTTTTGACTGACAGGCTGATTCCTCAGAAACTTCAATGAGCTAACTCAGGCCTAAGCAGCCTATTAACTCCCAGGCTCACCTGAGGCCATGGCTAGAGGTAGCAGGCAGTCAAGGGAGTGAGATCGGGGGTGCGCCCAGAGCAGCACTAACAAGTGAGCAGGGACCATGTGCTCCTTAATGAGGCCAATTCAACAGGATTAGCACACAGTCATTCAGACAGCTAAGGGGAGGCAGGGAGGGGGGCAGATTTAGATGTCACTGAAGAACCATCAAGCCTACTAGAGTGCCAGCTCCAGGACCCAGGCCCTTCCAAGTCAGGAATTCACAGTTGTATACAAAGAGCATCTTTGTCATGGGCCTCCAGCCCCTACCACGGAGCCTAGAGCTTCAGGACAGAAACGAAAGGAGTAGGATGTGTGCATTTTGATTGAAGTTCTACTTCCTCATTCCTGCATGGTCCTGTCAAGTGTGCATATCCATATCCAATGTCATGGAGCAGTGAAAAGGGGGCTGGGATGGTGAGAGAATTGGAAACCCTGGCCCATGGTTGAAGTAGTCTGGGATGTTTATTCCAGAGAAGGCCTGAGGAGAGCATTTCACTGTCTTCGCATACTTGAAAGGCTTCGTGTGAGAGGATGGTATTCTTGTTCTGTGTGGCCCTAATGGGTGGAATTGGTGTGTGCCGGTAGAAACTACAGGGAGTCGTGTTCCATCATACTATATAAAAATATTGAGAAGGTGACAAAAGATAGAACAGTCTGTCTTAGGAGGTAGGGAGTTCCCTACTACTGAGATGTTCCAGTACTAACTAGAAAACTTCTTGGCAAAAATAATGTAGGTGGCATTCGAGAGATGGGGACCAGACTTGATCTTAAAGATACCCTGAATCCTAGTATACCATGCCATTTGAGCCTCAGAATAGTGCTACAACTCTACCCTATAATTCTAGCTTGAGGTAGCCCAATTTTCCAAAATGAGGAAAGAAATCCTGACAAAAGCACAAAGGTTAGTCTCATTTGCATGCCTTCTCTTACCTACTTTGCCTGATTTCAGTTTCGCCTCTCCTTTTCCTCATGGCTTCCTGTGTCCTAGGCCAGGAAAGAAGGCAGCTAAGAAATGTGCCTGCACTAAGGGATTATTGGCTTCTTGCTAGACCCTAACCAGGTGCATTTTGCATTTTAAAGGAAGTTTCCAGGGAGAAGTCAATCGTTGGCCCAAAGAAATGACTCCCTAGTGATATCATTCCAGGCACCCAAAGGAGGAGTTCTGAGTCTGGGGTAGTCCTCCCTGCACCCCTCGAATAATGGTCTGTGGGCACCTGCCTGTTCCACCACAGCTGTGTCCCCCTGGCTACAGAACAAACACATTCATGTCCCTTTGACCTGAACTAATAACTGGATTCCTGCATTTGCCCCTGTGCCCACAGTGTTTCTGGTGGGGAGCTCTTTGACCGAATCCTGGAGCGGGGTGTCTACACAGAGAAGGATGCCAGCCTAGTGATCCAGCAGGTCTTGTCAGCAGTGAAATACCTCCACGAGAATGGCATCGTCCACAGAGACTTAAAGGTGCCACGGCAGGAGTCTTTGATGGGAAACCGAGAATGACCCTTTAGGAAGCTGCATAGGTCATGCGCAGTCTAAGCTCTGTAAAATGAGAGGGTTGGATGAACAGACTCCTAAGGCCCCATCTGCCCTTAGATTTCTTAAATAAATCTTGGATGACTGAACAATCATTGTTAATTTGTACACAGTCTTTACTGAACTTTTCACTAGGCTTCACCATAATTAGGATACCAAGGTAATCCACACGTTTGTGGAACCCAGCCACAGTCAAAATCAAATGTAATAAATACTTGTTGAGGGTCAGCATTGCATCAGTCAGGTACCAGACTTTAGAGAGATCAGAGACAATTAACTAGGGGCTGGTTCCCTCAAAAAACAAACAGTCTTAGGGTAGTTGGGGAGGAGGAGAGGGAGGGATTGGGATGTTAATGGCTATAAAGCTGAGCAAAGTCAGGACCATAAGCAAAATACAGAGTGCTAGAGTGCAGAGGGGGAGGAAGACGGGAGGAGGAAGGAGGGAAGAATGGGGGGAGATGAGCTTGGCCTTGAAGTCAGGAGCCCAGGGTGCAGCTTCCTAAGAAATTATGTGTTTCAGGTGATTATATCCTATACTACGTGATATTTCTCTTCTTCCACAGCCTGAAAACCTGCTGTACCTCACCCCTGAAGAGAATTCTAAGATCATGATCACAGACTTTGGTCTGTCTAAGATGGAGCAGAGCGGTGTCATGTCCACTGCCTGTGGGACCCCTGGCTATGTGGGTGAGTCTGGGAGCAGGAGGGAGGTTAACCAGTTGGCTGTGTTTAACCACATGGATATTATTCACAGGGAAGGGTGGTTGTGGGGGGACAGGGTTCAACTTCAGGGGCAATCCAGGTAGGGCATTCACTTAGGAGGTTTAGGGCCAGCCAATCCATCACTCTCCGGAACTACCCCTACTGCTCCCAAATCCAGCATCTTTAAGACAACCCACAACTGAGTCTTTCCCACAGTCACTGCCTTTACTTTGTCTCTCACTTTTGCAGATAGGCTTACTGCCTTTGTCTTTCCAGCTAGACCAGGGGCAAAGACAAGATCACAAACCCAGAGATGATAAGATTGCTAGGGAGTTGACCACTAGCCCCTCTTTCCTTTCTGCCTTCTAGGGGAGACCTCAGATCCCCAATTGTTGGTATCCTGGTATCCAGAGGCATAGTGTTGAATTTGAATCTGAGGGCCCAGATATGGGCCCTCAGATATACACCCAAAGAAACACCCTAGGAAACTGGCATAAATGGGCCCCCAAAAAGTACGAGCAGGCAAGTTATCAAGTGAGAGTGTTCCTGACATCCATGGGGAGAAAGCCGAAACTCAGAGCTTCCACTCCTGCCCCTTCCCTCTTAGCCAGTCATCACCTGGTTGGGGATGGGAAGTGGGAAGCAGAACCCTGACTCAATAGAGGGAATCTGTTCTCTCCCTAAATGAGAGGTGAGTCATTTACCATCAGGTGTGGAGTCCCACTGGGTACAAAGCACTGGTATCTGGGATAAATACAGAAGGTAGCTCTCTACTGTCCCAAAGCCCCCAGTGAGAGGACAACATGACTCATTCCCTCATGGAGCTCTCCATCTGACGGGGCAGACTAAGCCCTGCTCTCAGAAGGTACCAGAGACTGATGGGACAGTTACTACCTGCCCTCTGGGAGTTCCTCACTTAACAGGCGAGACTCAGTCTCTGCCTTCAGGAAGATCCCAGTCTACGGGTAGAGAGACGGCCCCTACCTCGCAGATTTCCCCTGTCTGAAGGGAGACACAGAGCTTCTGCCCTGAGGATCCCCCAGCTGAGTAGGGAGACACATGCCCTGCCTTCAGAGACTACTCAGCCTGATGGGGGAGACATAGCTCTGGAGATCCCCAGTCTGATGGGGGAGTCATAGGCCCTGTCATGGACTTTCCAGTCTGATAGAGGAAGATTTAGTCTGATGGGAGAGACACAGTCCCTGCCCTAAGAGAGTTTTCAGTCTTATAGCAACAGCACCATCCCAGGGTCTGCCCTACTCCTCTTCTCTAAGCCTCTTCCTGACCTTCGGCCCTCACCCCTCAGCCCTCTCCTCTCGCCCCAGCCCTGACTCTACCTTTGGTTTGTTGCAGCTCCGGAAGTGTTGGCCCAGAAACCCTACAGCAAGGCTGTGGATTGCTGGTCCATTGGCGTCATCACTTACATATTGTGAGTAGAAGCTGGCATTGGCTCAGAAGTCGCAGCGCTTGCTCACCCCTTTTTCTCCCCTCTCCTGCTGCTCCTCAAGCAGCATCCACCTCCAAAGCATGTGTATGTACACGTGCCTACACACACACACACACACACACACACAGACACACACACACTTACTCATGCACGCAGCTCCAAAGGTTCCTGTCGTGATCTCCATCAGGTTAAAAAAGAGAGTTCAGTGTGAACCCACTGTTCAGCACCCTCTTCCTGCACCCCCACCCGCATTTACTATACATAAATGTGTTGAGTCCTGCTCTGAATGAGCAATGAAAAGGGGAGAGGCCAAGCCAAGCCTGGACGCCAAGTGGGCACAGTGTTCCCATCTCAGCCTGTGACAACTTCAGCCCAAGGTAAATTGATGGCCTGGATGAACCTGGTCATTGCTCCTCTCCACACATTCTTAGGTCTCCTTTCCAAACCTGCTCATCACCCCTTCCCCACCGTTCCACCTCACCTATAGCAAAATGTGCTCTTAGAAAAATAACCTGCTATTAGTGATTTACCCCTTAGTGTGGATTCAGTTCTCTCTTTCCTCAGCTTATGTTGAATAACTACTCTCATTCCTTCATTTACTTAGCAAATATTCATTGACTGCCTACTCTGTCCCAATCACTGGTTTAGGTACTAAAGAATAAAGAACAAAAGAGCCTAAAAAAATCCCTCATGAAACTTACATTCAAGTGGAGATCCTACCATCCTTCTTAAAGATATTTTACACATCATCTAAGAATTCGGGGCAAGTACAGGGAGAGGCGGCGAGGATTTGGTACAAAGGTACAAAGGGGCCTTCCAGCGCTGCCCACCCCGAGCTTTGGCTTCTGCATAGACACTCGATGGGACCTGCATCATTCCTGAATCAGAGGCAGATCCATGTCCTGGTCACAGTGCTGGTCAGAGACCTGTTGCCTGCCTGTGTACAACGGTGGGAGGCTGGGCAGAGGGGAGAGGCTGGCCCAGGGTCCACGGGGTTGTTCAGCAGCATACCTCCTTTCTGTGCCACTGCAGGTTGTGTGGGTATCCCCCTTTCTACGAAGAAACTGAGTCTAAGCTTTTTGAGAAGATCAAGGAGGGCTACTATGAGTTTGAGTCTCCATTCTGGGATGACATTTCTGAGTCAGGTAAGGCCAGTGAGTGTGAAGGACAAGATAACAGGCTCAAGGCAGAGGCTGCCTAGAGAAAAGAGCTTAACAAAGGATGACAGTCCTGGCTCTTGAAAGTCCCCAGGGAACCTTACAGAACAGGCTGCCCAGGAAAGTAGAGAAATCTTCATCTGGTTCAAAGGACGAATAAATTATTTGCATCTAAGTTTCATGCTTTTGTTTTCCTAGAGGCGGAACCACAGTATGTCTGCTAAAGAGGGGCAGGTAGTTTAGATGAGGGCCAGGAGGGCAGAGCCAGGCACAGGGAGTGTTCCAGGCAGAAGTGGCAAAACCAAGGCCACGTTTTGCCTTTTACATAACAAGACCGAGAACACGCAAGTTCTGTGTGTGAGAAGGCAGTCGTTACAAGTTGTTGGCTCCATTAAGCGGAGATCAGAGCTGGAAAAAGCCAGCACTCACATGTGAGCCCATGTGCAGGTGCTGGCCCCTGAATCAGTGCAAATGCACGCCCGCATGGCGTGCACGCGTGCTGGTGCCTCGTGACGAGATGTATCTGCAGTGCTGTGTGGGTGAGGCTGTGCAGAGCGTGTCTTTGGTGGTTTACGGTGGGTTGTTGTTAGGTGGTTTGAATTTTTTTCCTCTTTTAAGACTCTTAAAATTGCCTTTTTGGAAGATTAGCTAAAGATGCATTCTCTGCCACCCACCAGCCTGGAAGTGAATTTCCATCAGTCATGAAATCTGGTCCTTAGTTGTCGTGTCTTTGATTGCTCCCCTTAGCCAAGGATTTTATTTGCCACTTGCTGGAGAAGGACCCGAATGTGCGGTACACCTGTGAGAAGGCCTTGAGGCACCCCTGGTGAGTGAGGAATGGGGTGGGCTCTAGACCCTAGTCTGGTGGCTCCCAAAACACCATGCTGACTGGTTCACACTGCATTTCCCTGGAATCTGCTTGCCCTGAGCTGTTTACTGTTGCGACATCCAAGGAGCATAGCAGTGTTCGTCAGGTCCAGCTGGAGATGCAAACAGTGTTTACTTGAGTAGGTTTGACCCAAGGGTGGCAGCTGGGTAGTCCAGTCAAGTGCAGGAGGCAGACACAGCCAGGCACTGTCACCCAGCACTAGGGTGCAATACTCAAGGGACACCCCGGAATAGGCAACTCTGCTCTGTCCTTAAGAGCATCTGGGGTCAAAGGTTGTGGTGATTTAAGAACAATCACAAAGCAACCAATTGGTAAAGTGGGTAAATAAAATCTTAAAATACTTCTTTTCTTCATGCTACACCCCTGCTCAAGAATTTACAATAGTTCCCCACTTCCTACCATGGCAAGCCTCAATTCCTTTGTTTTTCCAAGTTTTCCCTAATCCAGCCTGATCCTTTATCTCCAACTTCATTTCCCAGGATTCCCAACACACCTTCTCTATTCCAGGAAGGCCTAAAGCTATATTGTCTCCCTGCCCTCCCCCGCCCATATTCCAAGCTCTTTCTGAACTACACCTTGGGTCATACCACATTCACCACCTAGAAAGTCCTGCCTCTTGCCTTGTATGTAGCATCCTCCAGGATCCAGAGCAGCCTCTGTCCTTACCTGAAGCCCTGGCTCCTGCAGTCCAGGCAGACCGGTCCATCTCTCTTTATCAATTACCCAGCTTACCGTGAATTACTCTAGCTCACGGCACGAAACAAGGTCCACATCTACAGTGAAAGCCCCTAGGGATCAGGGCCCACGTCTGTTACTCCTCTGGGTCCCTAAGCGCCTACCAAGGACTGTACACATAGCAAGCATATGAGGAATACAGAGACGGGTGAATGAGAGGCTGAGGGGAAGGGAAGGGGGCAGCCTATATCTGGGGGCCTCATTGAGGAAGGCTTCCAGGAGGACGTGGGTTCTGAGCAAAGTTTTGAGCTAAACAATGGTGACAACCCAAGTGCTCTCTGACAAGAGGTCGGTAAACTTTTTCTGCAAAAAGCCAGATAGTAAATATTTTAGGCTTTGCTGGCCGTACCATCTCTGTGGCAACTCCTCAACTCTGCCATTATAGCATAGCCATAGCCCATAGCCAAATGCATGGGCATGTCTGTGTCCCAGTAAGACCTTATTTACAAAAACAGGCAACAGGTAGATTTGCCCACAGGCCATAGTTTGCCAATCCTGCTCTAAAGCAAGGTTTTGGTTTTGCCAAAGCATGCTCTATGACCTGCCTGGGGGACAGAGGAGCCTTGGTTCCAGCCCTTTACTATTGTAGGCCGCCCTCCTCCTGGGGGCCTCCCTAGACTTAACGTGGACCTACATGCACAGCACCCTGCCCATCCCCTGGCTGAGTTTCCATAGCCACCCACTAGCCAGGTGTCCCTTCTGCATCCACAGGATTAACGGAAACACAGCCCTCCACCGGGACATCTACCCATCAGTCAGCCTCCAGATCCAGAAGAACTTTGCCAAGAGCAAGTGGAGGGTAAGTTATCCTCTCCAGGAGGTGGGTAGGCTCTTCTGGGCCCCTGGAGGCTGGGCTGGGGCAGGGGCTGGTGTAGGGGCTTCCCTTGGGGCCTCCCAACAGACTCTGGAGCTCCCTGGACCCTCTCTGAAATGAGAAGTGGCACCTCGGTTTCAAGAGGCCACAGGGCAAAGGGAAAAGCTTGAGCCCCGTGGCCCTCTGAGGATGGAGACAGCCAGAGGCTGGTCTTGTGTCTCCTTAGCAAGCCTTCAACGCAGCAGCTGTGGTGCACCACATGAGGAAGCTGCACATGAACCTGCACAGCCCGGGCGTCCGCCCGGAGGTGGAGAACAGGCCGCCCGTCACTCAAGCCTCAGAAGCCTTGAGACCCAGCTCCCCTGAGATCACCATCACCGAGGCACCCGCCCTGGACCAGAATGTGGCACTCCCTGCCCTGACCCGGCTGCCCTGCCAGCACGGCCCCTGGCACACTGCCCCCGGTGGCAGGTCCCTCAACTGCCTAGTCAATGGCTCCCTCCGCATCAGCAGCAGCCTGGTGCCCATGCGGCAGGGGCCCCTGGCCATCGGACCCTGTGGCTGCTGCTCCAGCTGCCTGAGCATCGGGAGCAAAGGGAAGTCCTCCTACTGCTCTGAGCCCACACTCCTCAAAAAGGCCAACAAAAAACAGTACGTATTTTCAGTCAAAGACAGAGGCATAGCCCCACTCAGCCTGTGTCTGAAACAACTCAGGCAACGGGGCTGAAAGAAATTGGCCACTCAGAGGCCACTCTGTAGGGTAGGAAGACCTCCGGATCGGGGGCAAGGGAAATGCTTCCAGTCCTGTCCCTACTACTCACTAGCTGTGTGGCCGTTGACAAGTCCATCAATGTCTCTGTTTCTAGTTTGCTCATCTGTAAAATGGGTTGATTGAATTATATTTACCTGCTCAGCCTACCTCACAGAGGTACTGTAAAAGTTTAGTGAAGCAACAGAGATTATAATGCCCACAGAAAACCAGGCACATGTGAGTGGTGAGCATTAGATTCCTGGAGTTTGCAGGGCCTCTGTGTTGGGGGCGAGGAAAGGGACCTTGGTTGTCTTATTTGTCTTTTCTGCAAGGGCTTGTACTTTCTGAACCTCATACAGGGAGGGCTGAGTGGATGCCACAGGCACAGAGAACTATCTCAGCTCTTCTTCTTGATCCCCAAAGACTTCATAGCCTGCTGCTTCATTTCCTCTCCAGGAACTTCAAATCAGAGGTCATGGTGCCAGTTAAACCCAGCGGCAGCTCGCATTGCCGCGCGGGGCAGACTGGAGTCTGTCTCATTATGTGATCCCTGGAGCCTGTGCCTGTGTCACTGCAGTTTTCAGGTGAGGGGACTAGAGGCAGGAGGGCCAGAGTGGGGGGCTCAGGGCTGGGGTTGGGGGGAGCTTCTGTCCCAGAAGAAAAGCCCCATCCCAGAATCTAAACGACAGGGTCTGAGGGGTGCCAGAGGTGGCAGCCCCACCGCCACCCTGAACCCCTTCCCTCTGCAGGAGAGACGTTCGACTCTTCTCTGTCCTTCCAAACCTGGAGTCTACCCTGCAGCGAGAGGAAGGGGGGCAAGTGAAGCGGGGCCTGGCAGAAGTGGTTTCTGGTCAGAAGCAGCAGACTGCTGTCCGGGGCAGACCCTCAGAGAAGGCCCAGGAGTGAGCCCCAAGGCGCAGAGGCGTCGTTGAAGCTGCGGGCAGGAGGAGCAGCATCCACCAGCTTCCAGGTCTCCCCGGCCTGCCTGCTCTGTGCCCCACACCCTACGTGCCGTGGCTCTGTGCAGTGTGCGTAGATAGCTCTTGCCCGGGTCTGTGCTGTTTGTCGTGAAAAGCTTAACGGGCTAGCCAGACTGTGCCACCTTCTCCGAGCAAAGCCATATGGAGCATCTACCCAGACTCCAAGCTCAGCACCCACTCACTCCTGCCTCTCAAGCCTCTGTCCTCACGGCCAGGATGGGCTCATTAATGCAGTCACCTGCCCATCTGCACGAATGACAGGCAGCTCTACCCGTGAGCTCTCATCTCTAGGATTAGCTCCCAACCACGCGGAGACCCAGCCAACCTACTCCCAAGACACTTCTGGACCACCTCCCTCCCTGCCCCAGTCCAAAGGCCTCCAAGACGAAAAAGAAAGAAATCCATGACTATTGTACTGTACTGTACTGTATTGTACTGACATGTACTGTAAGGAATTATTACCCTGGCCAGATGCCCTCCACACACACGCCCAATTAAATTGGAAGTTGACTGTTTTAATTTCAGCTGGTAATTCAAATCCTGCTTCTGCTCTGCCTTTCTCTCCCCGAAAATCAGACAGAGTACTCCTGCCCCTCCCCAGTTTTCTTGCCCTCCACCCCCTCCAGCTTCGTGCTCAGTGTTGTGCTCAATAAATGGACATATTTTTCTCTACGAGGCTTCATTTGGTTCTTCTCGACCTCAGAAGCAGCTCAGGGACTTCTGACCCCGTGTGGAGTGGAAAGTGCATGGAGAGATTGTGGTCAGGGAGAACCCAGCCGTGGTCGTAGCTGACGTGGACTGGGAGCACACAGTGTGCCAGGCACCTGGTAACACGAGTCCCACGTACTGGCTCATTTACTCCCCAGAACAACCCCTTGGGGTTGGCTCTGTTGGAGCCCAGGTAGTCTGGCTCCAGCGTGCATTCTCCTAATGACTGTATTGGATGAACAAGAATTGGAGGCCCAGCTCTGCCCTGCCATATCTGTGACTGTGGGGAGTTACTCGGCCTTTTGTGCCTTGGTTTCCTGACCTGTCAAACAGGAATAACAGCATCACCTACATCCCGAGATGATGCAGATGATGTGTCTAGCACAAAGCTCAATAAATAATTAATATGATTATTAACGATCAAGAAGCTAATTGAGGGGCCGGCCGAGTGGCGCAAGCGGTTAAGTACACGCGCTCCACTGCGGCGGCCCAGAGTTTGCCGGTTCGGATCCCAGGCGCGCACCAACGCACTTCTTGTAAACCCATGCTGTGGCGGCGTCCCATATAAAGTAGAGGAAGATAGGCACAGACGTTAGCTCAGGGCCAATCTTTCTCAGCAAAAAGAAGAGGATTGGCATCAGATGTTAGCTCAGTGCTGATCTTCCTTACGAAAAAAAAAAAAAAAGAAGTTAATGGAGATAAAATGCCTAGCACAGTGCCTGGACCATGGTTAGCACCCAAACGTTCATGCCATTCCTGTATTTGCCCCCAACACACATACACACACATATATATCTGTTTACAACTTCTCTTTGAGATCCCGAGAGACACAGACTCTAGTCTCAGCTGTGCCTCTAGGAGCTGTGTGAATTTGGACACCTTGCTTCCCTTCTCTGGATGTCTATTTCCTCATCTGTAAATAGAAACTGGATCGCTGCTCAAAGACGAAACTGGCCCCTCTTGTCTTTCAAGGGTGGAATCCATTGGGTCCTAGGACAAAGGGGTCCAGTGTCCCCAAGTTTGGGTGATGAGCAAGCTGGACTGAGCAGAGTGGGGCAGCCTGTGTGTCATATACCACCAGCCCTTGTGCTAGAGCAGAGGAGCATCCAATAACCCCAAACGGGAGACAGAAGCAAGTGACAAAAGTTTCCTTAATGAGGAGAGAGACCATCTTCCCTCTTTGAACCTCCAGGTTTCTTTCCAAAGATTTTTATTGGGCTTTTCATTTGTACATCACTTTTTGCGGAGTTTTTGTGTTGGTCCAGGATTCGGCCTCAATGGAGGATGAAGGGCGAGGACACTGCCCAGCCAAGCTCCCTCCACTTGAGATCTCCTAGTCACAACGACATGGCCCACCTCCACCATCTCCGTCCCTCAAATGTATTTGTCCCATCCGCTCAGGCTCAGCTGCAGCCCAGAGTAATCTCAACAGCTGCACACCAGGGGTGGTCCAGGCTGTGCTGGAGGCTGCATAAAAGTCTCCTTGAGCTGGAAAGTATTCCAACCCCGTCCGGCCCCCAAAAGCAAAGAGGGCAGGGGCTGGAAGCTGGAGCATCACTTGCAGGTGGCGTAGTAGAGCACACGCCCATTAATGTAGTCACGAATCTGCTCCACGTGCTTCTCCAGCCCCGTCAGGTCCGCTGAGCGAAGCACGATGGCCTGGCTCCCCCGCTGCAGCTCCAGCTCCATGTCTGAGGGCAGATGGAACAGCAGAGGGAGGAGGAGGAGCTGGTGAGACACCCAGAGACTCCCAACCCTTCCTCCTCCTCCCACCCACCGGGAGGCAGCACCTGTCGGAGAAATCGCCTTAGGGGAGTCTGGCCTCCACGGCAGCTCTCTCCAGCCTCATGCCTCTCCAGCCCCAGCCCACTCAGAGAAATGTGGCAGGGGCCAGACCCAGGAAGCCCTTACCCCAATTAGTCGCTTGCCCTTGCCCTTCTCCTCTGCTCTAGGCTCTCTCAGTTGTCCCAGACTGAGGAGGGAGGCCACTGGCACCAAGATTAGCAACCACTGCTCTGGACCCAGACAGCTGCCATCCCACCGATGATCCTTAAGTGGGCACCATGGCAAAAGAGCTGGTAGGCTGCCAGAATTCTTCCTCACTTTCCTTCCCAAAATGCTACTCCAGATAAATCTAGTCCTCCCCCTCCAGTCCACTCTGCAAACCACCAGACCATGTGTGGAGGATTTGAAGGATTCTGAAGTGATCTAGTCCAGCCTGTCCCTCCTGTCATCCTAGGCAGGAGTCCCCTCCACCACATTCATGAGAGCTAGAACCCAGCCTCAGCTTGAACTGTTCCAGGAACAGGGAGGGGAGCACTGCCCTACAAGCCTCCAACTTGACACAGCTTTAGTTGTTAGAAACATCTTCTCATTAAGCCAGAATCTGACCACTTCTTCCTTCCACCCAATTGTCCCAGATCTGTCTCCTGGGGGTCACTGTTGTTATTGTTGTTAGTGCCATCAAGTCAACTCCAACTCCTAGCAACACTGTGTACAGCAGAGGGGAACCCTGCCCGGTCTTTCTTCCCCATCCTCCCACCTTCCAGCGCTGTATCAGACAATGCTCTGCTGCTATTCATAGAGTTTTCACGGCCAATTTTTTCTCAAGTGGGTGGCTGGGTCCTTATTCCTAGTCTGTCTAGTCTGGAAGCTCCACTGAAACCTGTCCACCATGGGTGACCCTGCTGCTATTTGAAATAGCAGTAGCATAGTTTCAGCATCACAGCAACCCACAGCTGCCAAAGTATGACAACTGACAGACAGGTGGTGTGGTTCCCTGACAGGAACCGAACCCGGCCACGGTGGTGAGAGTGCCAATTCTTAACCACTGGACCACCAGGGCTGGCTGTCCTGGGGATGTAGGAATATATTTGCTCTCCCACATGGCAGTCCTTCAAAAGTCTGAGCCTTATCTTCTCCAGATTAAATCTCCCTAGTTCCTTCATCCATTCCTCGTCTGATATAATTAACGAACCCTTCCCTACCTCCCAACCCTGGTCACCCTCCCTCTGATGTATGCAGGTTTGTCAACATTCCTTCTGAAGATATAGTAGCCACCACTGAACACCATCTCCCTGGCGGGATCCTATCAGCAGAACGTAACAGCGTTATTACCAGGCTGACATTCAGCCAGTAGGCACTCATATGGACCTATGGGTTGATAAAATATTGAAATTTTAACAGCTACTGTTCTGTTCTCTGGTCCCAACCCCTAGAGGCCCCCTGTCCATGATCTTCCCTATAACCCTGCAAATAAAGGTTAATTCCTACAAGCAGGTAAATGCTTGTTCCAATGCTACAACCTGAGCCTTTTCAGGTTGGTCGGTGCATGACACACCAGTTACTAAATATTTTTAATCTCATCCCTGAGCTATTACTCCCCTTATTTTGGCGCTTTGTATTTATTAGCTCTTTTGGCAGTAGCAAGACACTGCTGACTTATATCAAGCTTATAGTTACTCAAAACTCTTGGGTCTTTTTCAGGTGAGTGACATCTCGTATGTGCTTATCACTTACCAGTCATAAAGTGTTTTCAGCTACATTAGCCACTGAGAATAAGCCGGGCCTCACCTGACCTGTACTTGTGAGTTTAGGTCCAGACAAGGCCAGAGTGGAAGTTAATTTTTCTCCTTATTTAATTTCATCCTGTTAGTTTCAGCCCATCTTTTTAGACTTCTGAGACTGCCTTAGAATACTGGTTCTGTTATCTAGTGTATTAACTATCTGTCGTCCATAGACTTGATAAGCAAATTCTTTATCTTCATATAAAACATTGATGGGCAAGGCCAGGGCATGCACTGACCCAGCCTCTGGGCTCCGCCATCTAGGTCAGCTCCTCTTGCCTCACCCTTCAGGTGTGACTGGCCATAGGCTCATATGTACTCACTGTCAACTTGCCAGTCCCACCTTCTCCATAGTGTCCACCTGGCTTGCCAAGCAGATTTTTGTCAAAAGCTTTCTCTAAAATTCAGATAAACTCTGGTTGTGGCACTCACTGGGCACACCAGTGCAATGACCCCATCATCACATCTTAGAGACTGAACCTGGTTCCTGGAAATCTTTGTTCTGCTTTCTGAGGAACCTCAGAACCCTTTCAAAATCTCCTTTCATTACGTCTCTGCCATATTCAAAACCCTTGGGCGGTTTCCTACTACCTCCAGGGCTGAGTGTACCCTCCTCATCCTGGCATCAAGGCCAGCTTCATGGACCCAGATACGCTGACCCCATGCTACTTCCCCCTGTTCTGGTCCTCATCAACCCTCCTCTCCTATTGGGTGGTCCTCGCTCCATCCTCAGAACATGCCTTGTTCCTTCCCATCCACCTGTCTTGATGTCCCTCCTCCTCCCCATAGCCTCTCCCAGGACTACACATCCTTCCAGGCCCACCTCAAATCTTATCTTTTCTGAACATCACCTTCACTGAACATTTCTCTCTGACATTATTTATCCTCTGAACCCCTAGAACTCTTATTATTTGGGTTCCTATCACAGGCCCCCTTGTGCTGTTAAATACAGCTTCACGATTCTTATGGGCAATAGGAAAAATGGCCCCATCTGGATTGCAAGCTTCTTGAGGGAAGGCCAAGTCTTGTGAACATCTCTGCGTGCCCCACAGCCCCATCATTGTGCCTCATACTTACCAGGTGCTCAGGAAATCCTGATTGATCTCACTCCCTTAGCACCGCTGGCTCCAACAAGAGTGGGCCTCAGAAGCCCTGGTTGGTACCAGCCTTTAAGGACGGCCTGCAGTCCAAGCCCCTGGACCATTCCCTCACCTTTCATCCTGTCCATCATCTCCATGGTCTCCCCAAACAGTTCCTCTGCCTCCGTCTTGACCCTCAAGATCCGGCTGCCCTGCTCTCCCAGCATGGGGCTCCGACCCAACTGGTCCTTCAACTCAGCATACTTTTGCTTTATTCTCTCGAATCCCTAAAAAAGGTAGAACAGTCTCAGTCTCACCATCATCACCATCCAAAGTCCTAAAGACCTTTCACTAAAGAAATTAATATCACTCAAACCGACACATGGAAATAAGGTGCCTCCTAATACTCCCAATGGGTTGGTATGACTAAAAAACCCGTAGGCCACAAACTATATCTTAAACTTCCTTTGTCTTTTCCTCCCCTCATGTGCAGCTCCTGTCACCCCCCTACCTCACTTCCAGCACAGTGCCAGGAACACACTTGTCACTTAACAGTATACTTGGCAGTGTGGCCATCGTACAGGGGCTGCAAGTGCTAAGGTTCCTGGTACACTAGAGAGATTGAGAATGGCTCTTTGAGCTTCTCTCTGATCTCATTCTGACAGTGATGGGGCTCAGGTTAGGCTAAGTCAAGAGTGTCTGGCTGGCTGGGTAGCCATGACAGGGGACCAGCTCTGGATCGGTGTCAAGAGACCTGCTTTGAAGATGAGCTTTAGGCCTGGACAAAGGTACCACTTCATCTGTAAAAGGAGAGGGATTGGATTAGATCATTTCCAACATCCCTGAACCAGCTATGTCAAAGGCAGCCAGAGGTAGAATTCAGATGTCTGGCCAGGTTTGGTTTAATCCTGAAGCCCCTTCTGGTTATTCTAGAATATCTGTTATTCTAATTGCTTTCGAGCCTGTGCTCTTATAGAGTGTACAAAGTCCTCTCTTGCTCAGAAACTGCCCATGGCTGTGCTTCCTCGGGCTAACTCGGCCCTTTCTGTACCTCCTGGGCACTCAGTGCCCGCTCGCTGGCGCCCTCCGCGAGTTTCTGGGCCTGGGCTGCCTGTGCCCGCTGCTGCCTGGCTTGGTGGCGGAGCTTCTCCATCCGTGCTCGGAAGTTACCCAGCTGCTCCGTCATGCTGGTCACCAGTCTTTCTGCTGGCCCCAGTACCTGCTGAACCTTTGTGGAGAGAGGGACACCTGGGGTTTGTGGTGGGTCTCATAGGCAGTGGCCTTCATCCTTCTTTTCTCCATCTCATCAGGCAGCTAAAACTCTCAACCAGGACATCACCATTGCCCCTCCCAGTCCCCTATCTGTCCTCTGGCATCCAGGCCTCCTCCTTTTCCAGCTCAGCTGACCCCACCTCCACTGGAGCTCAGAGCCCAACCCTGCCTTCTGCACCAGCCGTGAAACCAGAAAACCAAAGGCTCAAAGTCAGGCCCAAGGCTTATAATCCTCCTTCTTTAGGTCCCCAGCTCAGTTTCCATCCAGGTCATTTTCTGGCATCTTCTATGCCTTTTGCCTGAATCTGTCTGTTCATTCCCAAATATGGGGGAAGGAAGCCATAACACCTCACCTCAGCAACCCTGTCCTGGATAAGCCGAAGGGAGCGGCTGGTGCCTTGTATGGTGTCCTGGGCTTCCTGCAGTGCCGCGGTGCCCTGCTGCAGGTTCCCCACCACATCCTCCACCTGGCCCTCCACTGCGTTGGCGCGGCTCCTGGGGTCAGGGGAGTGGAAGGGAGAGGGCAGAGAATGAGTGAACAGTGAAGGAATACTGTGGTTCCACTCCCTCACCAGTCCAAGAGAACACCCTTCCCAGCCAAGACGAAAAGGGGAGTATTAACTCAGTAGCTCTTCCAGCCCAGGACCCCACTAAGCAGACGTGATGAATTTATTAAGTCTGAGAGATGTTTTGGGCACAGTTTCCAACATGGAAGACAGGGCCATGCCGAGTTAAGTTCACCCTGGATGCTGTGTGTCACTTCCCCATCCCTCACTGCAGGAAGCAGCCCTCCTGTCTCCCAGCCCCCTTGCACCTTTCTGACTTGCAGAGATTCTACTCTCACTTCCAGCAACCGAGCTGGGGAGCAAAACACCAGCCCAAGCCCGGGCGTGGGAGAAGTGCAGGGCCCCGGGCCATACCTGGCCTGCTCGGCCTCAGCCTGGAGCCTACGAGCCCGAGCAATGTCCTGCTTGGTCTGGGACAGCACCAGGTCCACATTGGGCAGCCTAGCTGCAATGGCCTGGATCTCATTCATCTTCCGCAGGACTGTGGCAGAGTCTGTGGGCAGCCACAGGGCCAGCACGGCCTCGCTGACCTCCTCAATGGCAGCTGCGTCAGTGTCAGGGTCTGGAAGACAGCCATGCATCAGACTGAGGGAGCCCAGCCAACCCCCAAAGATCGGAGCAGCACCCACTGTGGCATCTCTGCCCTGGCTGCCCAAGGAGCTGCCGCTCCCTCTCAGGCACACTCAGGCGCCCATTCTAGGAGAATTTCCAGGAACGCGCAGGAGGATGATTGTCGGCACAGCTGTGGCAACTAAGTGTCTGGTGTCACAGGAAGCTGCGGGCTGGGGAGAAGGAGGTGGTGCCAGACAGCTGGTACCGAACAATGCCTGGAGCACGAACATAATCAGCCCTAAATTGGGGAGAGTGGCCGGGAACTGGAACCGCTTCCTTGGCAGTAAGACCCCTTCCACATGCCCCTCCTCAGGCCAGAATGCTCACTTTTGCAACGGCAGATGAAGATTACCAGGTCTTTGCTCAAATGTCACCTTCTCAGGGAGGCCAACCCTGGCCATCCAACCTAGAATTGCAACCTCCACCCTATCCCAACTCTCCTCATCCTCCCTCTCAGCTTTGTCTTTCTCCCTAGCGTCCATCGCCTCCCACATGCTGAACACTTAACTCATTTATCTGGTTTTCTGTCTGTTACCCCCCTAGCACATGAACTCCATGAGGGCAGGGACCGGGTTTTGTTCACAGCTACATCCGCAGCCACCAGCACTGTGCCTGGCACTTGGAGGCACTCTGTGTTTGTAGAGTGAATAAATGATTGAAAGGGCTCCAGACCCCAGCCTCCCCTTTACTATTTAAGAAACCTGAGCTCTGTTTCCTAATCTGTGAAATGGGAATAATGATCCCCAACCAGAAGGGATGAATTGAAACAATTAATTAGCAAGAATTCTACAAACCAACCCAAGGTCAGAGAGTAAGGTCATAAGTGCAGAGACAGCATCTCCTCCCCATCTCTCTCCGTTCACTTTTACAGATTCCACTGGTATTGCCGTGGTGGGGAAGGGGGCGCCCACCCACCCAGATGGTTTGCCCTGGGTTCTCTGCCATCAGAAGGTTTTCTCGCCAACTACCTGCACAGGTCCCAGCCCCAGTCCCCTCCCCCTGCCAAGTGGAAGGCAGCTCCTTGGGCAGCCAGGAAGCCATGACTCGTTCACTGCTGTGTCCCTTCGGAGCCAGAGCAGCACACTGCAGGGGCCCACGGCATAACTGCAGGTGAGTTTAACTAAGTGGGTGTATCCCTAACTGCAATCTTTCCTGAGGCCCTCCCCACAGAGACCACTGCCCTCTCATCTAACCCCGAGTCCGAATCTCAAAACAAGGCCTCATATGCACCTTCCCCAGACAGCCTCCCACCATTAGCACACTCCTGTGTGTGGCTCTGGCCCTTCCTTTGTCCTGTATCATGTCAGTAGCACCCATGGGCTGGGTCTGAGTTACACTCAGTTTTGTGGGTTCCTGAGTCCCAAACTTTCACTGCTCTGAACAGCAGCATGTGGGCAGCTGAGACTGAAAATCAAATTAGACTCAGTCCCTGCCCTCATGGACCTCAAAATGGAGGAAGACAGACAGGCATGTAACCAACCCTGCGTGACGAGGGCAACACGGTGCTAGGACGGCCATTGGAAGGGCACCTAACGCAGTCTGACAAGCCCAGGGAGGCTTCCTGGAGACGGGGTCCATAGACGATTCTTAGAGGATGAGTAGGAATTAGCCAGGTTGGGAGAGGTGGGGCAAAGGAGACAATCCAGGGAGAGGAAAAACATTAGCAAAGGCAGTGAAGCAAGTGTGTGTGTGTGTGTCTGTCTCATAGCACAATAATTAGAGTGTGGACTACGAAGTGAGATCAATCCTTCTCGCACTCCCTCCAAGCTGGATGCCCTTAGGCAGGTTACTTAACCTCCCTGTGCCTAGAGTCTTCATCTGCAAAGTGGTAGGCAGCTGGGATTAGATAACGTAATGCACGTAAAGCACGTAGACAGTGCCTGACACTTAGTAAGAACTCAACAAACCAGAACTATTATTTTTGTCAACTCCATTTGAAGACCTGGGAAAGATGACGTCTCCCCCTTCCTCCAAGGCCTTCCACTCTGCCTCCCATGCTGTGACCCTGCGTGCCAACAGCAGCTGCTACCTGGGCCTCCTGCACCAGGACTCTGGAGACTAGAACCCACTGCCATGGAGACTGAATTGTCCTGGGTCCCTGCCAGGGGCTGGGCCTCTCTCAGGCCCTGCTCCTTCTCTCCTCCTCGTCCTGTCAAAGGACCTGAGACACAAGGAGAACTGAGAGGACAAAGCAGGGCTCACAGCCCTGCAACCTCCGCCTGTTCTTGAACCAGGGCTGCACCCCAAGGAGAGACTTCCTACCCACCTCCCACCCCCTGGCCGGGGTGGATGCAGGGTGGGTGGACATTCAGCCTCACTCGGCTCAACTCAGGGGAAGACTTCCCTATCTGTGAGTCTGAGCCCCAAACTTTGGCCTGTCTCTTTGTCCACGTTTGTCATTTGTCAGGCACCATCTTCCTGCATCCCCGGGTAACACTCTCCCCAGTTCTGGGGCTCTCTGGGAGGCTGACTCCAGCATGGCCTTAGGCAAGCCCTGGGTCCCCAGCGGATCCTTTCTGCCTCTCTCCAGCTGCCGTCGCACGCAGGAGGAGGCTTCGGCCTGTTTGGAGCAAAGACACTGCAATAGTAGCAAGAAGAGCCACTGTCGTTACACCAAGCCTTCAGCTCATATTCACTGGGCTCCCAGCCAAGCAAACTCCCTGGCAGGGATCAGAAATCTAACAATATCAACTCTTATTCTGGAGGCACCTTTAATTTTTCCAACACACATTTTATGTCAGTTGGTCCCCAGAATAAACTTGTGAAATACTACCATCTCGGTGAGCAGAAGCAAAAGATGAGGTAAAGAGAAAAGCCACTTGCCCAAAGGCACACAGGTTTCCTGAGTCCTGTCCAGGGAACTTTCTAGTCCCCAGGGTGGTAACGGAGGGGATCTGGTACATTTATTCATTCAACCAGCGTTACGCTGGCCTTACGCTAGGTGCCAGTGACACAGTGAACAATACAGATAGCCATTCCTGCCCTCTTGGAGTTTACAGTCTAGTGGGGAGACAAACAGTACACTTGCAGAAAAATGAATTCAACACCCACAGGCTGGGAGCAGTGCAAAGAGGGTCAGATGGCAGAGGGGAACAGGAGAGGAGGGGCAAGACCAGAAGGGGTGGTCAGGAAAGGCCTCTCTGGGGAGATGACGTTTAATCTGAGACCTCGAGGGCAAGAATCAGCAGCCTTGGAAAAAGCGTTCCAGGCAGAGAAAGAGCAAGTAAAAGTCTCCAAGGTGGGTACAAGTCTGGCCTTTTCAGGGATAGTCAGTGAGCAAAGCGGGGAGGACACAAGGCCACATCTGGGAGGTGAGCAGAGGCCATGACACAGGGTTGGGAGTTGTTTCCAAGAACAAGGGGAAGCCAATGAAGGATTTTGGGCGCTCGTGGGATGTGATCCCCCTTACACATTTTTCAAAGATTTTTCAGGCTGTTCTGTTGAGAATGGACGGTAAGGGAGCAGGAGGGGAGGTGGGTGAAACACTAGGGGGCCGGGCAGCCATCTAGGCGAGTGATGGGGGCCTGGCCCACGTGGCGTGGAGATGAGGGAAGGAGGCGGCTGGCTGATGAACTGGATCAGGGACAGGGAATAGGGGGACGAGGGACAGGCAGGAGTTGAAACATCAACTGAGGGGAAAGCGAAGGTGAGGCTCACCTGACAGGAAGTCCCGGACCTGCTGGATGAGGAGCCGCGTGCGCTGGACATCTTCCTCCATCTGGGAGCGGCTGGTGGTCACCTGAGTCTCCAGGCGCTGAGCATCTGATTGCACCTGCAAGGCGACTTCCTCAGCTGCCCTGATCTGCCGACACACACTGCAGGTCAGTAGTGGTCAAAGCCCCAAGAGAGCCTCTCGGCAGTCCCCAAGGATCCTGTGGACACCTGCTACCTAAGACCTACCTGGGAAACATTTGCAACTAACCCGGTTTGGCCCCAAAGAAATGATGTGGAATCCCGTAAAAAAAAAAAAAAAAGCCCAAAACATTAGCCCCCCCGCCCCCTCACTTGCTGTGGGGCCTTGGGCAAGTCACCTGGCATCTCTGGGTTTTCGTCTCCTGACTGTAAAACAGGAGCTCTGACTTGCCCAGAGGATCTGACCCCTCTGCCTCCTGCTACGGGTGCCCACCCCACCTCAGCTGCACCTACCATCTGCCTGGTCTGCTGGAGCTGGGCACTGAAGCCCCGAAGCTGCTCGGCCACCTGCCCTGCTGTCTGGAAGGCCCCGCCCGCCCTGGGGAGGGCGCCTCTGCAGTGGGAGCCACAGGCCGTGCCGTTATCTCGGGGACACAGCTCACCGGGGCACGCTTTTGGGGTACAGGCCGTCTGCCTGGAGCCCCCACAGAGCTGTGGAGAGAAGGGGGTGTCAAGAGGGTTCCCAAGGCTCCTCAACACCATTCCTATCCCACACCCCAGGGAAACAAACAGCCAGACATCTCCATGGCAACCAGGCCCCAGAAATTGTTTCCTCGGTAACTGCTGAGCACACTGTGAGGGGCCAAGGGTCAGGATGAGTGGGGGAGTGGGTAAGTTCACACTGCCCCAGTGGGAAACGTGTAGCAGCAGTCAGGTGTGACAAGCTGGGGCAGGGGCCTCCAGGAAGTGGGGCTCCATGCTACTAGTCACCTTGTTGATAGTGGGTGTCAGATCAGGCAAGGAAGCCATCTCCAGCCTCAGGCCCGCGAGCTGGGGGCCACCACCTCCCCTACTTTCTTCTGTCTGCTGCGCCAGCCCCTCTGCCTCTCTCCGGCTGTCCCTGAGCCGGAGCAGCAGGCGGGAGCTGTCAGAGACCTGCTGAGCAGCCTGGGATGACCGCTGGTAGGCTGCGGTCAGCATCCGGAAGGCTCCTGTGGGAAGAAGAGAGGGGAACTGAGCTGCCCCTGGGCCTGGAGGCCTGGAAATGGAGGAGGAGCAGGAGGGGAGCCAAGGCGCGGGGTGCATGGCAATGCGTGCGGCTGTCTGAGGCCCCCCTCCTCACCTGAAGGATTGGCACTGATTAGTTCTGCAAACTGCTTCCTCTTGTTCTGATACATAATGAGGAGGCGATTGAAGCTTCTGTCCAGATTCTCCAGGTCTCCCTGGAGGGACAAGGTCTCCTCCTCTAGGGGCAGATCCAGCTGTAGGCCCTGAAGAGTCCGCCTGAGATGGGAAAGGAGCTTGCACTAAAATATGGGGCGGGGGGGGGGGGGGGGACGGGGGGTTGCCCTCCCAGAACCTGCCATCCCCTTGGAGAAACCACTACTGAGTCAGGAAAAACTAAGGCCTTCAGCAAAGGCAACAGAACAGGAGACTTCACAGGCTGAAGATGACTCTGCCGGGTAAAGGCAGGGAGGGCCAGCACCACCTCCCTCCATCCCTCTGCAGGCAGATTCATAAAACTCTCCTTCCTTGACTCGTGTGAACCTAACATCCTGACTCGCCTCCACCTTCCCACAGCTGGCTTCCATGAGGAGCGTCACCCTGACCCCCTCCTTCTCGGCTCGCTACAGGCTGACTTCAGCCACCACTTGGACAGCGAGGCTCCAGAGTCTCTTCTGCAGTCTACACCTCCCCACGAGCTCCCATAGCTGCCACCTGTTGGTCGTCTCCACCTGAACAGGGATCAGGATCCACCTGCCCAGGCCCACAACCACTGAGCTTTCGGAGATTCCTCTCTCTCCATGCCCTTTGCAGCCCCACCAACCACCAACTCCCTCCCACAAGCCACGCATTCTCCACCTCCAGCCTTTGCTCAGGCATGGAACCTCCTTTCACAGACACCCTCCCCTGCCTGCACTACCAGCCTACCAAATGCCTATCGACTCACTACTCAATTTTGAGACTTGGGTCAATCACACATCTGGATAGCTCTGGGCACCGACAGTCAGTGAGTGCTCAGGGAATGCAAACTAATTATAGAAACTTCCAGAACCAAATCTCACTAAGAAGGTGCCTCTGCTGGTAGGAGGAGGGTGTGGTGGGACTGCTCCCATTCCAAAGACAATACTAGTTATTTTTAGAGCCCCGCCTCTCGGATGCCCTGCACTAGGGTGACTAATTCAGAGCTGACGCTCTCCCACAGGCAACGCTGGGCACTTGAAAGAACACTGGGCTGGAGCTCCTGCCTGTGTTCTGCATCCCCACTCTGCCCCTCAGCGGCCTCGTATCTCTGTCACGTCACCGATCTGTGCCTGTCTCCTCACCTGCAAAATGGAAGTAACAACACCCACCACACCAACCTCCCAGGACTGTTGCGATAGTTCAAGGAGAGAGCTACATGAAAATGCTTTGTAAACTGTAAACGGTTGTACCCATGTAAGGAAGGGCCAGTGCTCTCCTTATGTGAATCCATGTGGTATAATTCTTCTAAGTGGAATTACCTGATGGAGAAGATGGCATTGGCCACCTGGGCCACTTCCTGCTCCGTGACCGAGGTGCTGCCAAGAATTGCTTGGATCTGCTCAATCTTGCTCTTTGTATCCTGGATCCGAGAGGCCAGACCGTGGTCCTCCAGGCCTGGCCCCGACCACAGGCTGGTGGTGGCGTTTCGGAGGCCACTGAGGCGTCGGGCTTGCTCCCGGAGGTTGGCGTCGTAAATCTGGAAGCAAGGGTGGCAGGCCACGCATACCGGGTAGCGGTCACAGTAGCCTCGCTGGCACTGGTCACAGCGGGGCCCGGTCAAGCCAGGGCGGCAGAGGCAGCGGCCTGAGGCCTTGTCACAGCCTGGGCCCTCAGTTCCCCGGAAGTCACAGTCACAGGCTAAGGCGGAAGAAACGATGGTCAGAGGCCAGGGGTCAGGGAGACTAGGGTCTGGTGAGAGAGCCCTGAAGAGGAGGGCTGACCTCAGGATCCTTCTACATGACAGAATAATAGACCATCAAGGACAGAATAAAATCATGGCAACAATAGCAACGAGAGCAAGCACTTACCTGGCACCTACTGTGTTCCAGCCACTGTTCTAAGTCTCATACTCAACATCCACATGTTATCTCATGTGACCTTCACAACTACTCTCTGACAGAGGTAGTCACCCCTATTTTCCCAGTTTTATAGATGAAGCAGCTGAGGCACAGAGAGGTTAAGTACAGTGTGCCCCTTCCCCAGATGAGGAAACTGAGGCCTAAAGAGGGTGAGCGACTTGCCCCAAGTCATCTGTAAGGCAGGACAGAGCTGAGACCAGACCCGGTCTGGATGCTCCGAGTCCCCTGCCCTTGTCACTACTTGTCACACTGACTCCGGGGAAATGATGCCTTCCCCCCTCAGGATTCACTTTCTCCATTTATGAACAGGGAAGACACGTCCTCCCCTCCCTGCGCTGTCCTGGACATGACTCTAGGAAATGCTTTCTCAGGGAAGTGGGGAGCAAAGCAGCCCTCCTAACCTGGGGACATGGGGAGGGCCTGATGTCAGCCTGCCCTGGGGCTAGAAGGCTAAGCCCACTGGCTGGAGCAGTCCTGGGGAGCAGGCCCTCTCATGGGGTTTCCAGGGCCCACATCTCATGTAGCAATATGCAGAGTCCTCCCATACCACAGACCCCCATGCCCTCCCCCATGAGCCCACCCCAGCACTCATCCCCTCAGCATCCCCCACTCAGTGAGCGCGCACCTCGGCATCCCGCTGCGTCTCCATAGGTCCTGTCGGGACACTGGCGGATTGCTGCAGCACTGCAGGTCAGGCCATCAAACCCTTCCCGACAAGGGCACTGCCCTGTGAACTGTGGGGGGAGAACACCGTCAGGGAGCCTCCCTCACAGGCCCGGCCTTGCCTAACCTCCCAGGTGCACCCCCAGAACAAGGGCTCCCACCCAGAGACAAGCTCTGAAGTCAAAGCCCAGAACGGCCCTGCAGAAAGTGTGGCGAGTACGGCATTGCCAAAGGCTGAGAGCCACAGAGGGAGGGACATTTGGTGGCCTGCCCAAAGGGGATTGAGGACAGAAGCAGCCCAGCCTGACCTTGGAGATGCCCAGACCGGCAGCATGGAGGGGAGACAGAGGCGGGTGGGCAGGACCCCTCTCCTGCTGAGGGTCCCACAGGGTCACCCCCACTGCATACCTGGTTGCACTGGGGGCTGAGGGAGTTGTAGGGGTCGCAGGCACACGGCTCACAGCCCCGACCGCTGGCCAGCTTCCAGTGGCGGGGAGCACACTGGTCACATTTGGGGCCCACCACATGGGGCAGGCACAGGCAGCGCCCACTCTCCTCGTCACATGGCATGTCCCGCCGGGACCCCAGGATGCTGCAGTCACAGCCTGCAAGACGGAGGGCTGCTGAGCTCCAGGGATGGCCCACCAAAAACTCACCCCCAGAGGATGCGCATGAGGGAGGGTGCCCATCCTGGGAAAAGAAGCAGGCAGAGTCATTCCCTCCAGATAACCTGGCTGACTCATAAGGCCTCTGTGCCTTCCCACCAGATCCAGCACCTGGTAAGTTGGCCACCCGCCCTCCCTCCCACTGGCTGACTCAGTCCCACCTTCCAACCTGGGCCTGTGTTGCCATCTGCTGTAGGACAGTAGCATAGCATCTGGCACCCTGCACAGCGCGCAGGGCAAGTCAGCTCTGAAGGCCTGACACACCCCGTGCCAGGCTGGGTCCCCTACTCACGGTGGCAACCCTGCGGGTTGGCGTAGGTGAGTCCTGTAAATCCTGGCTTGCACAGGTCACAGCGCTCCCCCTGCACGTGCTCCTTGCATACGCACTGCCCGGTCACTGGGTCACAGGGAGCGCCCGGCACTGCCCCATCTGGATCACATTCGCAGGCTGAGAGACAAAAGCAGCCAGCGCAGTAGGAACAAAGAAGAAAAGGAGAGAGTTAGGAGCATATTCCAGGAGCCAGGCTTCCTGGTTCAAATCATTGTTCCACCACTTACCAGCTTACAACCTTAGTCAAGTTATTTAACACCTCTGAGCCTCAGTTTCCCCATCTATAAAATGGGGATAATTATACAACCCTCATAGACTTCTTACAAGGAATAAATGAGTAAATATAAAGCAGGTAGAACAGTGCTTGGCACATGTTAGTACTATAGAAGTTTTTGTTGTCTTTATCTACTGAACGACTGCTATGTGCTGGGCACGCCTGCAAGCCACCTTATATAACACTCATGATAACCCTGAAAGGTGAGATGATTACCCCTTTTGTACAGATGAGGAAATGGAGACTCAGAGATGTTAAGGAACACACTCAAGGTCACACAGCAAGAAAGTGCTAGAAATAGAAGTCAAATTCAAGTCTTTCTCACTCTTTCCACAAACAAATAATATTAACAGGGAGTGAATCACCTTTCTCCCACCCCCACACCCAAAACCCTTTCCTGGCTTCAAATGAAGACGCTTCCTTCATCTAGAAAGTCTTTCCTGATTAACCCTGCCCAAATCATGTTGCTTCCACCGAGTTTGCTCTCTCCTGTATGAACTCACTGGCCCTTGTGGACGTGTTAAGTCACTCCTGGGTATTCCATCACATTACAATTATAGGTTCATTCAACAAACATTCCTTAGCATCAATTATTTGCCTGTCATTGTGCTAGGGCCTGAGGATTTAAGACATAATCCTTGCCATGGAGGAGTTCTCCATGTTGGGGGAAACAGAAAAATAAAGAGCAATCCGCATTACAAATGGTAAAGGCAACAACATATATATGGACAAAGTGCTTCGTCCCTCTTTTCCATGTCTGTGTGGCTTATATCACCGAACAGTGCACGTGCTTATTGACAGCAGAAACTGTATCTTGTATTTACTTTTTTCTCTCCTATACACAAAATAAGGGCTACATGATTGGTTGACTGATTGATTGATGGTCCAGAGAGGTTAGTGATTTGCTTAGAAATGCACAGCTAAGTCAAAACAATTGCCCACAAGTCCTGACACACAACTGAGTCTTCATGCTTCCTGAGGGCTGTGTGTCCCCAGGACATGTGCTCTGTTGTGCCCAGAGTACTGGACAGATGACACCCTGGGTCACCGGAGCCCCTACTCACGGATGCAGGTCTCCTGAATGGGAGCACCAGGACGCCGGTTCCGGAAATAGTGCAGCTGACACCGCTCACAGTTCCTGCCCTCGGTGTGGTCCTGGCAGTTGTCACACACACCTCCATGTACCCCCTGGCTGGCGGCAAACACAGCTGGGTCGAAGTGACACGTCTCTGAGTGCCCATTGCAGTCGCACCCTGAAAAAGGAGATTCTCAGGGCTGCTGTTTGACCAGCACCACTGCCGTCTATAGAGCATGTTCCACGCTAACTCATCGGCATCTCCAGCAGCTCTGCAAGATGCTCAGGTCTGGGAAATGGGGAAACTGAGGCCCAGGAAGGCTTATGTAATTTATTTAGGATTATATAGCCAGTAAGAAAGCAGAGTAGAGTGAGAACTCAGGCCTCCTGACTCCCAGCGTGGTGACCAACCCAAGGATAATGTCCGTATTAGGCCAAAGAGAGAACCCTATGAATGGTCCATCCCAATCCTCCCCAGGACCACCATGGATCTCCTGCTGGATCACTGTCTCTCTCTGGGCTGGGGACCCTTGTTTCCCTCATTTATGCAGACCAAGTCCCTGACTCCAGGGGGCCATGTGAAGTAGGAAAAGTGACAACAGGGAACCAGATATGTCCTACAGGAAGCAAGGCAACTGGAGAGACCAGAAGAAGGAGGATCTGGGGGTACCATAAAAGGCGTGTGGAATCAGAGGCGTGGACCAAGCCTTGGTCCCTCCAGGCCTGGATAAGGAGAAGGGTAGGGGGTGGTGGGAGGATGTAACGCAAATACTCTCTCCATCTCCACGGAGCAAGAAGAGCTTAAATAACAGGGATGCAATTAGGTTTAGATTTAAATAATAAAGAATAGTTTCTCAGGTGAGGTCATCAAGGCAAAGAAGGGCCAGCACCCCACCCAGTCACTACAGGGGAGGGGGGTGATCCCAGGTTCATACTTTGGCATTCGTGGGGGTCCTCGTCATCTGCAGGTCTCCAGGGTCGATTGTTGTAGAAGGGCGCACAGCGTTCACAATTGGGACCGGCGGTGTTGTGCTGGCAGACGCAGACCTCATGGACCTAGGAGAGGGGACCATCCGTCATCAGGAATAATCATCAAAGGAGTGTCCCAGGGATGGACCTGCCCTCTCCCCTCTGACCCTCTCGCCCACCACTCAGGGTCCAGCTCAGACCCCAACTTCTCCAGCCTTCACTCAACTCCTGCGACACTCCCAGCTGCCTGCTTGCATGCCATCGGTGTGTGTGTGTGTGTGTGTGTGTGTGTGTGCGCGCGCGCGCGCGCGTGTGTGCCTCCTTGAGCTAGGTTTCTAAAAGCTCACTCCTTGCACTTGGACATCCCCATGATGCCCAGTCCAAATCGGCACCCGGAAGGTGCTCAGACACTCTTGTTGGCAAACTGTGTGATTGTGGAAGCTCGTGGGCCCTCTGGAGATTTATATTCCACCAATCTATGACTGCGGTTGTTTGGCTAATTGGACTATGATGAATCATTACTAGACTCATTAAGGTATAAAAATAGAATAGCTATTGTGTGCTAATTGTCTTCCAAATTAAGCCCAACACCCTCAGCCTGGCATTCAAGGACCTGCATCCCGCATGCTCCATTCTCATCTCCCACTCCCTCCTAACAGCACAGCCAAGCTGAACTTCCGGCTGCTCCCCATACGAACCCCACTTTTCCCCACATTTTGGTCATTACTGATGTGTTTCTTCCTGCCTGAATTCCCTTCTCTCTCTATTCACCAGCAAAATCCTGCCAGCTAGAATGGCACCTCCTTCACCCTCTAATTCCATGGATTTCAACCCTGGATGCACTTCGGAATCATTGGGGGAGCTTTTTAAAAAATACCGATGCCCAGGCCGAATTCAATTCGAATTTCAGGAACAAGGCCCAGGCACTGGTACTTTTTCAAGTGGTGGTTCCATCGTGCAGCCAGATTGAGAATCATGGGGCTGGGCGTGCCCTCTCCTCCGCTACGTGCCACAGCACGTCGTAGTCCTCATACGGCAGCAGTCCTGCTGGGCCTGCGTTCTGGTCATTTGTCTATGGGCCCTAATAGATCACACATTCCCGGAGTGGGTCTCCCTCTGGCCTCCTCTGCAGCCTCGGCCAGGACCTGGCCCTGAAGTAGTAATAATAAAGCTGACCGACGCTCGTTGCATCTGTATCTCCCTCACAGGTTATTTTACCTGATTTCCTCATGCCCATCTATCTATAGGGTAAATATCACGCTCCCATATGTTAAGAGAAGAACTGAAGCCCCAGAAAAGTGAAACGACAGCTCCCTCTGCTTCTTGGCCCAAGGGTCTCCCTCCTCTGCTAGTGGTTCTCAAGTTTGGTTTCACAGCAAAAGCCCCTGGGTCGCTTGGTAAGCTGGAGCTTCTCACCTCAGCCCTGATGCATCCAACTCAGTTGGTCTGGGATAGAGTTTGCCTCCGGGTCAGACTGTTCTCTCACCCTGCCCCATAGCAAACCTCTAGATGGGACTTCAGAGTCCCCAAACCAGGGGCTCTCAACCCTGACAGTACGTTAGAATCCTCTGAAAGCTCTAAAAACCAATAATAAAATCAGAGAATCTGAGAGTGGAGGTCCGAGCAATTGTTCTAGCTCCTCAGGAAATTGTAATGTGTAGCCAGGGCTGAGAAGCATTGTCTTCAGCTCCCTCCAACACCCACACATACACTTAAATGTAACAGAAAATAAAAACCATCCCAAACCATAAAGCAGGTCCAAGAAAGTCCTACAAAATTCTGATCTTTGAAATGATAATCACTTAGACCATTTTTCACCACTGCCAAAATATTCAAACCCACGTCTTAAATTCAGTGCCCACTCTGCTTTACGGGAGCCTCAAGGATGTCCCTAATCTGCTCCGGTCTTGCCACCTTCCCTCTGCCCTTCCCGCCCTGGGCCGTTACCTGCACAGTGGTGGAGGGGCTGGCAGGGGCTCCAGGCTTGGCGGCGCAGCGGTCAGCGTGGCCGTGACAGAAGCAGCTCCCCTGTAGACGCAGCTGGGACACTGCATAGTAGGCGCTGGGGGGATAGGAGCCCCTCTGGGGTAAAGGGGCCAGCTTGGTGAAGTTGACTCTCAAGTTTGTGATCTCGCCCAGCTCTGAGAGGGCGCAAACAAAGGGGGTGAGGGTGGAGAAGGAAAATAAAGAAAAGAATTAGAGGCAAACAGTCTCCTAGGGCAGGACAGATGATGAAAGGAATTCTGGTCTCACCATCTCTTCTTCCTGCCTTCATACGGTTATTCCAGGACCCATCCTCCCCAGCCCTCAACCATCCCATGGGGGAGAAGACCCCCTGCACTCTGACTCAGGCCTTTTGAGTCTCAGAGGCTACCACAACAGCTCTATGACTGGAGGAAGCAGGGCAAGTATTAAATCCAACCATGTTGACAGAAATATGAAAAAACAGGAAATTTCCATGACCCGGGTTCCAATCCTGTTTTGCTCCCCACCCATTGGCCCACAGGCTAGAGGAGTAGCAACACTGACCTTGAATTTTTTGACTTTGGGTTGCTGGAATCCCAGAGGCTAAATCCATGAGGTTAAGCTGGACCTACAGAGAGAGGGGAAAGGGAAGAACTGAGGAACGGTGTGCCCCAAGCTCAGAAGAAGTCTTCTTCCCATTCAATGCTCCGCCCTCTTCATACTACGCTGAGGTCCTTCTTACCTGCAACCTGAGATGACGGTGGATGTGAGGGCTGCCAACCACCCTGGGAGAGCAAGATGATCACTGGGCCCTAAATGAGTGAGTGAGTGTGTGTGTGTGTGTGTGTACAACCTCTCCTCTCCAACTGAAAATATAGCTATCCTAAGAACTTCCTGATTTCCTTGGGTTAAAAATTACGGTAAGATATACAATGTACACATGAGGGTTTAGGGGATACTAAATTTCCAAACACCCAGGATGAGTGAGAGGGCCCAGGGCCCAAGGATGCATGGATGTGGTGAACACCACCCTCCAGACAACTCCAATTTCAACTATGCTTTTCCTTTTTACTAAAAACCACTCATTAGTTGTGACTTCATCTGCACATCCCAGGAAGAGTTTTCACATCAACCCTCTACAAATCAGGAAAAAGTCCTGTGTTCTGATCTGGGGTCTGGGGAATGTAGTTAACATGGATCTGGATACGGCTATAATCAAGGAAGAGCTGTTAAAGAGGAGAGAGATGCACTGCCCACAGGGAAGGCAGTGCTCTGAGCACACAGTGCTTATGAGAGCAGCTCTGAGGGCTAGCCTGGGCCAGAGAAAGGAGGCGAGAACATACAGCCTCAGTCCAGCAGTGCGGAAAAGCAGTTATGAAAGAAATGAAAGAATCTGACCCCATTTGGAAGGATTCAGGGAGAGATATTCTGAGCTGTTTCTAGAGGCAGGTTCTCATTTCTAGCTCAGGGTTTAAGTTCAGGTGACCTGGAGCTGTGGCTTATACCTAAACTTCCGCAAAGGTGAGGATGGGGCTAGATGGATGGATTAAACAGAAAAAGGTCATTCTTGTGTTAAGCCCTACCAAGGTGAAATCAGAGACTAAATTAAATTGGTGTAATTTGCTCACTTGAATCTAACTAGCCATCTCAAAGTCCTCACATTGGAGCAAAGTCAATTTTACCCTCTCCACTATAGGGATATGTCAATGAGCCGTGGGGGAGGACGCTATGGAAGAGATCAGGGTTGGGCCATGCAGTGCACTCAACATGTTGCCTATTGGCCAGCAAAGAGGACCAGCAGCAAATGCTCTGAGAGTGGCCAGAGGGGTTGTAGTTGGAGAGCTCAGGAAAGACAGCAAGGTGCTCTGACCAAGGATGTGCTCATCTCTTCTCAAAAGTCTAGGTGACCGTGTGAGCAATGCAATGTCAGAGACGTCGTCTCCCCATGCCTATGTTTTCAGGGTCACCTCTACTTACCTTCCCCCCTTCTAGGTGCCCGTTAGGTCTCTGGGGCAGGGACTGGCACCGAACATCCCGCCAGCTCTGAGGCTGGCCCTGGCGGACACGGGGGAAGGTGGAGGTGCAGTCGGCAGCCAGGTACTGGTACACCTGCCAGGTCTTGCCGAAGTCTGAGGAGTGCTCGATCAGCATCCCGGCGGGCATGGGCCCCTGCGGAGACACAGACGGGGCGGGGGGGGGACCTGAGTGCCTGAGGGAGGAAGGCGCCGTAGGGACACAATCACAGAAACAGGCCCCCAAAGACAAGCTGGTGGCCCCTGAGAACCACAGTGAGGTAGGGAGAAAGGGCGCTGAGTGGGGTAAGTGGGCTCAAGAGCATTCTATCCAATTCTCCTGGCAAACCAGAGGCCCCAGTTGGTTTTCCTTGGGGAACCGTGGAAAGTAATAGGAAGGAGATCTACATTCCAGAAGGCATGATCCCAGCTCAGCCCACCACATAGGCTTCCAAACCAGAAAATTCTCCCGCTGCACTTCGCACAGCCAACTATTTTATCCCCACTAGCTCTTGGCTCTGTCCCTCCTCTCTCTTCCTCCCACTGCCATAGCCATAGTTCAGGCCACCTCAATTATTGCAGAGCCCGAATTACTGCAACAGCCTGGAATTCATGTCCAGCCTCTGTCCAGATGCTCCAAACCACTCTCCCCACTTCACCTAAATGGTCATCTGGTCACCTCACTCCCTGGGTGAAACCCTTCAACGGATCTGTATCAGCCTGAAGATAAGACGCAAGCCCCTTAGCATGACATATTGTCATGTCCCTACTCCCTCCATCGGTGATTTCATCCAGTCCTCATAGCTCTAAATGTTGCCTTCATGCTGACAGCTCCCAGCTTGGACCACTTTCTTGAACCACAGGTTTATAAACCCCACCTCTATACAGAGAGAACTTTCTTTTAAAACATAAAATGGGCTGTGACACTCTGCCAAAAACCCTTCAATGGCTTTCCACTATTCTTTTTTTTCCAGCTTCATTGAGATATTATTGATATATAACAGACATAAGTTTAAGGTGTATCAAATGTGATGATTTGATACATGTATATATTGTGAAATGAGCACCACAATAAGGTTAGTTCACACCTCCACCCCCTTACATAATTACTATTTTTTTGTGGTGATAACATTTAAGATCTACTTTCTTAACAACTTTCAGGCATTTAATACAGTATTAGTAATTAGAGTCGATCTGCAGAACTTATTCATCATATAGCTGGAAGTTTGTACCCTTTGATCAACTTCTCCCCATTTCCCCCACCCCTTGGCCCCTGGCAACCACCATTCTACTCTCTATTTCTATGAGTTTGGCTTTTTTAGATTCCACATAGAAGTGAGAACATACAGTATTTGTCTTTCTCTGTCTGACTTATTTTACTTAGCAAAATGCCCTCAAAGTCCATCCATGTTGTCACAAAAGGCAAGATTTCCTTTTTTTTTTTTTTTATGAGGAAGATTAGCCCTGAGCTAACATCTGATGACAATCTTCCTCTTTTTGCTGAGGAAGATGGGCTCTGGGCTAACATCTGTGCCCATCTTCCTCTACTTTATGTGGGATACCGCCACAGCATGGCTTGACAAGCAGTGCGTCGGTCTGTGCCTGGGGTCTGAACCCGCGAACCCCGGGCCGCTGAAGCAGAGTGCGCAAACTTGACCACTATGCCACTGGGCCAGCCCCAGGATTTCCTTTTTTTATGGCTGAATATTCCATTGCATATATATCTATATACCACATTTTCTTTATCCATTCATCCATTGTGGGACATTTAACATCGTTTCCATGTCTTGGCTATTGTGAATAATGCTACAACGAACATGGCAAGCCAACATCTCTTTGAGATGATGATTTCATCTCCTTCCGATGTATACTCAGAATACATACAGCAATTGCTGGATCATATGGTAGTTCTACTTTTAATTTTGAGGGGAACCTCCATACTGTTTTCCATAGTGGCTGCACCAATTTACATTTCCACCAACGGTGCCAAGGGTTCCTTTTTCTCCACATCCTGGCCAGCACTTGTTATTTCTTGTCTTTCTGATAATAGCCATTCTTACGAGTGTGAGGTGATATCTCATTGTGGTTTTGATTTGCATTTCCCTGATGATTAGTGATGCTGAGCATGTTTTCATGTACCTTTTGGCCATTTGTATGTCTTCCTTGGAGAAATGTCCATTCAGGTCCTCTGAGGCTCACTACTCTTGAATAAATCCAAACTCCTGGCTGGGGGTGAAGAGGCTGCGCTGGCTGCCTGGGCCCTGCCTCCTCGCCTCACCTCATGCACTGTGTGCCTCCATCTCGTCAATCCCTCAATCACATCACACTCACTCCCTCCTCAGAGCCTGTGTAAGGTAGCTGTCGTATTGTTCCTTCTGCCTGGAATGTTCCTCCCCCTGGTGGGCTCCTTCTCATCTTTTGTTCTCAGCTTAACTGTCACTCCTCCTGGAGATCTCTCTACATCCATCTAACATGCATTCTTCTCCCACACTCTGCTCACCCCACCCCATCATTTTCTATTTCAGCACCTTGTCTTTTTCCTTCATAAATGTCACAATTTCCAATTATTTAATTGTTAGTTTCCTGTTTTTTATTTTTCTCCCACTAGACCAGGGTTTCCCCACCTCGGCACTGTTAAAATTTGGAGTTGGATAATTCCTGTTGTTGGAGTTGTCCTGGTCATTCTAGGATAGTTAACAGCCTCCCTAACCTCTACTCATTAGATGTCAATAGCATTCCCACAGTTGTGACAACCTAAAATGTCTCCAGAAATTGCCAGATGTCCCTTGGTTGAGAACCACTATACTAAACCATAGGCCCCTATCTGTCTTGTCCACAGTTGTATCCCCAGCATCTAGCACATAGTAGGCTCCTAGTACACATTTATTGAACAAATGGGTAAATCTGTAGTCTGCTTCTCCCCCTCCATTTACCCTGTAAACTCCTCTCTCAACAGTTTTCAGCCCTCCGTGTCCCTACCTCTCACCACCATACACATATTTTCCCCTCCAGACCCTATGTGCATTCCCTTGCCCCCTCCCCAATTACATAACTTCTTGCCTCTTTCCTCCTGGCCTTTGCACTTTTCTGTTCTCTTTGCCTGGAAAGAACTTTGCCCTTTACCTGGCTATTACTGGCCTAGGAAGGTTCATTGTCCCCCAAGTGCATTCTGCGACCCACCCCTCAAAGACAGACCAAGCTGGATGCCCCCCTCTAGTGCTCGCAGCACCTCTTCTTAGCACACATCACACTCTCACTACTGGTTCTCTGTCTCCCCCACACATACTGAAGCAACTTGGGGATTATGATTTAGCTTTATTCATCTTTTTATCCCTGACATCTGGCACCAAATCTGATACATAATCAGTGTTCAATATGTCTGTAGCAAGAATGGACAAATACAAGCATGGGTGAGTGATAATAAACGAATGAAACTAACAGTATCCATCCAAATGAAAGCTGCCCTTCAAAGCTGTCACCTTTAGAGCCTGGGCATGTATTCAAATGATGCTGGCATTTCTCAAAATACTTCTGACCTTTTCTTGGCCAAGGATCTTAGAGCCAACTTCCTCGATCACATAAGAAATCAGGTCTTATCGCTTTTTATGCACAGCTTACCTCAAATTCTGAAAATGATACCGTCCTTCCTGATCATCTAATCTTATTAACCAAACTTGAGCCTTAAATATTTAACTATTTCTGTAGAAATAATAAAATCAAATCTTCTCTGAAAAGAAAAAAAATAACCTGTCATAAATGAATGAAAATGTTCCCTCCAAAAGGAGTATCTCAGAGGCTAGTCTAAAAGTAGGATCCGAGAGTACTCTGAAAGGTAACAGCACTGAATGAGCAGATCGCCCACCAAGAAGGCTGCTCCAATAGCACACCTTTCACGTGGAAGGGCCAATTCTTGACTGCTTGTTAAACTCAGTCTCATTGGCAAAGTTATTAAAACAGAGTACACCAAAAACACACAACTGTATAGTAAGTGACCAGGCTCAGTGGAATTGGTACTTGGCAGAGTTGAATTAATTAGACAAGTTGAGGGTGAAGGATGCAGAGAGAAAGCAGATATACAACCACTGCATGGTCAAGACAGGGAGCCTGGAGGTGCCACTGTTCTCCCAGGAGCAGGCCTCTGCTGTCACCATGATATAGGCTCAGGGGAAGTGTCACCCAGCCTGCAGAAGGGGGGGCCCACCCAGGATGTGATGCCATCACCCCTGGCCTGGGGAGACAAGGACACTGTGCTCCCCATGAGTCCAAGCCCACATGGCCCAGGGTCCCCCTCTCCTATCCATTGCCATGCCCAGGAAGCACACCTTAAAATCCATCATGATGTCTTGAAGCTGGAATCTCTTGTCCAGGTCCAGCTGCAGAGAGACAGGGTTCACATCTGAAAGGACAAAAAGTAGGAACTTTAGACCAAAGAATTTCCACCTTCCCAGGCCTGAAGAAGGCTCTGGACTTTATCAGCTCTAGGAAGTCAGAAACTCTCCAACCCTGACTCTCTGATTTTCCCTCTTGGAGAGGAATGGTACCAGTATGTTCTGATTTTATATTACCAATTCAAGATCCTATCTGTTCTTGGCCAAATTTTCTTCTCATCATCACCTGATACCCCTAATATCTTAAAGAGTTTCAACTTGTCTGTTGGACACAGACCTGTTCCCAGAGCTGAATTCCTTCAACAAGCCCAGTGGGACTACATGTAGTGAAATAAAGGCATTTCTCTCTCCTTTTACCCCATCATTATCCTCCAGGACAGTCTTCTGCCTACAACATCTGAAAGACTTCAAATATAGAGGCAGAAGGTTCTGCTTCTCAGCCACCCATGTACCGCCCACAATGAGAAATGCCTGGAAAACCCAAGGGCTCCTGGGCACCCTCCAGCCACTCCATCCTGTGGGAGCTTCCAAAAGTTTGGGGCCCAAAAGTGGCAGGCCCTTACCGTTCTGTGACTGCCACCAGCGCACGGGGCCTGAGGATGAAACCACGTTCTCCACCCGGTGACTGTTGTAATTGTGAGGCAACCTGGAGTCGCACTTGCAGCATTTCATCTGCCACTGTGGGACAGGGAGACACCAGAGACTCAGAGGCAAGGTCCAGATAGAATTCTCTCCTTGTATCCTGAGAGCCCAGAACATTCCCTCTGTGGAAATCCTACCCTCAGAGATCCACTGATTTCATTAATACACTTGGAAGGATTAACCTCTTAAAACAAGACTATCGGTCATCTTTTCATTTAATTCATTTGTGTCCCTCCTAAGACATAGCTAAGTGAATAGTAAATAGATGTTGTGATTAGGACAGAGGTATGAGGTAGTAGAAAAAAATAATTTTGGTACATGACATTGCCTCAAAGAGAAACTTGAGAAGACTGCTAAGAGCAAAAAGAAGAAAGGAAGAGAAATTCACTTTAACTTAGCATCTCCTATGTACTAGGTACAGGATAGAGAGTTTTATATCTCATCTCACTTAATCCTGGCAGCCTGGGGAAAATTGGGTTTCTGAGGGTCAGGGAGAGGGGACAGCAAAATAGGACAAAGGAATTTAGGGTTCTAGTCCTAGCTCTGTTACCCCACCTTTTAGGCTCAGTCTTCTCCTCTGTAAATTGAGGAAAGGTTGGACTAGAGTCATTCATTCCTTCAACAAATACTTATTGAGCATGTTCTATGTGCTAGACCAATGCTCTGGGTGCTGGAGTTATAACAGTGAACAAAACAAACACCCTGCCCTAAGAAAGCAGGGTCTAGTAACATTCAGATCATCTCTAAGGCCTTCCAGCACTGACATCTGGGACTTGACGAACTTTCCCAGGTTTGGCATCCCCTACCAACAAAAGAGAATTCTAAGATCTCCAACCAAATAGGGCTCTGTATGTGGGCGGTCCCAAGGCCAGGAAGGCATAGGGCAGAGGAAGTCTGCACCCCTAGGGCTGAGGGCAGATGTTCCTCTCATGAAGATCTGGGCCAAAGTGGGCAGCCAAGAAGAAACCAGTCTCACTGGGGAGGTCCCCCCAAAAAAACCACACCTTCTCTGCCCCGCCCATGTCCTGGAGTGAGACAAGAGACAGAACTGAACCCCAAGGGCTCCATGACAGGACACAGATCACCAAGAAAAAGAACATGGCCAGCGAGGTCATGTGTCCTTTGTCCTTGTAGTTTGTGTCTTCGTGTGCGTGTGCACACACACCTACACCAGAGACAGCATGACCCTGTCCCACCTCCCCCATGCAACACACATAACATCTGTTTTCTCTGAGTAAGCACGGTTGCAAACCTTGTGCCCAGCATAAAGAACACTGTTCAGAGGGCTCCAAATTCACCCACAAGTAGAAGCAAAGCTTGGACAAGAACCTCCCTGACCTGGTGGTCCTTCTGGGTAGGGACAACTGTACCTCCACACACACCATGCCTCTGCTTTCCCCTAAGCCTCCACTCATCAGAGCCAGGGAAAGCTCTGGTGGCCTCCTCTGAGGCCTTCCAGATCCTGAACCTCTGCCCCGTCCAGGGAAGGTGATAAGCTAACAAGACTGATCTCTTAAAACTTGTGAATCTGCTGAACTGATTAACCCAACAGCTCAGTTCCAAAGGGATTGAGTTAATATGCTGAGCCTGTGCCTTGAGCTATAGAAACTCCTTGCCCAACACCCATCTTCCCTCTCCACAGCTAACAAGGCTTGGAACAGCAGAGAATGCAGAAAGGGAACCAGAAGTCCTGACTCTCAGAGCCTCTGCTTTCCACCTCATTTTCCAGCTCTCACTTCCAATCTGCAAAGTAAGAGAATCATCACCCTTCCTGGTGTGTGGAGCTGGCCTCATCATGTCCAAAAGTGCTTTATTAAACAATAATTTTTTGGATGTTTAATGCTGCAATAATGGCTGGCCCATGTGCCCTGTATAAACTCGCACCCACTGCCTCCCTCCCCCATCACTGCCCCGTCAACTCCTTGTCCTGCCACATCTTTCTTCATAGTACATATCTCCACTTGACATATGTGCATTTATGGCGTATTTATTTGCTTACAGTATTTGTTTCTTGTCTGCCTCCCCCTGCTAGAATGTATACTCCATGAGGGCAGAACTCCCTTTCCTTTACCGCTGTGTCCCCAGAGCTTAGAAAAGTGACCAGCACATAGTAGGCCCTCAGTAAATACTTATTGAACGAATAGTAAATGCTCAATAAGTGCTAACAATTCCATTAAGATTATTACTAGACACTCTCTTCCTGTACTCAGGGTGCTTAAAAAGAGGGGTGGGGAGTGAGGAGGTAAGAAAACATTGATAAGTGATAGAGCGCCCACCGTGTGACAGGTCTGTATTGGGAGTTCCAATACAATAATCTATTTAAGCCTCATGACAACCCTATGTGGTAAGTAGTCTTGTTCCTGTTTTACATATGAGAAAGCTGAGGCTCAAAGAAGCTATGTGACTTTCCTATGACTGAGAGCCAGTGTCAGCACCAGTCCCAGAGAAGGTCCCTCCCCACCTCCCTCTCCTCTCTCTGCTCTCTCTTCTCTCTCTCTCTCTCTCTCTCTCTCTCTTTTCTTCCCTTCCACCCTCCCTGTCGTCCTCTCATTTCCGCTAGGAAACCAGCTGGGTGCACAGACATCATGGGAAGCCTGGTAAAGGTGACAACCTCTGCCTCACCAAAGGGCTTGGTCTGACCCTACAGCTGATCATGGGGGAGCCTAAGGCAGAGAAAGCACTTTGGGGAGAAAGCTGGCTTCTCTGGCTACCCCAGCTCAGTTAACACAGAGACTGCAGATGTGTCAGTGGCTGAAACCAACACCTGAGCACTTAAAATAATCCTTTCTGGGCATGAGAAGCCCCTTGCTGGAATCTGACTCTCCTCCAGAATCCTATTTTGGTCCCTGGCAGCGAGGATGCCCTTCTCCCTGCTCTGCCCAGCCTCTCAGGGGAAAACTTTTCCACTCCCCATCCTTTGTCTGCACTCAGCACATGTCCCGCAGAGAGACAAGGGCCGGCTGCCTTCCAGCGGCCTGTCACCAGAGCTCTCTCCCCAGCTCTGCTGGGAGTGGATCCCAGCCCGTTCCCTTGCCAAGAGGGTGCCAGAAACAACCTCTTTCTTTCCTGAGGCCATGGGACACAGAACCTAGAACAGCTCAACCTGAGACTATGGAAATGCCCTGGATATTCCCAAATGATGAAATATTACGCAACTATCAAAAATACTGTTTATAGAAAGCTTTTAATTGCATGGGGAAAATGCTTACAATACAATGTTTTATGAAAAAAAAGTTGGGCATAAACTTGTAAATACATCATGATCTCAATGATTGATTTTTAAAGGAATAGAAAGTGTTTGGAAGGAAATGCAACAATATATTATGTTAAACCATATGAAATTGCTGATATTCAGCAATTTTGACTTACAAAAATGGCAACTGCATGAGGTTTAACCTAATATCTCTGGGTAACGGGATTACAGGTAGCTTTTTTCCTTCTTTGTTATTTTTTAATAATTTTAAACTTTAATACCTTGGATATACATTAACTTTTACACTCAGCAAAATAGACATTATTATAAAATACCACAAACTAAAAATGCCTGGGTATTCAGTATGGGCTTATTCCACTGCCTCCTCCGTCAGTCTGCATAGCTGGCCTGGGGTATCCCATGCCTTCTCCACCTTCCTTCCACGTGTGCAGGCCTGATGGAGGGATCAGATGGCCTCGTGGGCTTAAAACCTACGTGCTGCTTATCATAGTAACATAACTAAAGGAGGGACTTATCTCAATCCTGAGAGACAGGCTAAGCCAAAAGGCTTGGGGCAGGTATTTTAAGTAGCTTTGCTTGCCAACTAGCTAGCAGGATGGAGGCCCAAAACAGAGCAGCTTATGGCAGAAGCCCATGTGAAGACAAACTGCTAATTTCTTCTTTCCCCCTGGGCTTTAGTTTTAATTCTATTTTATTCTCATATGCCTACATGTAGTAGTGTATAAATGTGTGTGTACGTGTGTGTGTGATTCTGAATGTGAGGCTCTTCCCCTCGTGTGTGTTACGTGCCTCCATCTCTCCCAGAGATGGAAGCTCTCAGCTGCAGCTGCCTCCCTCTCTGGGGCCATTGCCCAGCATTACCCTGGCTGTGCTACCTCAGAGATGCAGCATTATTATCAATTCAGCCTGTCAGGCCTCCAGCCAGTTTGGCTTCTGCTCGCTCTCCATCTGGAAAGGCTAGGCCTCTTCCCTTATCCTGGAGCTTTCTAGAAGCTCAGCAGTCTGGCCAGAAGACAAACCCTCCCACAGAGCTAGGGGCAAGCAAAGGAGAGAGCAAGAGCCAGCAGGAGCCTGAATCACAGTGGAGAGGGGTGGAAAAAGGAAGGCAATGCAAATCAAAGCTCTGTGCCTTTGCAGAACACAGAGCTAATTCTGGGGAAAATAGGAAAACAGGCTCTGGTTATACATGGCCTGGCTCCCTCCCACGAACAAGCCAGAGGCTGCCTGTGTCTATCTGAGGAGCTACAGTCAGGGTCATGGCTGCCAGCCAGGGCCAAAAGAAAGGAAGCCAGGACAAAAAAAATCCAGCTGCCTGCAAGAAAAGACATTCCTTCCACTTGAGCTTTCTCATTGGTAAAATGCAGGGGTGGGATGAGATAATGAAGTTCTTTCTTGCTCCAACATGCTATTAGAATTCTCCCTTACTCCAGCTTATCAGATCAGAAGTGAAAGACACTCCAAAGAAGAATGCAAGGGAAGCGAGAGAGAAATAAGACACTGGCCAGACGCCGCACTGGAAACATTCTTCCCAGCAAAGTGGGCAGGGGAGGGGCCCTCAAAGCCTTTGGTCAGCAAGGCCTCCATTAGACCCCACTGGTATCCACAAGCCTCATCATTTCTATGCCAATGGATATTGCCGGTAAAGGCCACAAGTCGGTGCCTGGTGTGGTGCTGGATGGGAGAAGAGCCCCAGTACTATGACACACTTTCAACTTCACCTTCTTCCTGTCATGAAGTAACAGCTGGACCAAAGCCTTAACTCAACACTGCCCTTATCTCCATCCAAACTAAGTTCAGAAAGCTCACTTTCTGATGCTGATTACAGAGGTGATATGTACCACTCAGCCATAAATTACACTGCACCAGGCTCTCTCTTGAGCGCTGTACATACGTTATCTCATTTCATCCTTCCGAAATCTCTGTGGTAGGTATATTACACTAAATGGTGGGTATCTTCATTTGACAGGTTAGGAAAGCAAGTCTTAGAGAAGTTAAGAATGTGTCCAAGTCCATCGAGCGAGGAAGAGAGGAAGCAGGGATTTCTGTCCCAGGCTATCTACCTCCAAACCTCATCCCGTTCTGATTTAAGGGACGCAGCTGTCACTTGGCAAACATGGGAACTTGCAGGGACTAGAGTTGGTTGTCAGGATGCTCCATCTCTTCTCCCCTGGGAAGGGCAGTCTCAACTCCAGCCCTGACCTCTCTAGAAACAGAGGTGTCCCCCTAGACCTGAGTGCAGAGAGTTGGTTTGTGTGCCTGGACCTATGCAGACTCCACCAGTGACAATGGTTCCTACAGCCTCCGAGGGCAAAGAAGCAAGGTAGGCCTGCAAGATATTGCCCAGAGCCTTCCAAGGACCTGAAAGCCAGGAGCAACAGGGTGAGAGACCAGGCCAGCAAAGTTGTGAGGCCCCTCAGATTTGTGTCCAGACCTTCCCATACAACACCTTTTCCCTCTCTTCTCTCCTTTTAGCCTCACAAGCTGCACTCCCCAGCCCATAACGACCAAGACCAAGAGCCTCATATCCCACTAACTCAAGTTTTGCTTCCCTCTGGTAGCAACTCCTTCCCCCAAGGCCCTTTCCATTTTCTTCTATCCCTTCAAAACTTACTCATCCTGGGTCTTGCTCTCTTGGGGCCCTTTGCAAAAGCCACAGGTAATTTTCTGATAAGCAAACCCTTGCTGAGATATAAATGGTTGATAATAGATTAATACGGTGCCTTTCGCAAGGGTGTTTGCATTTTAAACAAGGAACTCAACAATGCTTCATCCAAAAGAGTAAAGCCCCCATGGTAGGAGCTTTGGAAGTTTCAGACCTGCTGAGAGCTTCTGGGAAACAAGAGGGCAGATATTTTGGTCAGAAACAGGCTAAAGCCCTCAGTGAGCAGAGGACGAGGATCTCAGGATGTTTATGAACACATTCTCTGCTTACACATTAGCCATGCCAAAGGTCAAGAAAACAGACAAGTGTCAAACAAAGAAAGGCAGTGGGTGTTGGGGTGTGTGCATGTGGGTGTGGGTGCGCTTATGTGCATGCATCCATGTGTACGTGTGTGCGAGCGTGCATGTGTATGTTGGGGAGGAGGGGACGTCAATCGGCTACTGTTCCTCAGCTTGTTTCCAAGAGATAAAAATGACAGCTGTTTGGTTTACACAGCTAATTAACCTGAGGAAGGCACTATAAGGCTGTTATTAAGGCAGCTGGGTAATTAAGTTTTCCCCCAGAAAGGGAGGGAGTAGGGGATAAATAAAGCATTTAGAGGAGCAGACACAGCACTGGAGGAGACGTTGTCAGGAGCAGAAATCAAGGCTGGAAAGCTTCCAGGCAAAATGTACTAGTTCCTGAGGAGGGTGCACCAGCCCAGAGATGACCAGAGGGCATGGCTCAACCCCTGCCAGGGTTCACCTGAGAGAGCCCATGGTGGATACTCAGGGTCTCACACAGCCCAGCCATCTCTGAGAAGTTGGCAGAGATGCAAGAGCTGAAAAAACGTGAAGGTCGACTAACCCAACTCCTTCATTTCATAAATGGGGAAATGGCGGTCTGGAGAGGAGCCATGACCTTCGCAGGGTCATATTCCTATTCTAAGGGTCAGAGCAAGGACCAGAACTAGAGAGTCTTCACCCCCAGTCTAGGGCAACTTAGCTAATCATGATTGCCTCTGGATTCTCCAGTAGCTTGCTGCAAATCAGTCTAGCGGTGGTCAGCTTGGAGGCAGAGAGTGGGCTGGCCCAAGGACAGGTTGATGTCCATCAGTATGCGAGTGTGTATCCTGATCAGGGAAGAAATGCTCAGGAGTATGACTCACATATGGGGCAGCCCCTGCATACAGACACAGGTCCCCTAAGGTGGGGGGTTGGGGGGGTGGGGGTGGGGGCAGGGATGGAACATTTAGCATCTGCTAGACACCACACCGGTGGTCACTTGGCTCACTCCTTATAGAGTCCTCACAACAACTCAGTGAAGTGGGTTCAAAATGGCTGAGGCCATTTTGGTACAGAACAGCCTGGGCCCAAGCCCAGACAGTTGATGGGTAGTCAAGGCAGGCAGGCCCAGAAGGGCAAAGTTTGGCAGGTTGGGGGTAGGGGTGCCACAAGGCAAAGCTGGCCAAGTCCCATGTCCATTGTAAGGATTGTAAGATGGACCCAAACCTTGAGGCAAGCCCTCAAGGCCAATAGGATTTAGCCACTGAGACAAAATTAGGCAGAGGAGGTAACACGTCAACAGGCTAAGACGGGCCCACGTAAAAGGAGCCATACTCTCAGATCAGGAGAGACAATTTTGGAACTGGAAAGAGTCCCCAGTGCTCCTGCAACTCCCATTCTACTGAGTCCCCCTGGGGTTGGGGGAGGGGGGGTGAGCAATGCAGGAATGTCTGAGAGTCATAAATCCCCACTGCACTTGTATTCATGACACATCAATAGGCAGGCAACAGGAGCCAGGAGATTTTGCACTGGCCTCAGGGCTTACCATGTCACCCTGCATAAAAAAGAACAGAGGCACTAACCAGAGGCTTCAATGTAAGGAAGATGGGTATATGGGGGTGGGGTTGGTAAAGAGGGGTGAAGGCGAGAGGGGTGAGTGGGGATGCACTAGGAACGCAGCTCTGCATCATGCCACCCTCATTTCTAGCTGAGGCTGGCCAGTACACCCCTCATCTCTAACTACTCAAAAAAACTCAATATCTGTGTATTTCCGTCAGAAGTTTGGGGTCCCAACACACACCCAAACCCTCCCAATGACTCACAGGGATAACAAGAGCCACTTCATGAAATATTGTGACAATTAATTGAGATAATTTATATAAAACTCTTAGTAGGATGCCTGGGACACACAATATGTGCTTAATAAAGTATAGTTGCTGTAACATCATTTAATAAGATAAACTTAAAAACTGAAATTGGAACTCAGCAGAGTTAAATCTGGATTCCTAATTTTCATCACACAGCCACCACTGCACCTGGAGAGGGTTCAGGCTACATCGGTATAGATGGAGTATCTGTGCCTTTAGTCTTCATTGCTGGCAACCAATGGCCTCCAGGAGGTTGAGAAGGTAAGGGAGAAGGAAAGAGAAATCAAACAAGACAGAGAGGTGGAAGGTAGGGTAGAGAAGCTGGTTCTCACTAGTCAGCTCATTCCCAAAGAAAGTTGGAGCAAGAAGCCACCCTGAAGACCAGTTCACCTAACATTCATTCATGGAAGAGGAAAGCAAGACTTATAGAGAGGTAATACCTTGCCCAAGATTACACCACAAGTTAGTGGCAGACCTGTGGCTACATTGCACTCACGATACCCTATCCTCTACTCTTTCCAAGAGGTTACATGGATTTACTCCCCCTGATATAAAAAGAAAAAGAGAGCCGATGCTTCTCAACTTTCACAGCAGCAAAATATCTGAGATTTATCCATCCCCAAGGTTGCAAAAGTCTAGACTTCTCTTTTGCAAGCACCCTATTTTGCTCTCAGGGGGCTGCTTAAGAGCAGAGAAGGCAGTTGGCTCCTTGGTGCATCCGAGAGAGGCACAGGGCAGGCCAGAGTGAAGCCAAAAGCCCCAGGCCTAGAGGGAGAGAGACTGTCCAGACAGGGCTGGGGCCGAGGGGACGTCCCAGCACGGGGGCCTCTGATCTCTCCTTGCTTCCCCTCCCGGAAGGCAGGTCACCCCTAGGAAGGTCTCTCTGAAATTTTTAGACATGGCTCAGTGGCATAAGATTTTGAGGGTGTGTGGGAAGGGGGCAGCTAAAATCATTCTGTTGCCTAGAAAGCTCAATACTGCCAGGTCCCCTGATGCTTGTGGGGTAATCTGGCTCCACAGGGAGTACTGCCTGATGCTGGCCTTCTTACCCAACACTGGCAAACGGGCTCTCTCACATCCAAGTGGGTGAGATGCAGAAACTACAGTCATCTCTGCTCAGCACCTCCAAAGCCACTATCCAGTACCATCTATGATTAAAAGTAGCCAAGAGAACAATGAAAACTAGAATGGCAGTGAGGCCGGAGGCTGTCAGATACCACCCCCATGGTCCTGAGGACAAGGGTAGCCTGAAAAGAGAAAACGACAGATAACCCAAGTCTCTCTCATGGCAATCGATCTCCCTCCCTCTCTATCTCTCTGTCTCTCATTTTTACCCCAAAGGCTGCAGCGACTCAGGGGAAACCACTCCTTTACCTATTCTTTGGTCCAAACCTGTGTTTTAAGGGCAGAAAAATAGGCAAATGAGACAGGCAGCTGGGAAACAAGAAAACACTGAGTGATTTCAACCTTGGTAAATACAAGGAGCAAAGGAAGACCCCAACCTTGTCAAAGGGAAAAGAAAAGAAAACGAAAGTTCCTACAAAAAAGGTCCAGAGGTAATTTAGAAGAAAAATTACAATAGCTCTTCGAAAAAGTCAATTGCCTAAATATGCAGTGTTCATTGACATAGCTTGAGCGTTCCAGTTCCTGGATTCGCTCAGCTCATTCTTATCAGCTGGGTCGCTGACCTTCCTTGCTAACCTCAAGTCACTTCCTCATATATCTCACTGATCTATATCCTTTAACAACAGTTTAAATATTTCCCACTTTGCCTGAGATGGTGAAACGTGTGGACCAACGAGGCTGAGAGGTAAGTCAGTTGGCTCTTTCTACATGACAATTGCAAAACAAAGAAAGTTAACTCCAGCCTACAATTATACATTCTCCCGCTAGCTCTGTCCACACCCACACCCCAACACTGACCAAAGAGAAGGCTGCAATAGAGTGACCGTGACGCAACTCAGTTCACCCCACAGCAAGAACACAACCCAGTACACACCTCCCTGTCCTCCACCAGCCTGTCGTTGTCCACCAGAGACGGCACATTAGATTCTACATTCTTAAAGGATCAATACTTATCTGATTGCCTATTCCCAAGACGAAAACCTGTCCTGCCCATGCTCAAGCACTGAGAAAAGACTTCAGCTTTATCACGCAGAAGAGAGAAAAGAGCTATTCAGCTAATTTGGAGTACATTTTCTCTTGCCCAACAAAGGAGAAAGTTCCTTAGAGGCAGAGATCCAGACTTATACTTTTCTCTCACCCCACCACAGTGCATGGGACTGGGCCTATACTAAGTACACTCTAAGATTCAGTGAACGAATGGCAGGCTTACCCACCCCACCCCACCTCGCCTTCCTCCAGCTCTGGAGGCCATGGAGGTAGGGCCTACCTCGCCATACTGGGTGCAGTAGGTCTCAGGCTTGGTCAGTCCACAAGTGGATGAAGCTCGGAGAAACCGGGTCCTCCCAATGAGCAGGTCCCCAACAGGCGGATAGCAGGCCCCACGGGAGCAGGCTTGCTGGGCACACACGAGGCTGGGCAAGACTGAAATCACAGGGATGCTAGGGTGCAGCCTAGAGAGAGGAGGGTCTAGCCAGCCACCCCAGCACCCCCCAGGGAAGCAGACATTGGCAAGACTAGACCCACTCCTTCACTCATGCTCCTGCTTGCTGATGGTGGTAATCACTACAATCCTAATGCTGTCAGGCAGAAAAGCTGATTTCATATTCCGTAACCCCAACTTAAAAAGAAAAGGAGGATAAACACTGGCAACCCAAAACCATGCATGAACTTGAAATGTGGCACCCATCTGGGGCTTTTAGAATCAAGCTGCAGGCACACATTCAGCCACCAGGACATGGTCCACAACTCACAGCATGGTCTCTGTCAGCAGCCTGGAGAGGGCTGACTGCTGGCCATTTGTGGAACATTGAGAGATACCTGCATTCTTTTTGCTCCTTTATCTGCAAAGTTGACCCAGCCACGCTTTGTGAGCACCCAGCTACGATTCACTGGAAAATCGAGAACTCAAGCCAGGATGGCTCTGGAACCAGCTTGAGAGTGACAGGATGGGAAATAAACTGTGCAGGGCCCTCAGGGAACCACATACCACCCCCAAGTAGGAATAAGAAGATGCTTGGGAGCTTCTCAAGAGAAGCAGAGAATTGGGGCCGGCCCGGTGGCGCAAGCAGTTAGGTGCGCGCGCTCCGCTGCGGCGGCCCGGGGTTCGCCAGTTCGGATCCCGGGCGCACACCCACGCAGTGCTTGGCAAGCCATGCTGTGGCGGCATCTCATATAGAGTGGAGGAAGATGGGCATGGATGTTAGCCCAGGACCAGTCTTTCTCAGCAAAAAAAAAAAAAAAAGAGGAGGATTGGCAGATGTTAGCACAGGGCTGATCTCCTCACAAAAAAAAAGAGAGAGAGAGAGGCAGAGAATCATCTTCCCCCAAGATCCAAAGGAACAGGAAACCTCATGGGTGTCCCATAGACAAGTGTTCCAAGTCCAAGGACTACAGGGTGACAGATGATGCCCACGCCCTGGGAAACTGTCCTCCTACCCATGGCTGTCATCTCCCTGCTATACGACAGGGCCTGGAAGGATGGGAAGGGATACTCACCAAAACACAGAAGGAGTGGCCTCATGTTCAGCCAATGGGGTGACCCCCAGAGAGGACCTCACCTGGGACAGAGCAGAGCAGCCTGGGAAAAACAGTGCAAACCTCTAGGGCCCACTGGCCCCTTTCCTGTACCTAGACTCATGTTTTCTCAGAAGACTTTACCTAGGTCTTGACCCAGGACACTTCCGAGCAGCAGGTGCATTTGTAGGCCAAAGCTTGGAAAATGCCAGAGCCCTGGACACTTGTCCCATCTAGCATGTGACTCATAGGGTGGCCTGGAAAAATACCACCCCCTCCCAGATTTCAGCTTCCTCCTCTGAAATGGAAGGGAGGAGGATCGACCCTGCCCTGCCCCACAGAGTCATAAGGACAATGTGGGAGCAAGTAAGAGCTGGGCCCTTTGCAGGAGAGGGACTGTACAGAGGTTTGAGACCTTAGTGCTGCTCCAAGAAAGAGGATTGGCCTTTCTCAGGGCCTGGCCTGGCCTGGCCTATAGGCCCTACAGTGAGTGGGTCAAAGAGGCTGAGGGCCTGGAGGCGAGCCCTCTTCTGCCATTGGCATGGTCTTCACTACCACCCAGGGCCACCCGAGGGTGAGGCTGTGGTGGCCACAACTCTGTGCTAAGCAGGTAGCTGGGATGTGATGGGGAGAGAGGCAGGCCTGGCAGTCTTTAAAAAGTGAGTAAGGATTTCATCTGAACTGGAAGCAACCCAAAATGTCTCCAATTATGAGCTGGGGCTGTGCAGGAAGGGTGGGGCTGGGAGGCCACAGAGCAGGGATTCTGAAGGAGGCTGGGGCTGGGTACGTGAAGGGTCCAAGAGGTAGGCAGGCCTGCCCTGCTGAGGCATGCCCCACCCCTGCTCATGCAGTGCCCACCTCTGCCTTGGATTGGATGTTCACTCTGCTCCAGTGACAGCCACAAACTCCTCTGGTGGGGGTGGAGGGATGGGGGGGTTGGCAAAGCAGGGGCAGAGAGGGAACTGGGGGCTCTCCTGGCATCTATAAATCATACATCCTAATGCTTTGAAATCACCCCTTCCAATCCCCTCCCAGAAGAGTCAGGGGCCCAGGGAGGAGACAGGGGGTCTGAGGTTGCACAGCTAATCATGGCCAAGGACGGAGACTCATCTTCTGGTTTCTACCAGTGCTATCTCTGCTCTCCCACCCTCGTGCTGGAAACCCCTGGAACGAGGCATTCTGAGCAACCCTTAGAAGAATTTTAGCCAGACCCACCCTTTCCACCTTTCTTTGTGCCCAGCTCCAGATCTGAACCTGCTTTCTTCTAAGTCACTGAGACATATCAGATATGAAAAAGCAATACAAACTGCAGCAGACATTTCCCCTAGCCTCTGGAGGTGAGCTCGCTCGGGTGAGCTCCCAGGAAGAGGCATGAATCAGGCCCTGCCACCAGGCCCCAGACACCCAGAGATTCAGCCCTTCTCCCCCACCCAGCCCCCACCGGGCAGGTGAAGGCAGGTAACATACCTCGCTCCGTACTGCCGCTGTTCTTTCTCCAGATTGCCTCTCCGAGAGCTCCCCTTGAATGTGGGGGTCTCCTCTCCTGGCTCCCAGTTTTTAAACAACGGCCTCACCTCTGGAGACTCCCTGGCTGGGCGTCACCCACTGCAGGGCGGGTCTCAGGAATCTGGCAGCTGGCACGCCCATCTTCCGTCACTGTACCCCCACCCCCCAGGACAGGACTGGGCAAGTGAGTCGATCCCAGCGGCCTCACAGCAAGCTCAGCAGTGCCCGGCCACCTGTGGGTGCCTTGGGGGGTGGAGGGGGCCACTGCAAACAGAAAGCAGCAGGCAAACATTAGCAATCATTAGAGACCAGGATTCCCGGGGCAGGGAAGGGCGCCTGCATTCCTGACAGGCATTGTGCCTGGCTCTTTCCCAAGGCCTGTAGGGGTCAGCTTCTTCTTGTGTCCTGGACCACCCTGGACAGAAGACCAAGCAGAGGACACAAAGATCAGGGCTTGTGTATAGGGTATTATAGCCCTAGACCTGTACCCGGGCTGGAAGGCTAGAAGACCCAAACATCCAGGACCCTGGAAAGCACCAGACCCCTCCCAAAGAGAAAACCAAAAAAGTGGAAAATCCCTGCTTCTTGGGGAATTTGGAGGAGACTTAAAAGTTACAGTTCATCGGAAAAGGTCAAAGCTCAATTCACCCGAGGAAAGCTTAAGAGGGATAAACAGGAATAAACTAAATGCCTCCCCTCCGGCTCTCTCTGCAGGATTGGCAGTGAGCCCTGGGACAGGTAACTACCTGTGAGTCACTGCCCAGCTCAGGGAAGGCTGATCTCCTCGCCCCTCCCTCCCTGGGCAGGAATGCCACCCTGAAGGGCCAGAAAACAGATCTGACCACAAGCGGTGGAAGGAAAGGCTGAGGCATAACCGGACCGACTTCCCCTGGCCCCCCGCCAGGCCTGAGAACACAGCTGCCTTTGTGGGACGCTCCTAACTTGGGGCTACTGGGCTGAGAGCCATTGTAAACGACAGTAACAGGCCTCAATGAAGAGGCTGGTCTCAGAGGACACTCTTCCACCAGGTTAGGGTCAGAGGGCTTTTAGAGAGATCTGGAAGGTCACCTGGTCCATATCTTAGCCCTGGAGAGCCTGCACTGGCATTGTTTTGGAACATTATTGTCTCAAACTTTTTATTTAAAGGAGACTCTTAACTATCCAATTCAGCCTGTCACTGTCTCCTAAGCAGGAAGTCTTCTACAACTGGAGGGTTAATTAAGTCCAAGAAATTGGTTCGCCAACGCTTAAGGGGAAAATGTAGGATTTTGTGGATTAAACTAGGCATTTCTAACCCTGAGGTTCTAATTTAGCCCAATAAGTTTAGATGGGCAGGAGAAATACTATAATTAACAAATGGGCAATAATAAGTTGTGTAGATGCATAGCGAATACTCCAATAAAAGGTAGTGTCTTGACCCTTGTAAACATCCCAGTGAAATCTGACTTAACTCAACAAGCCGGAGTCAGTACAAACAACTTCCTTTCACAAGCCCAGCCTCTGCCACAGGAACACAGAGAGACCCCCATCAAGTCCTCCAGAGACTTGTCACTGCTGACACCCCCCAGGTTTTGAGCCCACCTGCCTGGTCTGTTTCTCTCCACTTCTCCAACTCTCTGAACTCAAGGCTTCCAGGAAGCTTTCACTCTCCTGGAACTGGCCATCCTCTGCCCACCTCCAGGAAAAACGATGTGACAAAGAACTCATTAATAGTTAACTCAGTAGGAGGAGCAGGTGTTGCAATCCCAGATCCTCAGACGAGGCGGGGCGGGCGTGAGGTGGGCCTCAAGGTGAGTAGCTGAGGCCCTTCAAATCTCCCTCCTACTCCTTCCTTATGAGGCCAGGAGCCCAGGTAAATAAGCCTGTAGTGTTGCAGACTTCACAGGCTGGAGCAGGTCCCTGGAGTGGTTTGGCTTCACAGAAGGAAATGGCAATTGCTCTGTTTGGACCCCCCACGCACTCCTGGCCAAGTCCGGGGCAAGGTTTCTGCAGACTCCAATGGTAGCCCAGTCAGCCTCACTCCTCAGGGACACTGAGCACTCCCAGTGGGGATCTAGTTCCCCCAGGACTGCAGGACTCAGGCATGGGCTTTGAACTGCAGAACCCAATTTGTTTAGAGACAAGAAGCCTAAAATAGAGCCAGATGCTGGGTTAGGACCTGGCCAGGGCTTGAAGGGAGATGGGGGCATTGCTCCAACACTGCAGCCTCCTCTCTGTGTACCCTTCCCTCTCTCCCTGCCTCCCATCATCCTGCTCCCCAGCCCTCAGCCATCATCAGCGGTCCCCCATCCCTGGCTCATTAGAACTCACCCTCAGGAAAGTGGCTACTCAAGTCATCCTTGACTCCTGCTTCTCTTGCACCCACATCAATTTATGAGGCAATTCTGTTAGCTCTCCTTCCAAAGGCAACTAGAATCACTTCCACCCTCCTGGCCAAAGCCTGTCCTCCCAAGACTTCTGCAAATAGCTTCCTAACTGGTCTGCAGTCTAGTCCCAACACAACAGGTCATGTCACTCCCCTGCACTAGCTCCCCATTGCAGTCAGGGTCAAAGCTAAAGCCCTCACAGAGAGTCTAAGAGGCCCTGCATGATCCCAACACTCCCCATTACTTCTCTATATCTACTGCTACTATCCCCCTTGCTCCTTTCATTCCAGCCACAGGGCCTCCTTCTGTGCCTCCAAATTACCAGGCTGCCTCTGTCTTAGGGCTTTTGCCCCAGCTGCCCTCTGCCTGGAACACTTTCCCAGATGTCTGCAAGGCTAACTCTCTTACCTCTTTTAAGTCTTTGTTCAAATGCTACCTTCTCAATGAGACCATTCTGACCACCCCATTTAAAACGACAACCAACTTCCCTGCCTCATTCCTGTTCCCCACCCCTAACACTCCCAACCCCATCTACCCTGCATTATTGGTGGGTTTGTTAGTTGTTTTATTTTTTTGCAACACTCACTACCTTCTAATCAACTATATGACTTACCTTTCTACCATGTTTATTTTTTGTTCCCCCCACCAGAATGTAATGTCAAAAAAGGCAGAGATTTTTGTCCCTTTTGTTCACTACTGTTTTCCAAGTGCCTAGAAATAGTGTCTAGCACATAGTAGGTGCTTAATATTTGTGGAATGAACGGATTCACACTGAAGTGTAATAATTGATTGAGTTTAATGAGTTCCCCATGCCCTGTAGGTGTAGCTGCATGCTCAGAGGGGACAGTCTGGGCTTTTGGTCACCTGAATGGATGGCTAATAGTGGAAATTCATGCATCAGTCAGCTACGGGGGTGTCTCTTTGGTGGCACCTACCCCCAGATTACAGAAACGTCACCATGTCGATATCAGCAGCATCCTTCTCTGCCTGCTTATCAGTCATTCCCAGCAATGTCTCCGACAGGGTGTGGGGACGGCATTAGAAGCTACCTACTGTCTCCATTATCCATCTGTCAGGCTCGAACCATCCAAGTTGCCAGGGAGATTAGCCAATACCTGATCATTGAGAGATCAAAGGATAGGGAACAACTAAAGGAGAGAAGGAGGGAGAAAGGAGAGAAGAGGCTAAGAAGGACAAGAAAGCCTGGTGCAGGTCGTGGATGCTGACTCTCAGGTGTTGGAGGAAGGGGCACCAGGTGACTAAGGCTCAGGCACCACCTGAATATAGTGAGTCATGGCTGAGTCCTCGTCTGTGGAACAGGGTAGGCTCTAGGAACGGCCCTGGGGACTTGCCATGTGACTCAGGCTGGCGTGGCCCTCCACTCCAGCACACCGGCTCAGCCACCCAGACAATCAGTCACTCTTCTGTATGCCTCTCCAAGAACCAGAGAGAGAAGGTAAGTCTGTTATGTTACTGAACACAGACAGGAACTCAGCCTCAGGCAGAGGCCAGTAGTAAGCAGAACAGGAGCCTGAGCTGCCCATCATGGGGTGACTCTATTCCATTCCCTTCCCGGTCCCCCACCCTCACCTCCCCAACCGGAATGTCTGCCCAGTGGACAATGGTTTGAATTAGCTTGGGCCTGAGGTCTGGGAGAAATCAGGTGTCAGCCTAAATTAACTATAGGTAACATTTTACCAAGTACTCACAGTGTGCCAGGCACTGTTCTAAGCCCTTTATTTGTATGAACTCATTTAATAATACCCACTATATTCCTGGGGGGTGGGAGGGGGCGGGGAATAGACTCTTAATTATCCTTACTTTTCAGATGAAGAAAATGCGCCACATTTTCAATAATTTGGTCCCAGCTAGTAAGTGGTCATTTGAACGCAGACCAGTTTGCTCCAGCACTCATAGTCTTAACCGTTACTTAGAGCCTAAGATCTCCTCAACTGCCTGTCTCCACCCTTGGCAATCGTTGAGCAGAGCCCATCGGACTCTGAACTTCATGCTTCCCAAACCTAATCAAGACCCACTATCTGAAAATGCCTCTCTGAGCTCCTGCTCCAACTCCTGGGGCACTGATGTTGGCCAGGGGCTCCTGGGAAGACATTTACGCCATAGGAACATCTAGAACAGACACCATTAGGTGACTTCTTCTTTGTTTTCCATATTGACAGGCTCTCTCGTGTGGGCACAGATGGGGAAGGTGCTTGCTGGCCTCCAGATGCCCCTTCTCAGAGTCTCCAGCACATACCAGCAGGGTTTCCTCCTCATACCAACAGGGAGCTGCTCTGAGTGAGGACGTGAGCACCCTATAAGGAGTGGGAAGACAGAGAAGGTGACCAGACAAACGTCACTGTAAGCAGATAAGGATGAACAAAGGTCATGATGACAGGATGACACAACTTCCCCCTCACCACAGGAAGAGGGATTCCCTCCCCTGAGGTCAGGCTACTGGGTCACCTCAGGGGCCTCAGCTCCTTCTGTTCTACCTCCTAGAGTGCACCCCTAACTGTCCCACCTCTTCCTTCCTGAGGGGTATAGCCTGGTGCAGCCTGCAGCTTGGTGGAATCGAATGGCGGCTCATGGCTGGCTCACAGCTAGCTGGCTCCCCAAGGAAGAAGGAGGAATATCTTGGCATTTCTGCCACCTTTACTGCTCTCCCAAATTCCCGACCTCCTCCCAGTAGACAGACCAGCTCATGACTATACCCCATCCCCCACCCCCAACCACCTCTACCTCTATTATCCAACCATTGCCTTCTGGGAATTGTGTTCTTGGGACCTAAGTCCAACTTCTGTGACCTTTGGCCACAGATCTGCCATGTGGAGCTGGCCATGTGGCCATGGCCCAGCCTCACCTGAGAGAAGAGAGACAAACACCAGAGCAACATGCAGCCACGTGGCAGGTCAAGAAGATCTGGGGAAGGGGGACACAAAGGAGTGGCTGAGAGGGACGTGGGGCACTTGCATCAGGAGATCTACTCCCCATGCTAGCAGAGGGCTGCCCCACAGGACTTTAAAATTCTAAATATGATTCTTGAAAGGGCCATCAGAGCAACAAACTAAATCTCCTAATGCTCAAATTGGCATTTGAGGACTGAGTATGGAGAAATGAGCACCTTGTGGTTTGAGGGGGAAGGGAGTATGGGTGCGTCTGGCTTCATGTCTGGAATCGACCTCACCTAAAGGCTTTTAATCAGCACCTCCCTGCAGTGCCTGTGGCCACATAGGATCTATGTATGGTCTTGAACAGCTCTTAAATCCTAGACCTAGCTCCAGCTCTGCTGCTCAATAGAAGCATAAATTTGGGCAAGCCCTTCTCTGGGCCTCAGTTTCATCACTTATAAATAAAAGTGTTAGATTTTACTGGTTCTTAACTCAGGCTGCCCATCAGAATGACTTGCAGAACTTATAAAATCATAGACTTAGGCCAGGCCCCACCCAGAGATTTAATTGGCTTGCAGAGAGGCAGGGACATTCGATACGTTTTTAAAGCTCCCCTGAAGCCCCCTCCAGCTCTAGGATGCTCTGCTCTCAGGGGGTGGTGGTTTAGGACAGCAGTTAAAAGCCTAGACTTTAGAGTGAGATAGATAAAAGTGCCAGTCTTGGTTCTGCACTCAACAGCTGTGTGACTTTGGGCAACTTAGTAAACCTCCCAAGCTACCTGCCTGCAATGGGAATGATGACAATCTACCTCACGGGTCCTTGGAAAGACAAAAGGAAACAATGTATGTATAAGTCTCAACAAAGCGCCTGGCTAGGTGCGTGCTCTTAAAGGGTGTCTGTCCCCACGTGTGCATCATATGCAGGTGTTGGGCGCTATGATCAGCCATCTTTGTTTTGCAGTTGTGCTTAACAAAAAGCAGATATCACTCCCATCCAGATGTTTCGTAGCTAACTTACCAGGCAGTGAGCCTGCCTGGGCTGCTCCCCTCCTCCTCCCCCAGGGGAGGCCCAGGTCCCAACCTGAGAATCTGTGCTTCGTGCATTCCGCTCTATTCCTTGAGGGCTGCCAACTCCTGAGAAGCCATGACCTGGACCAGAAGGGAAGAGGGGCCACTCAGGGCCAATGGAGCTAAGGTTCCCAAGAGCCAGGTGATGCTTTCGGCCTTCCTAAACAGAGAAGGACACAGTGGGGGTGGGGGGATGGTGTTTACAAACACAGAGAGCAGAGGAGAAAACATAAGCACGACGGACTTATTGTTTTATGGCCTTAAGAGCTGGTCAAACCACAGTCCAACACCTGATAAAGATAGGAGTCAAAGCTAGCCTGGATGGCAGGTTTAATACTTAACTCAAGGCAATTGCCCAGCAAGTCTGAGGGCTAGAGAGAAAAGGCACTTTCTTTTCCTATGGCCTCTGCTTACACATATCAAATTCTGGTCAATATCCTATGAGACACAAGGGCGATAAGTCCTTATCAAATCTAATTCCTTCCCCCAAAAATATCATTCAAAACTGACCCCCTCCTTATCTAAAATATTGATAAAGAGGTTTTAATAACATGGGGAAATGTTTACGAGATATAGTTAACAGGGGGAAAAAATAAGAAAACAAATGTGCATAAAATCTACTTAACTCCGAAGAAAAAAAATAGAGAGAAGACAGGGATAAAATATCCAAAATGTTAACACTTCCCATCTCTTTATATTTCTCTGTATGCTCTCATCTTCTACAATGAGGGTATTTTACTAGAATAATCAGTAAAAATAAAGTTTCAGGGTGAAGAGAGTGATTTTTGTCCACCTACAAGTTATCAATCCTTCCTCTCTTCACTCCCTCCTTCATCCTGGACCCCTTCCACTAAACCCACAGACAGCCTGGGAGTTTGCTACAGGTTTTCTAAGTCATCCTAGATTTCATAAGATATGGTTTCCCTTTCTTAAGTATTTCTTCTTTGCACTGTTAGATTTATTATGTCAAGAAAGCACTTAGCACAATTCCTCAATAAATGTATGCTCTAACGAATGCGTGAGGAAGGAAAGAAAGACAAGAAGGGAGGGCAGAAAATGTAATAAGTAACTAGTAACACCTTATCTTCTTGCTTATACATCTTAGGGAAAACCAAAAAGAAAGAAATAGAGTCAGTTCTCATTTATCTATATTTTGAGGGAAAAGAAGAAATGAGGATAAGTAGAATTCCTACTCTCATCCAAATTTGCCTCTCCCATGCAATTCTCCCAGGATAACGCCACCTAATCCCGAACTTTCCCACTTCTCACTCAGAAATTTGTATACCCAGCAGCCAGTAGTGTTCAAGTATAATACACATAAGTGTTCATGACTGTGATGTTACATCTCTTTCTCACGTGTGTGTGCTGTCTCCAACAAGAGACCAAAAGCTCCTTGTAACTGGGATTGCCAGATAAAATACATGGAGCCCAGCTAAATTTGAATCTCAGATAAACAAGGAATGCCTTGTTAGTGTAAGTAGGCCTCAAATACTGCATGGGGCACACTTATACTAAAATATTACCCAATGTTTATCTGAAACTCTAATTTTACTGAGATTCTTGTATTTTTATTTGCTAAATCTGACTTGTAGTGTGTTGTCCACCCATTCCTATGGCTTCCAGACTTTTCCTAACTTGGTCATCTTTCTCTAGAAGTTCCCCTGTCAATAATCTTCCTAAAATATGATGCTTAGAAGTGAACACAGGTGTCCTGGTGTCCAGATGCCTGACATCACGGTGGCATCTTCTGGGCATGGGTCCCTTTATCAAAGACCACTCCAAGTGAAGGACCAGGAGCTGAACCAACAGTGCAGAGATGGGCCCAATCCCTCCATCATCTGGAAACCATATGTCTGCTTTCTGGGCATTATGGGTTGTATTTACTCCTTTGTTAAAATACTATTCCAGAAGGAAATGGCTAGGTATTTTCCTAAGAGAACAGAGGGGAACAAAATAGTTTCCACCTTTGCTATGAATGAAGCACCATGCTAAACACTGTCTCTATAGTATCTCATTTAAGCATCAAAGCAGCCCTTAAGATGGCTCTTTGAAGGAGATATTATTATTCCCTTTTTTACAGCCTCAGTGTTATTAAGTAGCCTGTACAAGGTCACAGAGTATTATGGACTGAATGTGTCCCCCCAAAATTCATATGTTGAAGGCCTACCCCCCGTGTGATAGTATTAAGAGGTGGGGGCCTTTGGAGATTATTAGGTTTGGATGCAGTCATGAGGGTAGAGTCCCCATGATGGGATTAGTGCCGTTATAAGAAGAGGAAGAGCCCCCAGAACCCTGTCTCCACTATGTGAGAAGCCAGCAAGAAGGCAGCTGTCTGCAAGCCAGGAAGCAAGCTCTCACCAGGAACTCAATCTACTGGCACCTCAATCTTGGACTTTTAGCCTCCAAAACTGTGAGAAATACATGTCTGTTGCTTAAGCCACCCAGTCTATGGTATTTTGTCATAGCAGCCCAAAGTGATGAAGGTACAGAACTACTGTTTTAGTCAAGTTAGGCTGGGCTATGCTGCAGTCATAAATTAACCACAAAAATCTCAGCAGCTTAACACAACAAACATTTATTTGTCGCTCATACAAAGTAAGAAACAAGACTATGGTGAGGGGAGAGGTCCTCTGTTCTACACAGTCACTCAGGGACTTCTGCCATCTTATAGCTGCAGCAACAAGGACACATGGCCTTACTAGTCAGGACAGCAAGGGTAGAGGAGCATGGAGGAACTCTCCCCAGTTATTCACGCTCCAGCTCTGAAGGGACACAGTCATTCTGCTTACAACCTGCTGGCCAGAACAGCTCATAGGGCTCCTAAGTGATCTTCCTATGTGCCCAGAAGAGGAAAATGAAGTAGGATGTGAGGAACACATAGCATTGTCTACCACAACCAGTATATGGTAAAAGCAGAATCCAAAGGCAGATCTTTAAGCTCCCAAAGCCCATGCTTTTTCCATTACAACATTTGGCCCTCCCAAGCTTGAGGGAATTTGTTTTTCATGAAAAGGAAAAGTCATATGGGATAATTTGTAGAATATGACACTTCAAGGAAACTGGCAGGAGAAATGGACAAGGTGAATGTTTTAGGTTTGCAAAATCTAAAACATCACAAGACTGCCCCTTGGAAAACTTCAGAAACATAGACAGTGAGATCTCTGCAAGTTATACCCAGAGGGTAAACATCTATGAGGCATGTAGGCCACTCCAGTCTCTAAGAGACAAACCACTGGGGGCGGGGGGAATCTTCAAGGAGAAGATTCTGGTATGTCGTAGGGTGAACAACCATTCCAGTTTGCCACGACTCTTCTCATTTTAGGTCTGAAAGCTCCACATCCCAGGACTCCCTCAGTCTCAGACAAATGCTTGGTCACTTGGTTATACATCGATACTTTTTTCCAAGACAACATTTGAAAATATCACCTCCAGTGGCTCAGTAAACTCTGTGTGAAGATGTGCAATGATCTGAGAAAATCAAGTTGGCTCTGAATCTAGGAAAAACCTGGATGTATATAGCACCTGAGAATAAAACTCCCACAAGAAAGAGCTGGGGAAGCTCCTATATGAATGCTGGCCCACCTTAGCAAGGCAGTGCTCTTCATGCACTTAGGGGAAGAAAATGTATCTGAATACCACTTCTATCCTGGAGACTCTCCTGCTGCTGCAGCCTGATGTACAGGAGGCTTTTTCCAGCCAAATCACACCAAGGACCCATGTTGAGCTTATAGATACATTAACACCTCTATCTTTCTCAAGTCAAATACTGTCAAAATAGGTTGTTGCCATCTTGAATTTGTGCCGTTCTTAAAACGTGCATGCACATGCGCACACACATGCAAACACAAAGAAGTACACACATGCCTTTGTACTTTTTTCTACTGCATTTCATCTTGTGAGCTTTGGCCTAGTGTTCCATTTGCTGAGTTGGATTTGGTATGCACTTTGACCTGTATACTCTCCATCATCTCCAAATTAAAGTCCAGAATCCACAGCCAGGCTCTCAGGATCCTGCTGAAAAGCCTGCCTTTCTGGCCCTAACTCACATAGCTCCCCTTTGCACAGGTGCTCTGATCCAGCCATTCTGTTCCCTTCACCACACTTAGGCTTCCTTTATCCGACTCTGACTGTCTACACTGCCCTCTCCACCTCTTGTGTACTTGGCTAAATCCCCCCAAATCCAACACTCAGATCAGATTCCTGGATCAGTGATTCTTCCTGAACTCCTTACCTATATAATTCAATTGGTAATCAGTCCTGTGCTGTTTTGTAAATCCCTTCTATCTCAAATATACATACTTACGGTCATTCAACTTTTAGTTATTTTGTGATTTGTCCCCAAACCTTGATTGCAAACTCCTTGAAGACAGAGACTACCTTTGCCCACTTTTTTTATCCCCTAACAAGTGCACACCCCAGTGTTTGCACATAGAGAGTGCTCAGTAAATAGACACTGATTTGTTAGTATGGATCCTTGGGGCATGGGAAAACCTAACAAAAAGTGTTTGGAGAATATCATGCCATGAATATTATCCCATAACTCCCTCTCAAGACAATATAGAGAGAAAATCATTCAGAAAAATAAATATCTTTCCCCCTAAAAATTGGAACCTGAGAAAATTCATGATGAGCTGATCCATTGATGAGTAGGCTTCCAAGGCTGTGCTTCCTGTTCCATCCACCATGGCTGGTACTTGAGGATGGAAAGGCCAAGAATCAAACTGGCAGAACTATTTTTTTTTTTTTTTTTTTTTTGGTGAGGAAGACTGTCCCTGAGCCAACATCTGTGCCAATCCTCCTCCACTTTGTATGTGGGATGCCACCGCAGCATGGCTTGATGAGCAGTGTGTAGGTCTGCACCCGGGATCCAAACCCACAAACCTCGGGCTGCCCAAGTGGAGCATGTGAACTCAACCACTACGCCACCGGGCCGGCCCCAAACTGACAGTACTTTTGGTATTTGTTACTGAATACTTCTGGGGCCGGACCATGTATCCAGGTCCTCAAGGCATTCAAGACCCAGCTTTCAGAAACTTGAGAGGTGATGAAAGGGACAAATGTGGGTCCAGGGGAGAGGAGGGCACAAATGGAGAGAGGGTCTCAGGAAGAAAGAATTCCTAAACATGTTTGAAGGATTCTTTGTCACTCCCAGAGAATCAGGGAACATGTGTAGCAAAAGGTCTGTCTATTCCTGCCTGTCCTTGTGCTGCCAAATATAATGTCTCCCACTGGTAGTTTCAGGCCCATCCCAACCCTTAGCCAATGAGCACCAAGCCTGGTAACTAAGACACCTCTTCCCACAACCAAATGGGAGGTCTAGGAATATTTGTTTTTCTAAGTCCATTGACTGGGGATCAACAGTGTCCTGTTACTCCCCCCTCCCCCAGTTGTCCCAGGGGCCTGACCTCAAGTCTGAATCCTCCCACAAGTCAGTCTGCATATTGTAACCTCTCCACCCCCAGCCTCTGCCTGGTCCTCATCCTCAGAGCCTGGGCTTTTCTTCCAGTTCTCCTCATCACATCCCAGCAGACCCTTCTGACTTTTGACCCAGGAACACAAAAAACATTCAGAACCACTTATTCACAAAACAAATATTTATTGAGCACCCACCCAATGCCAGGCATCCAGTGACCCAACAGTAGACAAGTCAGACATAATCACTGTCCAGAGGGAGCCTACTGCCTCATGGAACACAGACATTAAACACATAATTGCCAAATAATTCATTAATTATGCAACTAGAGTGACCTTGACTTCTTTAGCCATCCAAGTCACTCTTTCCTCTACTATCTAAATAACCATAATTCTGAGAATTCTAGGGAGATGCTAACAGATACTACAAATTCATGCTAGTTGCTCCTTGTCCTCAAACATGCCCTAGCTTTTTTTTAACCATTTCTCCATGCTTCCCCCGATCTCTCCAGCCTATTGTGGCCCCAAATAGGAACACATGGTCCTTCCTCTATTCTCCAAGGAACAAAACGCATAGCTGTTGAGTTTAAGAAATTTTACTGAAAATTTAGAGGTGACACAAGGAAATTACAACCTAAAAATAAATACTAGCTTTGACTGCCCCCAGAATTCATCCAAGATCACAGCATGTTCCTGCTGCTGTCTCCCTCCTTAGCTCTAAACCTTCACCAGGTTGCTGGATCATGCTTGTAACCCGTCAGGAGTTCTCCCTCTTGTGAACTCACTTCTCTCATCCCACTCCATGAAGACAGCCTTTCACAGGGTAACAACCCACGCTGGCTATTGGCCTTGGGATTAATCTACTAACTGCTACTTGCCATAATCAGCCTGCATTCATTCATTCATTTTTTCATTCTGGAAATATTTATTGAGCATTTATTTTGTACCAGGCAATGCGCTAGGTGAGAACAAACAAGGCAACAGCAAACAAGATAGACAAGATCCTGCCTTCACAGAGGTGACAAACAATAAACAAGTAAACTAGAATCTAAATCTGACAATTACAGATTTCAATGCTTTCTGTGAAATATTAAAAAACAGATGATATGATAGATGGGGGTCTCAGGACGTTGGGAGTGCCACTGCAGAAAGAATGGATAAGAGGAATCTCTCTGAGCAGGTGACCCTTGGGGTGAGCCTGAAAGATTTAGAGCTGGACTTCCCAAGGTAGGCTAAATATGCATTTAAGGTGCCAGCAAAGTAAAGGCACCACAATTTCTTTTGAAAATTTTTATATCTAATATTTTTTAAAGACATGGAAGTAGACACCTTGGGCAAAATTGGAATGCTATATGTCCCTCCTACACTAAACTTTAATACTGTTTCTATTTTGACTTACATGGGCAAGGTGGAGGACTCAATCTTTTTACAAATTAGGACCTCTAATGTCTTATTCAAGCCCCAGGAGATACCAGAAAAGGATATTCCCTGGCAGAGAAGAGCAGGAGCAAAGGTCCTAAGGGAGGAAGAACTTGGCCTCTTCTAGGGAAGGAAGGGGATGGGAGCAGTGTGATCGGGGTGGGGTGGGAAGGGCAGGCAGAGGCCTGGTCTTACAGGGGGAGTGGTTCTCAAAGCTGGTTATGTAGGAGAATTCCCCGGAAATCTTTTTTTTTTTTAATTGCTGATGCCTAGGCCTTACCCCAAGAGATTGAACTGGTCTAGGGTGGGATTGTGAGAACTGGTATTTTTTAAAGTTCCTCAGGTGATTCCAATGTGCAGCCAAGATGAAGAACCCCTGTCATCGGGCCTTGGTCAGAGAGACAGAGACGTGAATGGTGAAGAATATGGACTCTGAAACCAGACTATTTGGTTTTGAATCCCATCTCTGCCACTGACTAGCTGCGTGATCTGAAGCACATTACTTAAGCTTTCTGTTCCTCAGTTACCCTATCTGGAAAATGGGGGTAATAGTTTACCCATCTTGTAGGGTCATTTGAAGGATTAATAAGTTAATACATACAAAGGTCCTAGAAAGCACATATTAAGGATGCAACGACTTTTAGCTTTGACCATTCTATGTGAGCAATAATGTCAGCTTGGCCTAGGTTGGAGGCAGCGGAGATGGAGAGAAGTAGATGGAGTCAAATTATAAATTTGGAAATACAACCAAGAGGACTTGCTGAAAAACTGGTTGAGAGAGATAAGGAAAAGAAAGGGATAAAAGATGGCTTCCATGTTTGGGACTTTAGCAGTTGGATAGAAGGTAATGCCATTTACCAAGATGGGGAGGACTAGGAGAAGTGTGAAGTTTTGAAGGAAACAAATCAAGAATTTCATCTTGTATGTATTGTTAAAGATACCCTGTTGAATATCCAAGAAGAGACACTTATTAGAGAGCTTAATATATAAGCCTGAAGCTCAAGAGAGATGAACAAATTTCAGAGCTAGCATATAGAGCTATGCTGTCCAATATGGTAGCCACTAGCCACACTTATGGGGTTATTTAATTTACATTTAGATAAATTAAAATTAAATAAAATTAAAAATTCAGTTCATCAGTCACTTTAGCCAGATTTCAAGAACTCAACAGACACAAGTAGCTAGTGACTACCATATTGGACAGTGCAGACATAGAACATTTCCATCATTGCAGAAAGTTCTATAGGAAAGCACTGAGTCTCAATCTATGGAACTGTAAGAAACCATCTAGGAAGTGGTTCACAATTCTGGCTGTACATTAGAATCACCCCAAGAATTCTGAGTCAATTCATCTTGGGGCAATGGTAGTTTTTAAAAGTTTCCAGGATAATTCTAAAGTGGAGCCAGGGCTGAGAACCACTGACCTAGGGAAATAATGTAGGTGTAGGAGAGGGATCATGGTAGGGCCCTGGGGTACCCCAACATTAAGGGCAGTGATTTTCAACCTTGGCTGCACATTGGAATCACCTTTAAAGCTTTAAACATTTACTGATGTCTGGGTCCTACCTGGAAAGATTTCTGATTTAATTGGTCCAGAGTGCAGCCTAGTCTTCAGAAGTTTTGAAAGCTCCGCAGTGATTCTAATGTGCATTCAAGGTCAAGAACTACTGATTGATAGAGGAGAAAGATGTAATAAAGGAGTTTCTAAGAAGAAACCAATATGGTAGGATGAAAAGCAGGAGAGTGCACTGTGCCTCAAGCAAAGAGAAAAAAAGCGTTTCCAGAAGGAAGAAATGGCTATATCTGTTGAATACTAAAATTCAGTTCATTCAATAAACATCCCATTAAATTTTGGTGGGGTGGTGGGAATGGAAACCAGACAGGAGTGGGTAAAAGAGTGAATGGCTGATGAAAAAATAGATACAGTGATTGTAGACAATTGATAATAAACAGTTTTAGTTATGAAGAGGATCAAAGAATTCTGGCAGCTGCTACCTAGTGATCTGGGGTCATGGACTAGATTTTTTAAGATACAGATATTAGAGTATGTTTGTATGCTGATGGAATACTATAATAAAGAAGGAGAAAATGATTACTCAGGAAAGAGGAGGATCTGGCAGGAAATTGACTTCCTATCCAAAATCCATACCCTCCTTCCTCCTTGCTTAAAGATCCTCGGTGTTTTTCAAGTTCTAAGAGCAGCTGTCCTTTCCTCAGCTCTGAGATTAGCCTAAGCCAGTGGTTCTCCAACTTCAGCATACAACAGAATTACCTGGAGGACTTTTAAAAACACAGGCAGCTAGTCCTGCACGCAGAATTTCTCATTCAGTAGGTTTGGCGCAGGGCTCAAGAAATTGTGTTTCTCAACAGTTCTCAGGTGATGTTGCTGCTGCTGGTCCCAGGGAGAACCTTTGAGAACCACTGGTCTAAGCTTATGATGATAATCCTTTCCTTCATAAGCAGTCTTAGAGATGGGCATTCAACCCAGTTGGGGCCAATGAAAGAAAGTGTCTCAGGGGATTCTAGAAAAGGTTTTTTTGTGGATAAAAAAGAAAGAACAGCCTCTCTCCTTTCACTGTATGTTGTCATATTGAATACAATGCCTGGAACTTTGGAACCATATATTGGAACCATAATGTGAGCTAGACTGTAACAAGTCTCCATGCTGAAGATATCAGAGGAGAAAGGTGGAAAGAACCTGGGTTCTTGAGGTTATGCTACTCAATTAATCAATCCTGAAATCCTTATCTCATGAAATAATATATTTTTCTTATTGTTAAACCCTTTCAATTATATTTTCTTACTTGTAGCCTAAAGCAACCTAAGTTATTCATGGACCCTCAAGACCTTAAATAGATGAATCAGGATAAGATGGACAACTCTATCTAGAAAGAATCAGGGATGCTTCCTCCCTGGTAATGTGACAGAAGGTAGAGCAGGTGGGTGCTGAAGCAGATAGGCTTGGTTGGAAAATGAAGTAGCTCCTGTCTGATTCCTGCTCTTTTACCAGAGCATGAGGTGTCAGAGCAGAGGAAGATATAGCCTGTTTGAGAAGAGGGAGAAAGTGTGGAAAAATCTTTCTCAAAAGTGATAAAAATAATTGACTTGGAAAACATAACAAACTATAGCTAACCGCCCATTTGAGATTTGTGATCTTGAATTTACAGTCAGCCTGGTTGGGTAATTTTCTCCAACAATGATAAACTGCTTGGATATAGATTGATACAGAGTGGATAGCTGACTCCAACCATGGCTAAGCCTTTCTAGGTAAATATGAAAGAAACAGAGAAGGGCAAGGGAGTACAAGGTGTCTGCAAGGAAGTCCTTATGATAATGGACCATAGAATCTAAGCCAGTTTCTCCCCAACCTGGTTAGTCTTTCTAGTCCTTATCAAGTTTTGAATGGGTTTTCTCTTGTAATCCCAGCAGGAGCTCCTAGCATGCTCCTTTATTAATTTTCAATTACTACATAGCAAATTACCAAAAACTTACTAGCTTAAGACAACATCTATTTATTAGCTCACACTTCTGCAGGTCAGACGTCTGGGCACAGCAGCTCAGGGTCTCATAAGGTTAATATTAAGGCGTCCGGTGGCTGCATTCTCCTCGGGAGCTTGGGGTCTTCTTTAAAGCTGATGTAGTTGCAGAACAATTCAGCTCCTTATTATTGTAAAAAGCAAATAAAATCAAGAGATATTTAAGACACAGAATGACAAGTCTTGGTGATTGTTTAAATATGAGAGGGGACAGAGAGAGAGAAGTAAAGAATGGCTCCCAGGCTTAGGAGCTGAGCTACTAGGTAGACGGTGAAGACTAGACTAAGAAAGATGGTGGTGCAAGTTTACGGGGTAGAAATATTGAATTTGGCTTTTGATATCTGCAAGGTATCCAAGTGATGATGTTGGATAGGCAGGGGGAGACACAGGTCTAGAGCTCAGATTTGTATGTCATCTGCATAGGCAGTAATGGAAGCCTTGCGAGTAAACTAAATCACCTAAAGAGAGCATGTAGAATAAGCAAAGAGGGTCCAGGACTGAGCCCCAAGAAATGCTGACATTTAGAGGTTGGATAATAAGCAAAAGTGAGAAAAAGAACAAAGGAGTGTCCAGAATAGGGTAGGAGGAAAACTAGGAGAATAAGAAATCATGGAAGCCAAAGAGAATGTGTTTCTAGAAGAAGGGAGTGGTCCACAGCTCCTAGGCATGGCATATGCAGTTGATCACTTACACAATTGTTCAATCTTGGGCTCCTGCCTACTACTTCCTCCTCATCTCCTGCCATTTCCCAAAACCCATCCTTTATGCTCTATCACCAATCTTGTCTAACTTCTCTTAGACCATGCTATGTTTTCTCATGCATCCTCCCCTTTTCATATGCAGTCCTCTCTCATTCCAGGCTCCCCAATCCCGAACCCCCACTCCCTCCCAGAGTCACCAGGTGAACACTATCCATCCTTTAATATTCTAAGCTGCTCAGGCATCATCGACTCTTAGGGCTCCTTTGACCACCTCCTTCCCAAATTGAATCAATACATTTCTCATCCTATTCTGTTTACTTGATATACATTTCTATTAGTGGGCTTATCCTAGTATACAGCAATAACTTATTTACATATCTGTGTCCTCTACCTGACTAAGTTTTTGAGAGCAAGGATAATTTTGTAGTCTGCTTTCTATAACTATACCTAACATGGTATAGGTTACATGGCTGGCTTCAACAATGTTTTTGGACCTTACTGTTGCCTACATGTCACCTAGGGAATACGAATGTCCTAGGCTGGGATAAAGGACCACGGGAATTGCTGACATGGATCAGGAAGCAAAAACAACTGAAAAATAACTGAATCAATAACATTTATTGATTACTTCATTTGGGACAGGCTGCTAAGCCCTTTATAGTGAGTGCTCGAGCTCATTCAGTCTTCCCCCCACCGCATTTAATAGGTGCTCATCACCCTCACTTTACAGATGAGGAAATGGGGCTAGAGAAGTTAAGTCACTTGACCAAGGTCAGACCCTGACCTTGAATAAACCCGAGTCTGTTCAATTCCAGAGCCCTAGACTCTTAAGTCTAGCTCACATTTGAGCCTGGGGAAAGTTCCTTGAGCTGATTCAAACTCATCAAGTACAGTGCTGCAATTCAGAAGTGGTACGTGGGCAGCAGAATGCCCATGGTTACCCAAGGCTCCCAGCACATCCTGCATGCCCCAGCAGCTAGTGGCTCTGCTTGGCCAGAAGCCATGAGGGACAAAAGCAAAACGTCTATGAAAGGTCTGTTCCTCATAGTGTGGATTTGTCAAGGCCCTGGGGTCCTAGGAGCAGGTTGGAGGGGTGCCCAACACAGTGAATCAATCGTTGTAATATCAGACACTAAGTTGGGAGTGGAAGTGAAAGGTGAGGAAGCCAGAGTGGAGGAAACTAGGCCAAGTTGCCAGGCCTTGGGCAATTTCAATCCCAAGGCTCTCAGCCAAGGACAAGCCACTGTGCCCAAAATAACCTCCCACGAGAGTCTTAACTCATCATTTTGCAATCTGTATTCCAGTACTGACTTTCAGGCCACTATACCTAGTATTAATGGGCCCCTATTAGATATGTTAGCACCATTAAAGGTACAAAGATCTGGTCTTCCACAGAGACAGGGAGAGCCCACAGGAGACAATGAGAGAGCTGTATAAAACAGTAGACAATGCAGTGCCAACCTGTGCAGTATGAGCCACAAAGGCCGCTGAAATTCACAGAAAGGAGAGATCAGGGTGTGCTGGCACAGGCGGTGGTGGCTTCTTGGAGCATATGAACGGAAGGGAGGAAGACAGAGTAGAAAGAGAACAGCATTTCAGGTAGGAAGAAGAGTATGAACAAAGGTGAAGCAGCAACAATGCAAATAAATTGTTTCTCGGGCTATGAGAAACCCATCTGTGGGGCACGGGGTTCTTGTTGGAGAAGAATGGGATAGAAAGTTGATGAGTATGGAAGATCAGATCAGAGAGGTCCTGGGTTCCAAGAATATTTATCAAGTAAATTCAACATGCAGAATCCAGGGGTTCATCATGTGGGCAACAAGAAATCATCCAGGCTTTAAATAGGCAATTAAGAATAAAAATTTAATTTTAGGAAGATTTATTTGTGGTAGCATTTGAGATGGATTATAAAGGAGAGGACTAAAGGCAAAAGAACTGTCCAAAAAAAACCCTGAATGCTTCATTGAGCATCCACTAAAAGTCTGACTGCATGCAAACAATAGACATGGTCCCTCCCCAGCCAGCCTTCATAGTCCAGTGGGGAACACATTCATTAATCTCATAGTTACCTATTAAGGACCTACTATATGCCAAGGATTATACTGGGCCCTGGGGACACAGGGAAGAACAAAACAAAATCTCAGCCTTCATGAAGCTCATCCTCCAAGGGGCATGGAAGATAATACAAAAGCAAACCAATAATCATATCAATATAAAGTCAGGTACTGAATGCCATGAAGAAAAACAAAGCAGGGCACTGGGTAGAGAATGGTGGGACTCTTCAAGGAAGGCCTCTCCAAGAAAACGCCACAATGTTTCAAACCCAGAGAACAGGTAAAATGGAGATGCCACTGTTAGAAATAAGAATATTGAGACAGTGACTTAGTTTGTAAGAGTACAGAGAAAATAGGGAGTCTTGTTGTAAGTGTATCAAGCTTGCGATGAAAGCAGAATACCCACACAGAAATGTCTAGACTCTAGAACTCTAATCCACAAGATCAGAGGAAGATAATGGCTAGACACGTAAATTTTAAAATCTTCCATTGATATTTGAGGAATAAGAAACTTTCTTTCCAAAACTAATTTACATGAAATGAAAGTAACTAAACGACTGGAAAAAAAATAGGACTGGATAAAACAAATAGTTTTATCATATCTCCTATGATGATCCCCTCCCTCCAGCCTCCCAGAATCCCAGGGGTGGGCAGTGACTTTGCCAGGCAGCAAGCAGCTGGTAACAAAATAATAATATTAATAATTGAGGTTCATACACAGCCAACCATCCAAAAAAGCTCTGTCCCCTGTTCCTTCAAACCCCAAGGCACAGTGGTTGGGGCAGCTCTATCCCCCTTCAGCACTTACCCCTTGGACTACCTGTTGCCCCTTCGTGATTGTTTCCTCTGCCGATGGCTCTGGGTGTTTTAATGTTTAAGAGAAAGGGATTTGGAAAGCAAAATAAATAAATTTTAAACTGGCCCTCCCTGCCTTCCTAGAAATGGCAAGAATTAAATGTTGGGATAGACTCAACGGTCGGGTGACCAACTGTTGAGGTTGCCCAGAACTATCCCAGTTTCAGCCTTCAGACTGTTAAGTCCTGCATCTCTGGGAAACCCCCCAGCCCTAGGCAACCCAGGACGGCTGGTCACCCTATGACTGATCTGACTTTCACAGCTGTCACCTGTGTCTGACCTGCGTGATGCAACAACACAAGGCTTTACATCTCTAAAGTGACATCAGCACACTTAAAGCACATGCTTAGTTTCCCAAACCCTACCTAACCTGCTACCCTGGAAGCTGGGTTCTCTTCCTCACTCAGACAGAGGAGCTGTGTCAGAAATTCCTCAGCATGAGGTGACCCTTCTATTCCCACCATCTTCCACTCAGTCCCAGCTACCATCCAAACCAGGAACATCAAATCTACCGGCAACTCCAATCCATGCCACTTGCTGCCCTCTCTGCCCAGCCCTGGCCAGCAAGCTGGTGGGGCCTGGAGGTCGATGCCAGATTATCAAAGAGAGAAAGAGGGGAACTTATCTGAGGTGGTGATGTGCTCTACCACAGCAAATCACAAGAAACGGGAACCCCAGGTAAATTACAGTCTCCTGACCCTGGAAGACGTGTGGTTTGCGTATTTCAGTTACAGCAACACCGGAAATGATTACTGACAAGCCAATTTTGGAGTTTTGGGTCCAAAGCTGGGCTGACTCACCTTTAGAGCAGAAACCAGGGAAAAGCCCTGATCTTAAGATGCACATCATGTGCTCTTTCAGCAGCCACAATGTTTGGAACATTCACAGATCTTGAGGAAGCTCACAAACCGTCTCTGCCAGTTATTAGAGACTTCTCCAAAATTATAAGGAAGATTCATAGAAAATGCAGACTGATATTAATCTCAGCTTGGTCCCTCACTACAGAATTTTCCTGCTTGACAAGGTTAAAAGAATAATAAACAGGAGACACAATCCTCCAGGAATAATCCCTAGTTGGCCCCTTGTCACTTTGACTGCTTGTGTACGAACTAAAAGGTAGAATCGTAAATCTGCTATTTAGGTAACCTTGCCCAAACGGCACACACAAATCCTATTACCTAAACTACTAATAGCCAAGGCCAAGGGTAGTTGTCAGTGTTGCCTCTTTTAACTGAATTGTCTCGGAAATTGCCTCAGGCACCAAAGAACAATTAGTGTTAAAATTTCCAATGACTCAAATATTTGATCCTTGAAGCAGCCCTTTCCCCTGTCCCTCCCTGCAGGGCTCAGCCCAACTGACTGTGACAGGCTGTCGCAAGATTGCATCACAGGCCTTTGCAATTTTCTGGGCAGTCTGATTTCCCCCTTCTCCCCCTGCCCTCTTCCTCTCCCTGCTTGAAGCCCTTTGGCCTATTTGTCTCTTCCTTTCTCTTACTTGCTAACTCGGGTCTATGGATAACAAAGCTAAATCAGAACACCCACCTCTCCAAAGGGATGATGTTTAATCCTAGACACAATCAATCCCACTCTCTTCACGCTTTCAAGAGTACCCTCCACTCTTGAGCTTCTTGCACAAACTATCTACTCTCACCCTTCTGCCCTTAAACTGTCAACTGCTTCTATGATAAAGCTGAGCTGGCACAGGGGAATTTCACCCCCAGATCCAGGGAAGTGGCAAATAATTATGGAGGAGAGCATGAAATATTTGCATTCCAGACCAGCAAATTTTACCAACAGCCCCCCTTCCGTCTTCACCTCCCCCAGCCCCCAACTTCACCTCTCAAATGGGAGTGCAGACAATTTGGATTTAATGGCTGTTCCTTGATATGCAGAAGTATATATACACGCACCTGCAGGCACAGAGACTGACATGGAGCACACACACACACACACATACCCATACCTCTGTGCACAAAAGGGCACCTTCAAAGAATAGTCTATCAAGCGACCCTAGCAATGCAAGCACCAGTGAACAAAACCAGTCAGGCTGGAAAGAAACAGTACGCACAGCCAGTGTTATGCAGAGCCTGGAGATCTGTTCTGTTTCTTACCCAGATCCCTCCCCCTTGCCTTCTCCCCTCTGAACCCCACACACGTGGGAAGATGACAACCATCTGAATAAAAACTAAAGATTTTTCAGTTAGGTAGAGCCCCCAGACGTCCTCATAAGGGATCCTTCTCAGGCTGCCCCGGACGAGGGAAGCTGTGCGCCCACCCACACCAGTCAGAAAGAGTCATGTCGGAAATGTACGCGGATATTTCCCCGGGCTCCGCGTCCTCACCCTTGCGCTCACCCGGAATGGGACCTCCTCGTCCAGGCCTGCCCTCCCCCGCACCCCCCGCGCGACCTCCGCCTCCCGGGAGCCCTAGCTCACACGGGCCCGGGCGTGCACAGTTCGTGGGCGCCTCCCCCAAAGTCCCTGCCCTGCTCCTCCCCCCGCCCTTCCTCCTTTCTTTGGCCGGTGCTGCGCTGGCCCCAGCCAAGGGAACCCAGGAGGCGGGTCTCGGAGAAAAGATATAAGCGTCCCCGGGACGCTGACAAGGTGCCAGCTGCGGAGTCTCCATCTGGGAGAGCCGCGGCTGCCGACGAGGAGGAGAACGCAGAGGCCCGGCGGACCGACGGACGCGCCGACCGCCGGTACGTCGCCACCCCCAGCTCGCGCTGCCTCCTGCTCGCGCTGCAGCACCAAGGTGAGCCCGACGGCGCGGGGGCGCGGGGTCCCGCGTGGGTACCCCTTTCAGCGGGCCTCTCCCAAGAGAGCTGAGTAAGGGGTGCTCGGAAGCTGGAGCTATCCTTCAGTGGCTAAACGTCCCCCTTTCCTGCTCTGCCGCTCCCGCAGGTCACTCCCACCCCCGACAGCCTAGAGAGCCCAGAGCCGAGATGGAAACGGTCCAGCAGCTGATTCCTCTGGCCAAGGAGATTATGGCCCAGAAGCCGAACCGGAAAATGCTGAAGCTGTACGTGCTGGGCAGCGTGCTGGCCTTCTTCGGCGTGGTGATAGGCCTGGTGGAGACTGTGTGCAGCCCCTTCACGGCCTCCAGGCGCCTGCGGGAGGAGGAGGCAGCTGTGGCCGCGCTGCAGGCCGCCCGGGAGCGAAAAGCCCTCCCGACACAAGCCCTGCTGGAGAAAGGCAAGCAGCAGGAGGCCATCCTCTGCACCCGGGCCCTCTCCAACCGGCAGCATGCCTCCTAAGAACCTGGGAGACCAGCAGAGGGAGGGGGAGAGAGAGAAGACTGAGCTAGAGACACAGAGAGACAGAGAGAGAGGGCAAGGCAAGAAAGAGAGCGCAGGTCAACCTCAAGTGGGAGAGAGCAGGAGTCCTGTGCTGTTTGGACTTCCTTCTGAGAAGCCACTGACTTCCAGAACTGAACTACCACATGGATCCACCAAAAGGAGTTTGGGATTGAGTTTTGCTGCTGTGCAGCAGTGCAGAAGGATGATGTATCCAAAACTATGTATCTTTAAGCTATCTGAGTGTATCTACCATTTTGCACTGGGGCAGAGGGAGGAGAAATGCTTTTCATATTATTATTATCATTATTATTATTATTATATTATTATTATTATTACAGTGACCACCATTTTGCATTTTGAAATAAAAAATGTTTTATACTACATCTCAGTATCTGATTCCAGGCATGGTCCCCTGGGGTGGGCAGCAGGGAGGGTGGGCATGCTGGTGAAGGGGGTCTTACCTGAGCACTGTGGAGAGAGCAGCCTCCTGAAGGTCAGGCAACACTTGCTTCACTGCTGGGGACTCTGCTATTCATATTACATGCTTATAAGTCTGTTGAGGATTTACTTTTGTTTCATGTTAGGGGTGGGAAGAGAGAAACTTTTATAAGTCCCACCAGATTTAGCATTTTAAGATCAGAAGATGTATCAACTTCTAAGCTAGAGTATGTGAATGAGAGATAATGATTAATTCTAGGGCAGAAAACCCATTTGCCGTCTCACACCTGCACCCCAGAGGCTCCTACGGCTGAGACCTCTTTCTTCCTAACTGTATTTCAGCAACAGAGAGAGAGAGAAAGAAAAAGAAAAGAAAGAAAGAAAAAGAGAAAACTAGCTAGCTGGTAGGAAAAGAGGGAAGGCAAGCTCCTAAGAATGGCTAATTGATGTCTAGCTCTACCCAGCTTCCTCACCATGAACTCAAATCATAGTAAGAAGCTCTAGGTTAGAAGGAGAAAAGACTGGTTGTCACAGACCTGAGTCCTCTTCCTCCAGGGACAGAGCTTGCTCTGTGGTAATAACTAATTCAGTGGCTCTATAGGGATTGGCAAAGGAAATTTCAAACAACGGCCCTTAGAGAGGTAGTTAGGGGCATGGCCTGATGCCACTCTCTTTGTGATTTTAACATGTCTCCTGCCCTAACCAGGTACAGACATTTCACTCTTGTCATTAATGGCTACGCATTTTTGCCAAATGTACCAATGGCTTGTGCCACTGCCTCTGATCAGACTCTCTCCACCACCACCCCTCTCCCACGCACACACACACACACCCTCCTCCATTTTATTTCTGTCAGCTCAAATCCTACCCAGGGTTCCTGCCCCTGGTCATCTCTCCCTGAAATCTATCCTTCTCACTCCAAACAAAAGAGCAGTCAGAATGGGGTGAGATCAAGGGAAAAGAGACATATTTAAAGGAGGAGAAGAATGTCAGTGGCACCACTGTTCTTCCAGTTTAGAAAATGGGAATCTTGGCCCTATATTAAGACATAGCCTCATCTTAAATGTCCAAAAACCTTCTTAGGAATTCACCCCATCTTATTCTTCCAAAATGCCTCTCCTATTGTATTTATATCCCTCTGCGCATTTGGCCACCACCTTGTCCAGCTCTCAACAGCTCAAACCACCTCTTGCACCTTTTAGCACATTCTCCCCAAAATGATCCACCGCCAGACTGTTTTTCCTTCAATACCTTTCATCCTGCTGCTCCCCCACTCAAGAAACATCAGAGACCAAACTCCCATGCCAGATTTTTCCGTGTGTTCGTGATCTGCTTCCATCTCAGCTTCTCACCTGATTTCTCAGGCTGCCCAGCTGGAACCCTGGTACCCTGCTATTCCCTTTTGGTCTTTCACATCTTTGTTCATATTACTCTTCCCACCCGAATGTCCTCCCACCCACAATCTCCACACCTTCTGAGAGTATATACCTCAAATTCTCCAAGAGAGGTACGATTTCAAATATTCTGCTTATTGTCAAACTATATATCAAATCATGTACTCCAATTTTTGGTTTAGAAAGTAATGTCTATATTTTTTGGTTTGCCTATACACGAAAAATACATATTTTTTTTACATAGTTGCCTAAATATGTAGGTAATGTCTATATACTTTTAGTTTCAACCTTATGTCTCGTGCCTATACATGTTCGAACTACCCAACTCAATCAAGTCCAAGCTATTGAAATCTTCTCTGTCCTCACTGATCTTCTCATTTCTCTGAATTCCTACAGGTCATACAGTCTGGGTCTCATACTGAATCACTCAGTAATGGACCTTTTTCTCCAGTTGTTTTGTGTAGCTATATTTTAGGGAGAGAGAGTGAAGGAGGGAAGGAGAGAAAGAGAGAGAGAGAAGGAGGGATGGAGGAAGGAAGAAGGGAGGGAAGAAAGGAAGAAAAGAGAAGAAAAAGAAAAAAAGAAAGAAAACTAGCTATCTGGTAGGAAAAGAGGGAGGGCAAGCTCCCAAGAATGCCTAATTGATGTCTAGCTCTACCCAGCTTCCTCCTCAGGAATTCAAATCATAGCAAGAAGCTCTAGATTAGAAGGGGAAAAGACTGGTTGTCACAGAACTGAGTCCACTTCCTCCAGGGACAGAGTATAATCTTCTTAAGGACTATGTGTTCCTCTTGAGTGTTCATAAAAATTATCAAGTCCTAGACAAACAGTAGGTTCTTAATAAATACTTGATTGCTCAATTCGTCTATTATGAAGTTAGAGCAGTGGTTCTCAATGGGAGAGGGAGCAATTTTGTCCCCCCAGGAGACATCTGAAAATGTCTGGAGACATATCTAGTGGGTAGAAGCCAGGGATGCTGTTAACCATCTTATAACATGCAGGACAGCTACCCACAACAAAGAATTCTCCAGTCCAAAATGTCAATAGGACTGAGTTTTAGAAACCCCAGGATAAAGGAAAGTAAGGGAAAAGGGTTTGCTTAATAGTTTCAGAATCAAGATTCTGAGGTGGTCTCGCAAGACTATGCCTGGTTGTGATCAAACATGATAGGTCCCTCTTCCAACACTGGGACAAAAATGGTCCTTGGCCCTGATAAAATTGGCAATTTTATCAGCAACCTAGGAGAAGTGACAGAAAGTCTACTTACCAGTTCTGTTGGTGATGCAGAGCTGAGACAGGAGAGTCAGGATTCAAAATGACTCAACAGGCTGGAACTATGACTGACGCTACCAATTGAAACTGAATAGGGAAGAGGATACAGTAACAGAATTTAGGTCCAAAAAATCAGTTGCATGACCACAGAATTATGAAGCCTTCTTCTAGCAGTAGATAGTGTGAAAAAGACCTAGGTATTTTCACCGATTACAAGCTTGATATAAGCCAACAAGAGCTTGTGACAGGGCTGCCAAAACAAACTAACACCTAATTGGTAGATGTGGAATAACCAGAAAAAGGGAAGAGAGAGTGGTATTATTTTACTTTGCAGTCTGGCAGGTGGGAAACCAAAGAATTTAAATCAGACAGCCTGGATTTGCTTGGTTTGAATTCCGACACTAGCTCTAAGACCTTGGACAGGTTACTTATAAACTCTCTACCTCAAGTTACCTAAATTCTTTCCTCATCTATAAAATAGTACTTTCCTCATGGCATGATTTTAAGGATTAAATGAGATAATCCATGTAAAGTGCTTAGAGCAGTACCTGGCAGATAGTAAGCTTTCAGCCAATGATAGTTACTGTTGTTGTTGTTGTTATATTTCAAGAGAGACCTTGACAAACAAAAACTTGCATAGTTCAGAGTGACTTGGGCAGATAAAAGTCCAGAAACCCTGTCACATACAGAACAATTAAATGGATCGCTAGAGAGAAGAAGATACAATAGTGTTACATAACAATTGTCTCGAAATATTTGAAGGGCTGCCATACTGATCCAATAAAGTCCAATAAAATAGACTTATTTTATGCGGCTTGAAAATGCAAAACTAGGACTAGCAAATAGGAGTAAAAGGAAGCAGATCTTAGGTCATTAAGAAATCAGAGTAATTCAAGGGGCCGGCCCAGTGGTGTAGCAGTTAAGTTTGCACACTCCGCTTTGGCGGCCCGGGGTTCACAGGTTCAGATCCCGGGCGCAGACAAACTCACCACTCATCAAGCCATGCTGTGGCAGGCGTCCCACATATAAAGTAGAGGAAGATGGGCATGGATGTTAGCCCAGGGCCAATCTTCCTCAGCAAAAAGAGGAGGATTGGCAACAGATGTTAGCTCAGGGCTAATCTTCCTCATACACACGCACACACACACAAGTAATGAATTTATTTCCAAAAATAAACTCTTTCCTGATTAAGTTTATCTACCTAATGTTTTGGCCTTTTAGAAAATACCGTAACCTAGTTGCTGAACCTAGTGATTCTCAAATTTGGTCACAGTGAAACACTTATTGGTCACCTTGCTCTTTGCAAAACATCACAAGATTCTGACCTATTAATATAAATAAACACATAATTTTGTGCTATATAAGATACCAACTTGCACTATGCTCTAGTGAAACAAATAGCAGGTATCAACTGCGAGAATATTAAAAACTTTCCACATTCTTAGGACAAGTTTGATTGTTCTATAATCATGGTATCCAGAACCAGTTTTAAACCCATTGGCTCAGTCAATGACAACTCATCTCAGTTAACACACTTTTACAAGCCAACCAATCAGTAATAGCCCCTCACTTCTGAGGGTCAGCCAACCAGGAACTGACTCACTCTATAAATATACTTCAGAGTGCCAGCCAATCAACAAATAAATATGCTTCTATAGATGATGTCAGTCCACTTACATCTGAGAAAGTACGCCTATGTGAACTGCCTGCTTCCCCAAAACCAAGAAGTGTTCCTACTGGGCTCCTTGTGCCCAAAGTCCATTTGTCCTTCACATCTGCTGCCAGGTAAGTCAGTCTCGACAATAATCTGAACTAGATTCATTGAGTTCTCACGGCTTCTATGATTTGTAACCAAACAGGCCTTTGTATAAAAATCATTAGTTCTCAGTTTTTTATAAACTAATTAGAAATTTTAGTTAACAGATGTATATTCTGGTAAATAATTATACCTAGGTCTTTGTGTAAGGTCATTAGGCATTTTGGTTGAGAGGTGTACCATTGAGTAATTAGACATAGGTCTTGTATAAGTTCATTAGACCCTTTGTTTTGGAAGTGTATTGTTAGATAAATATTTTTGCCATTAAACTGCTTATTCCCCTGCTGCTTACTTTGCTTTTGCTTTTGTTTGTCTATATTATAAAGTCTTATTTTATGTGTTTTTGTTTTGTACTGGAATGCCTTATTTCTGATATATGAATAAGGGAGTGTTCCATATGGAATGGTCCAATAAGTGGCCAATCCAATCCAAGCTGTTCCTAAGGGATAATAACAGTTGGAGGTCCATTATACCGGTGATCAATCAAGGAAAAGGCAATTGGTCAAACTTAGCTTTGAGTCCCGTACAAAACTTTCATGAGTGCACTCTCTGTCTTGTCAATGTGTAAATGAAGGTCACTTTCAGTCTGTACCCCGGGGTCAAAGATTATCAGGTCATTGATTGCATGGCCCTTTCCTAACCTTTGCTTAGAAAGAGACACCAAGATACCATTCTCAGGTACACACTCTTTCTAAGTGGCCTCTCTTGTCTTTCTTGGATTCTTCTATGTCAAAAGTGCAGCCTCCTCTTGGAAGGATTCTTGCTTCCCATATAAAGTTGTACTGTAATCCTAATTCTTGCACTTACTCTGGTAAGGGCAAAAATTTTGAGTTAGAATAACAATGGCCATCATGGAGAACTTTTGACATGTCAAATTTAACAAATTAATTCATTTAAGAGGAACCCCAGAATAAATTAATATTTTTAAGAGGAATCCCAGAAATCTAAAGAGTCAATAGTTAGCTTCTTTAATTAGTATACTGAGACCTAAAAGACAAAATTCTAACTCTAGTATGGTCTCTCTCAAACACTCTGATACCTTCTGAAACCCACTCTCATTTCATTTCTCTCTCTTTCCACTCATGTTTACCTGACCTTCTACATGAGCCACCTTTTCTTCTGAGTTTTCTCTGGGAAAAAAGCAATCACCTTATAAATTACCAAACCAGAAGCATCCCTAAAGAAGTTAAATTTAAACCCTGGTCTGGATCCATATTAAGGGTCATAATTAAGGATTTTCCTAAACCTCAGAAAGTCAGGTAGAAATTTGTTACATTATTCAGGATTTTATTAGGTACTTGTTCTGGACTACAGATCTGTACCAAGTAGTTCAGTTAATTTTTTGTCCTTCAACTGGAGAAAAATATTTAAAAGCAGCAGGGTAAGAAAGGAAAAATTTAAATAACTCAGCCGTGTAAAATGAAAAAAAAAGTGCCTTAAGAAGGCTAGAAAATACAGTATAAAAGACAATTCCAGAAGCCTTTCTTTTAAAGGTACATTGGACAAAGATTCAAAATTATAAACTAAATAAAAATGAAACTTTCGAAGAGTATTCTGGAGTAGACCCAACAGTTGAAGCAAAGGAGATTTGTCTGTTTTGTTTTGTTCATTTGTTTGTTTTCTTTTAATGGGCTCAAATATGAATTAGGGGATTTAATGAGAAAAAAATTTAATTGAAATCCCAAACTGGCAGTTTAGAAAATATCCAATATGTGGCTAGACACTTTCAGAGAGCCTTAGAAAGTAAATAAGCTAGAAATCAATAGAACTTATGCTTCTCTAGATAAAAAAACTGGATCCTGAAAGAAAAACAAGACTAAAAAGTCTTCTATCCTCTAGGAATTGGGAGCCTATAGATAAGGAAACTTGTAGATACTGCAAGCAGAAGGGCTGTTGAAAGAACCAACGTCCCATTTTAGCTAAGAAAGCGAAAGATGACTATCTAAAATCTGTCCAATGAGGCTGCTCCAAGGGAGACATTAGCACCCAACAATTCCAGTCCTTCCTCTAAATTTCCTTCCCACATCTCAGAGAGACCAGTGTGCAACCATGTCGCTTATTCTCTCCATCAGGGCAGGGCCATGTCTAGTTTGACTCACAACTCTATTCCCAGCACCTAGCCCAGGGCCTGGCATGGAGTAGGTGCTCATTCAATACTTGCTGAAGAATGAATAAATAAATGGATGAAGACAGTGAACTTTTTGTTGATGCACTGCTGTCCATGCCTTAGTCCAAAAGAATGAAAACCGCTGAATTGGGGTGTGACCCTCCATCATTAATTGGTGTGAATCAGGCTGGAATTATTGTCCCTACTTATGGAGTCCCTACCCCATGTGGATCCTATTGCAGGCTCCTGTCTCCCCTCCACCGTCCACTCCATGCTCCTGCTGATGTGATCACCATAATGGTTTATAAGTCACATAGATGATTCTCTAAGGAGTTTATAACTGAGAAACATGTGGACACTCAGGCCTCACAGAGTACATTCGATTGCTAGAGTCTCTCCTTGTGGGGAAGGAAAATCTGCCCAAACCCAGTTTTTGTTTCAGTACGTTTCTTTGAGACAAAGCCAGGAATCTGAGAGTGAGCGCCTGCTAAGGGTGGGACAGGGGTTCTGCCTGGTGCGCCTCTGGCATGTGTAGAGCTAACAATAGTAATAGATAAGTCTCCAGGGCAACCAGAACCACTTCCAAAGCATTCCCACCCTGAGCTGTCTCGAGTCCTCCGTCCTTTGGGGAGCCCTGATGCCTGCCTCCTAGGACTGGCCCACACTGGCTTCCCTTTGGGGCTCCTCTCCCGGCGTCTCCCAGTGCCTCCCACCTGCAAGCTCGGTCCCAGCATAAGAGCCTTCTTGCCTGGCCTGGGTTTCACCTTCTTGTATCAGGTGGCAGACCAGCTGGTTCTAGTCTCGAATCAGGTCTTCTGACTCCTCCCAGAAACCAACTAATTTCTGAGCAGGAAATCCTGCCCCTCCCCAAAGAGTGGGAAACCGCAGAGGAAGAGAGAGATGAAACAGAAGGGAAGGCAGAGGAGGAGGGAGAGGGAGAAAAGAAGCAAAAGGAAAAACAAGATCAATAAAAAGGAGTCAAATTTGGTTGAAACCTCAAGGTAAGACTTTTTAAAATCATATTATATGCAATAGCATCACCATTTGTGTCAGGGCCTAGAACACAGTAGGTCCTCAAAAAAATGCTATTGAAATAATGCATCTATTGAAATAAACCAGAGGGCTGGGCTGAAGAGAGATTTCAATGTCAAATGCTGGTCAAAAAAACAAAACGAAATGCCTGATGAGCTTTGAAATGCGTAGGAGGGAAGATATGATAAGACGCAGATGGAACCAGACGTCTGTTACTGGCACTGGGAGCATTCTGATCATTTTGGGACAGAAAGTTAAGTTGGAACACAAAAGTTGCAAAAATAGTTTGAAAAATGTCTGCATGCTCTTTTGAAATCATACAAAGATTGCAGGTGGTAAGCATTTTTAAAAATCGGCTTTAAACCGATGACAGAGCACAAACGCTAGGCTGTATCTTGGGACTTGCTAAGAGTGCTGATATCTGCATTTTGCATCCAATCAGCAGCTAGTTTAATATTATTGATATTGAGATCTGGAGCTTTAAGGAGGGCTCATTTTATCTCAAGAAGTCTCATTCAATGGACCAAGGGAGGCCTAAAGTTGTCAATCAAAATTCTTCATGTGCTGTTCATCTATTCCTTAATCCCAGTCCAGTCTGGCTGCTCAGGATACTGACCTTCTGAGCCTTAAAAGGGCCTGTTCAGAGAGAATTCAAAGGCACTTGTTTCAGGTTTCCATTAGAGAAATCCTGACAGGAACAGGAAATACCATTCCCCACCCCCACCATTTACCCAAACCCTCACTTGCCATCAATAGACAGCATCATCCAGAAGGTTGCAGTTTACTGATCCGCTTGGAGGGATTAAAATAGCTAGACGTATGCTTTGGAAAGCATCTATAGATGAGGATGATGTGTTTTCGCAACAGTTGGCTTTTAAGAGTCCTGCTCACCCAACTTTTCCAACACAGCTTAACAATTCAGAGGGACACACTTGAAGCGGTTGTTTTTAGTGCCAGTATTTCTCTTTGGGGTTTGTGTGAGTAAATCATAGTCGGAAACTGAAAGGAGGGTGAGAGAGGTAAAGGAGCGATAGAAGAATCTCACATCTGCTTGCTTGCCAAGATTTGAAAGGAATTGCCTTTCCCTCTCTAGCATGATATGAAAATAAAATCCAAAAATCCTAGCTCGCTCTTTATACTAATTTCAGTACAGCTAAAAGCTCCCCGCATCCAATTTCCGAGCTGGAACAAATCTTAAAGGTAATGTAATTTAATTCCTCTTGTTTGCCAGGGGAGGGAATTGAAGCCAAGACAGGGGAAGGGCCTTGCCCAAGGTCACATATATGTCAATGGTGGAGGGAAGACGAACTCACTTCTCCTGGTCCCACCCAAGGACCTTTCAGGAACTACCCAAACTTTACAGGAACGTGCCCCAGACACCCAAGGACTCATAAACACTGCATCTGCTGATCAAATAAAATATCCAGTTAAAAGATGCTCAAGCAACTAGAAGGATGTACAGCTACCACATACAACTATCTACTGGGGCTTTGGGGGAAATAAATAAATAAATAAAATTTAAAAAAAATAAAAAATAAAAGATGCTCAAGTAATCCCTGCCTGGAAGAAATGGAAAGAAAGAAAAGATTTTCCTAATAGTTAAGCTTTTCCAAAATCTGTTTTATAACTGTTAGGGGACTAGCGAGAGTAGAAGGATTTAAGGCAGGTTTGTCATGAAAGAACTAGAATATTTTACATTCCTACTGTTGATCCAGCATTTTACATATCTCATCTCTTTATATAATCTCCTAGTAGGCTCATTTTACAAACAACATTTTTTTTAACTTGCTCGAATTCACAGAGGGAATAAGGTATTATCATTCCTGCACCTCTCATTAGTAGGCCCAGGGCCACGCTCTGGACTAACGTGGATGTCTATAGTTCAGTGACCGCTCCACTCCTGCTCGGCCACTCCCCAACATGGACTCTCGCTCCAGCCATTTCAATCTACCTGAGGTTCCTTTGACATGCCATGCTATTTCTAGACTCCTTGCCTGAACACATACAGTTCCTTCTGCTTGGAATGCCCTTCCCCAACTTCTTCACCTCCATAACTCGTACTTAGCTCTCAAAACTAAGCTCCAAGGGTACCCTCTTCCAGAAGCCTTTCCCGCTGCCCTGGTCTGATTTGGATGCCCTACTCTGTACTCCTGTAGCACCCTATGCACACCCCTATTAGAGTATATTATTACACTGTTGTGAGCTTGGATTTACTCGCCCGCCTTAACTACAATCTCCTTGAAGGAAGACACCAAGTATAGTCATGCATCACTTTACAACAGGGATGTGTTCTGAGAAATGCATCCTTAGGCAATTTCATCATTGTCCAAACATCACAGAGTGTACTTACACAAACCTAGGTGGTATAGCCTACTACACACCTAGGCTATACGGTAGTGATCTTACGGGACCACCGTCGTATACCAAAACGTCGTTATGCCATGCATGACTATATCGTTCAGCTTTTATATGAGCATATTTTAGTGTTCAATAAAGGTTTGAAAAATGGATAAATGAACAAATAAAATATTCCCCCCCTTTTCTTCCATTAAAATGATTTAATTAAAAATCTCATTTCCACACTTTCGACTCTTGGGTAACTTGGCGGGACACAGAGGATGTCCCTATTGTAAGCTTCTCCTCATTTCAAGCCTGACAGCCTACTCCAAAAAGCTATCTAGGGTTCAACATGGCAGTTGACCAAACATATGAATTTCTGCTTCCTTACAAAATGCCCTGATTACCACAGAAGAATCTTCACGCTATAAACCACAAGCACAAAAGACCCGGAATAGAGACAACAGCAGATGAGAGATGTCAACACCCTTCGGGAAGATGGTAAGTGGATGGATGAGTGATAAGTCACTTAGCAAACTGGAGACTGCTGAAGCCCAAGTGCCTGTGATGGGAAGCCAACAAGAAGCCACAGAGCTCAGGAGAGTCTCAGGGATCAGGGCATTGGGAGCCTCCGCACACAGAAGGAGAAATGGGGCAAAAATAGGATGAGACACTCCAGATCCCCTCTCTTGCCCTCCAACTGCAGAAGGAAAGTTTATTTTCTGAAGAAACTGGCCAAAGAGGCACCAGGCTCAGGGATACCAGGCATAGCAGAAGGTGGGATTAGGCATGGAGCTAGAAACAGAGGGATTAGAGAAAGACTCCATACCGAAAGATGAGATTCCCCAGCCCCTGATCCTGGCTCAGCTCCCAGGACACAAACAGCCCAGCTTATACCCCCCTCCATTCACCCTCTTCCAGCTCACAACAGGCAGAAGAATTAAGGATTCTTCCTTGTAGAAAGTAACCAACCAAAGCAAAAAATACTATGTACAGTGATATTTGGGGGCCCCACAACGAAACTGCCAAGTACCCTCTGGATTATCCTACAGTAGAGTCCAACAATTGACAAGCCCTGCTGTTCCACACAAAGCTTCCAACAGCCAAGGAATGGACTCCAAGGATCACCAGGCGTGGGATAAAAGCCTCTGACCTTAAAAAAGAAGACCCCAGCAGAGGTAAACCAGAGAGCAGAAGAAATCATTACCCACAGCCACAGCAACATCAATATCCCCCCAGAGATAAGGGAGGACCGTGCATCCACGAATGAAGATTAGGAAACCAACAGTTTGAAAAAGTGCTAGAAAACAAGAAAGAGCTTTTTAAAATAAAAATACAACTAGAAATTTAAAAATGAAAATGAAGCACTGGAAGACAAAATGGACAAAATCTCCCAGAAAGTAGGACAAAAAGGGAAAGAGATGAAAAATAGGACAAGAACGATAAGAAACTTACAGGATCCGTCTAGGTGTTCTGACATCTTCTAAGAAGAATTCCAAAAAGAGAGCACAGAGAAAATGGAGGAGAATGCATTAAGCAAAAAGATAATTTCTCCAAAATTTCCCATAATGAAAGATTTGAATTTCCATATTGAAAAGACCCAGTAGTTCCCCAACACAATGAACGAAAAAAAATTCTCCCCAGAGTACATCATTGGAAATGGCACATCCCCGGGAATAAACAGATCCCAAAAGTTCTAGAGAGAAGAAAAACAGTTCACAAACCAAGGATCAGGCATCCAGATTCCTGATCAGCAACTGGACTTCTCGGTAGCAGCACTGGAAGCTAGAAACTGAAAGGCAATACAGCAACGTCTTCCAATTCCGAGAGAAAATAATCACCATTCTAGAAATCCTTACCCAGCTAAACAATGAATCAGGGAGAGGGTAAGTGAGGACAAGCAGGCAGAGCTGCCACACTGGGGTTTATGGGGCCAGGGTGTGATGGATTAGAGCCCACGTAAAGATGTTAAATGTGAAATAGCACTCCTGCATCTGAGGTCTCAAAAAAAGTTCCCTATCATTCATGAGGAAATCAATCAAGAAAGAGAAAAATCGAGTTCCCAGGTGGATGGCAAAGGGACCTCCCAGAAGACAGCCTATCAAGCTCCTAGTCCAGACTAGAACAGGAGGACTGGGGTCCAGGGAGAGATGTCTCCAAGGAAAAAAACAGATTATCCAATTAATTTGACTGATTTATTTGAGTTTTATAGCCCTTGTCAGAGGATTTGGAGAACATGGACAACTGAGTAAGCAAACAAAAAAAATGAGGTGATTATTAACTCCCAGAGGGAAAAAAAGAATAGAAGAAAAGAAACGTACGTTACATTGCTGAGCTGAAAACAATTAGTCATAATAATATGAACACTGTTGATTTAATTAAAAACTGTGATATAATAGTATTAGGAATCTCTAGATTCTAGGAAGGGAATGAGTGTCTGAGTGTGTTGTAAAAAAAAGCAAAGTCCTAGTATTCCTTAGTAGGAAATCAATAAATAGTTTCCAAAATTGCAAAATCAAGAAACAGCAGTAAAAGCATATTTTTTAAAAATATACAGTTGATACACAGAAGAAAAAAATAGGATTTAAAAAAGTGGTTGCCTCTGAGTGGAAGTGGGGTGTGGGGAAGGGGGAAGCAAGGATTGCTGTTTTCTTGATAAGCTTTTTGATACCATGTGACTTTGTAAATCTCCCTCATGTATATTGATAAATATAAAAATTATTTAAAAAGAGAAAGAAAGAAAGAAAAGGAAGGACTGGAGGGAGGGAGGGAGGAAGGAAGAAAGGAAGGGAGGAAGGGAGGAAGGGAGGGAGGGAGGGAGGGAGGAAGGAAGGAAGGAAGGAAGGAAGGAAGGAAGGAAGGAAGGAAGGAAGGAAGGAAGGAAGGAAGGAAGGAAGAAGGGAGGGAAGAATATGGCTCAGTCATAACAGTAGTCTCCCAGGGATTACATGCTATTTACCAGTCAACACGTTGATGCTTGCAGCCACTAACTTAAGTGTCAAACAAGCGATAGTTAAAGTATTTACCTAATTACCCAGAGCAGTTCACCAGTCTGTCCGTTACTTCAGAATCGCCTGGAGACTTTGTAAAAGTATAGATTCCTGGGTCCCACCCTTAATGGTTCTGATTCAACAGGTCTTGATGGGGCCTGGGCATCTGCCCTTAGTTCCCCCACGTGATCCAGTGGCACAGCAAGGTTTAGGAACCACTGGACTAGAGCAGAAATGGTGTGCAATGCTGTGCATGCAGAGAGGGGTGAGGGAGGGGGGTTTGTGTGTTTGTGTTTTGTGGGTGTGTAACTGTTTCTGTGTATACGTCAGTGTATTATGAGTGTATCTTCCTCCCTCCTCCGTCTTTCACCCTCCTTTATCTGAACTGAACCCCTAAATCTCTCGGGACTGTTGACAACATTGCCAGTGATTTTAAACCCCCCGCAGCCTGAGCTTTCTCTCCCAACCCTGGGGCTCCCTCTGCTGGCAGAACCCTGTTAAAACTCTTAGCATCCTAAACCCAGAAATTCTCCTTCCCCTCCCTATTAGGTCATTTTCCCCGGGGGCTGTTTCCAAGCCCTCAAACTTCATGACCCCGCCCATCAGCCAGAAAATGGAAAATTCAACCAACCTGGGAAAGACTGCCTTGCCTTACAGGTGCATATACAAAGATCATGAGGGAGCGGGAAGAAGCAGAAAAGAAAATGAGAGGTACATGTGAAGGTCAAGCCTGAGGAAAAGGAGACTTGAAGGAGTTCTATTCTTCACCTTCTTCCTCACCCTCCCCCAAGAGAGACGGATGGATGGGGAAGCCACATCCATCTGCCTCCCAAAAATCGAAGGAAGGAAACACGTTAGGCTAAAAATCTCACTGAATTTGGAAGCAGAAGACAAGGGTTCAGTATCCACTCTCCCTTTACTTCCACGATTCTCCTTTTCTGGAGCCATGTACTGGATCATAGACCCCATAAATCATGCCCCTCCAGTGGTTCTGTCTGTGGACTCGATCGGGTCTTTCCCAAAAGCTGAAAACACGTTCAGCCTAGCACAGTGTCTGGCATGAAGAAAATGCTCAAAAACATTTGAATGAAAGCTTAACTCATTGCTATCCTAAAAATCAAAACCCTCCTTCAGATCTGCATACCTCTGAAGCTCCTCAAAAGCACCCCCTCCATGCTCACACTGAACACTGTTATTTCCTCGTGTACTTTCACTCTTCAACCCAGAGCATTCCAGCTTTAGCTCCTTCAGAACTCGCTGACACAGGTCTCCAAAGATTCCTATACACCACACCCAATATGTTCTTTCACTTCTCCTCCTCCTTGACCTCTCAGAAGCTTCAAAGCTGTGACCTCTCGAAGCTCATTGAGACACCCACACATACACCCCAGTTCTCTGTTCTCTCAGGTCCTCCTGCTCCCTCCTTTCCTTGTTCTCCTTCACCGGCTCTCCTCTTCTGCCTGAACCATAAATGTTAGTGTAATATTCCCCTCGTACCCTTCACCCTCTCATCTATTCCTGTGGTTTCATAGGTGGTCTCATCTACTCTGATGGTTTCAACTTTAACTTATGTAATTTAATTCTCCTGAATCCATATCTCTAGCCTAGACCTTTCTCCTGGGCTCCAAATACCTACCAAACATCTTTCTTTGGATATATAGGAGTCAATTTCCATTAAACACTCGAAAAATGTTTTCTGAGCACCTACTGTGTGCCAAGCACCGTGCTAAGCACTGGAGATACACTGGCAAGACAGACCAGGCCTCTGCCCTCCCAGAGCTGGGTGGAATGGGAAAAACAGACAAAGGAGCAACTATGAATACAAAGTGACAGGAGCTATGAGAAGAGAAATGCCCAGGGTTTGGGGATCAAACCCTGGTCCAAAGAAGGATGACTTTGAGGATAAGAAGGAGTGGGGGTGGGAGTGGTGAGAGGTTCCTGGGAAAGGATTTCAAAACTTAGGAAGAACTTGTAAAGCTAAAATAGTGAGTTGGGACTTTATCCTAAGAATAACACAGAGCCATTGAAGAAGAATTGGATGGATTAGAGCCCACAGGGCACTTCCATAGTGTTGGCAATGGTCAAGTCTTAAGATGGATGTTAGGCCCATAAGGTTTTCACTATTATTATGCCTTATAAATTAATTATGGTTTCGGGGCCGGCCCCGTGGCTTAGTTGTTAAGTGTGTGCGCTCCACTACTGGCCGCCCGGGTTCAGATCCCGGGCGCGCACCGTCACACCGCTTGTCCAGCCATGCTGAGGCGGCGTCCCACATACAGCAACTAGCAGGATGTGCAACTACGACATACAACTATCTACTGGGGCTTTGAGGAGAAAAAGGAGGAGGATTGGCAATAGATGTTAGCTCAGGACCAGTCCTCCTCAGCAAAAAGAGGAGGATTGGTGTGGATGTTAGCTCAAGGCTGATCTTCCTCACAAAAAAAAAAAAAATTATTTATGGTTTCATATATTCTTTTGTGCATGTCAAATGTTTCACAACCTCTTTTTAAAAAAATAAATGGATTGGAGAAGGTGAGATATGTAGAGAGAAGAGTGAGATTACTAAAATAGAAAAATAGCAGTGGCCTGAGTTAGGATAGTCACAGTGAAGGTGAAGATTGGAAGATGGTTCTAGAGATATTTAGGAAATAGAACTGAGAACTTGGTGAGTAGTGGAATGTGGGGATATGGAGAAGGAGGAGTAAAGAAGGACTTCCAAGGTTCTGGAGTATAAATTGGATGGATGTTGAAGCCATTGACTGAAATAGAGATCACCAGAAGACGGTGAATAAAAATAACAGTCATTGGAGCACAGTTTAGCAGTTTCTTAAAAAGTTAAATATGAATTTACCATGCAACCCAGCAATGTCACTCCTGGATATATACCCAAGTGAAATGAAAACATATGTCTACACAAAGACTTTCACACCAATGTTCATAGCAGCACTATTCATGATAGCCAAAAAGCAGAAAATTCCAAATGTATGTGAATTTGTAAATGGATAAACAAAATGTGGTATAGCCGTATAATGGAACATGCTTCGGCAATAAAAAGGAACAAAGAAATGATACATGCTACAATATGGATGAACCTCAAAAACATATGCTAAAGTCAAAGAAGTCAGATACAAAAGATCACATATTATGCGATTCCACTAATATGAAAGATAAAAAGTAGATTATGGTTGCCTGGGGCTGAGGATGGGAACAGAGTAATCATAAATGGGTAAGAGGGATCTTTTTGAGGCGATGGAAATGTTCTAAAATTGGATTGTGGTGATGGTTTCCCAACTCTGCAAATTTATTAAAAATCATTGAATTGTATAATTACCATGAGATAATTTTCTGGTATATAAACTATACTTCAAAAAAGCTGTTAAAAAATAATCAGGTCAGTTTTGGCATGTCGAGTTTGAGGCGTTTAGGAGCCAATCAAAAGGAGAGGTTGAGTAAACAGGTGATTACACTACCTGAAGCTTAGGAGACAGTGCTGCACAGGAGATAGAGATTTTTAAGACTCATCAACATAAAGATAGTAATTGAAGCCATAGGACTGAGGGAAATCGCCCAGAGAAGACAGAGGGAGAAGGAAAGAATGAGGGCAGAATCGAGGCCAACGCCAACATTCAGGGAATCCGAAAGGGAAGAGAAGCCTATAAAACACACTGAGAAGAAGCAGTCGGAGAAGTAGGAAGAAAGCCCAGAGAATGTAAACGGACAGAATCCAAGGGAAGAAGATGTTTGGGGCAGGGAGGAGAGGCAAGAGTGACAAGGGGTCCTGAGAAGTCAGAGAAGTATAAACAGAACCAAAAAGTGGAAGACAATAGAAAAATATGGCTGGGTATACAGGAGCCCAGTAACATTGCTAGGCACGGCTCCAAGAGGCAGCAAGCCTCCAGAGGACCAGGCCACACCCAGCGTGGCATCCAGGAAGAGCGAAGTGTTGATGGAGGTGGCGGAGGGGGTTGATGAGCCTAGGGAGTGCAGGGGATCCAGAATTTTCAGCATAAGGCCATGAGGGAATACAAAAGGCCGGTGAACAGGCAGAGTTCTGAGACAGGGATGAAGAGACTACAGGTGCAGAGGCTTCATGACTGGAAGTAAATGGCCAGAAGTACAGATTCCAGTAGTAGATATTTAAGGCCCCCAAGGATGTGGTTCCTGCTTACTTCTCCAGGCTGCTTTCTCACCATGTAACACCACCTCTTAAAATTTAGTGATCCTGCCATATGGAATTGTTTGCAGTTTCCCAAATGTGCCATTCTCTTTCATACTTCCTTCTATTTTCTCACACGGCTTCCTCTGCATGGAATGTTCTACAAACCAACCCTCCCCTCTCTACGGCACACTCCTGGAACCCAACTCAGTGCTCACTCTTAAACTTGCTCATCTGCCTGGCACATTCCTGCTCTCATGTCAATACAGATCAAGGTTAACCTGCTTCTAAAGCCTTTTCTACTTGCCCATCTCCCACGTGGGATGTGCTATTTCCTTCTTTACGCCCCTACCAGAGACTTCTATCATAGCACTAGTAACACGTCATACATTTCATTTGTTTCCACGTCTGTTTTCTTCTAGGGCTTGGAAAGCATTTTATTTGTTTTTTCATTCATAAGACCTGTGAACATAAATAATCTATAATCAATCTATAAATCAAAATCGAGGTGAGTTTATTATATAAAAACTACAGTAAGGTCTGAGGACTATAGCCCAGGGGCATCCTTCCCCAAGGAAGGAAGCACATCAAAGAAGAGGGGTGTACACAATGTTTATATACTATCTTGGAACAAAGAGCATACATCACATATGACAGGAATATCTCTTTTACTACTGTCACGAGATGCTTAGCTAGCACAGTGGTCACAAGGTGAACACAGCAGGTCGGTAATTAATCCTTCGTTTCTAGGGAGAAATGCTTACCCTTAAAGAAATGCCAATATGGGAGGAAGCCACATCCCCATCTTTAAGGACATCATTCTTGTCTTTGAGACATTGTAAATGTTTAAAGCAGATGTACAATGAATGCATGCTCAACAGGCCACGTCAGGCCTTTTTGGAAAAACAAGGTCCGGACGAATTAGTTTTAAACCAAATGGTTTCCTCATATACTCCAACATATCTTATTGCTTTGCATTTATTCAACAGACCTGACCCATAGTAAGTACTAAATACATGTTACTAGATGAAATCTAGACTCAGCCACCCTGTGGCATGTCCCCTATTCCTGCTTTCCTACTTGGGGCCCTGTTGGGCCCTTTTGTGGCCAGGCTGCTGGGTTCCATTGTGATAAAGGTGGATGAGGTGGTCTCGCCTCTGCTATCAGTAGCCACGGTCAAGAATGTATTGTCCACAACTAAGGCACAGTTTCCCAGTGTTCCCAAAGCTCTGTGCCACTTCTAGGATTGCAAATAAAACACATGACGCCCAGTTAAATCTGAATTTCAGATAACCAATGAATTGTTGCAGTTCAGATAAACAATGAATCCCACAGCTCCCTTGTGCTACCAATGTTTCAGCCAACTTTCCAAGGAGTATCTTTTTCAATTATGTATGTAGCCCACAGCTCCTCCACGCTCAGAAGCAAGTCCATGGGAGCTAGCAGAGGAAAAACCTGAAAAACCACAAATATGACATGTTTAGAATAGTCTCCACCACACCCCCACTGAGAGCCCGGGATCAGGCCAAGCTCTGGGCCTCAATAGGGCACTTGTTCTTTCTCAAGAGGCTCTTGGCTCCCAGGCAAATAGATTCCAGGTAGACTGTCCCACGAGTCCCCTGCCACAGACTACATATGACAGGTGGGGACAGGACAGCACACACAGGGCAGTTTATTCCATCTCCAGTTCCTTGTCCCACATCTGAGGTTCCATTAGTTGGAAAATATGAGTAAATCTGTCCCTTAGGAGTAGGGTCATGCAGAAGGATTGACAAATGAGAACGTCTTCCCCAGGAGAGAGAGAAGAAAAAGAGGAGGGGGCGGGGGAGAAGGAGTCCATGTTATTAGATAAAATGATGGTTGTTTCCAGAGCTGGGAACAGATTTTGGCAGCCAAGGCATAGACTTATGAATTCCAAAAAAAATCAGACCTGAGGAACTGGATTGGGGTGGCGGCAGGGTGGGAGGTGAAGAGAAAAGGAAGATTTTATGCATTCTAATATTCTAGAATTCTAATAATTCTAATATTTTGCTAGGATCCTTTCCTGTCTCAACACGTTGGTGTTCTTTTCGAAGGAAAGGCAGAACCTCTGAATGGAGAGGGTTCACCCACCTTTTACTCTAAGGTCTGTCCACTGTTCCACTGGCAGGATTAGTTTTCAGAAGTAAGAGGCCACTTGCTTAACAAAGCTACCGAACAGTCCCGAAAGGCACGGCAGCTGCTGCTGCCTCAGAAATGACAGGTGCTCCTTTCACGACCCACATTTTATGCCAAATGCATGGAAATCTCTTTTGGCTGCTCCCTCCTCACATTTTCGCCATCTCCTGTTAGTCCTCCCAGATCTGGCCCATCCCTCCTAGTCCCTTTCCCATTCAAGCCCTGTGCTCTTCTCACCTTGTCGCTTTTTCTTGACTCCATTTATTCAGTTGGGAATGATCAAATCAGAGAGAATTCTTGCCTGGGCTCTGACAGGCACCTCCAGCTGAGAGGAACCCACTCTAGGTGGGTTTTTTGAAAACTGCCAGGTTGTGTGGAGGTATGTCACTGAAAGCCTGCTCGAAAATATAGATGGTCAATGCCTTACAAAGAAGGGTTGGTGTGAAGGAGTGGAGTGAACAGCTAGCTTCGTTGCTATGGCAGTGAAAGGAACCTTACTTGATTGGCGAAAATTTGACTCGAAATAAATGCTAGGTGAAACAGCGGTATTTTGTTTTGTCTTTTTTGTTTTTTCAATTTGTTAAGACCCACTAGAAGAGGATTAGAGAGTGGGGTTGATAGGTTCTGACCAGAATGCTAAATCCCAGTGATTTCCCTGGGTTAAATCAGACTCCAGAAAGACAGCAATTTTCTCAATGCTGCAGCACCTCAGAAAGACTAATACAGCAAAAGTTCACTGAATGCCTATTTTGGAGCAAAACTAGAGGGACAAGGAGAGAGACAAAGATGAAAAAGACATAGTCCATGTCCTCCAGGAGTTTACAAGCTAATGAGAGAACCAGGCAGTGGATATGGACATGCAAGGGATTGGTGTTGATTACATAATGTGGTCAAAGTGTGGTCCCCATGGGTCCCTTAGACCCTCTTGGGGGTTTGAAAGGTCAAAACTATTTTCATAATCATACTAAGACATTATTCACCTTTTTGCTCTCTCATTCTCTCGTGAGTTTTCCCGAGGCTATAGGATGTGTGGTAATACAAAGCATCATACGTGTATGCTTATGTATCCTTGAGTTAAAAAAAATTCTCAGGGGCTGGCCCTGTGGCTTAGAGGTTAAGTTCGTGTACTCCACTTCGGCAGCCCAGGGTTCACAGGCCTGGATCCTGGGCGTGGACCTACACACAGCTCATCAAGCCATACTGTGGCGGCGTCCCACATATAAAATCAAGGAAGATTGGCACAGATGTTAGCCAATATCAATAGGTAAAACCCATATATGCAAAAATTCTTTGAGATCCTCAAGAATTTTTAAGATTGTAAAGGTGTCCTGAGACCAGAAATTTTGAGAACTGCTACGACTTAATGTATCATCTACCATTACGCAGTGTTCTTATTTCTCATTAACACATTTTATTGATTAAAAACTATTTCATCTAATTCCATGAAAATGACTTTGTTGGATACTTTCTCTCTATCCTTATTTTCTGCAATGATAGCTGTTAGGTCATCTAATTATTAATGTTTGTGTTTTTGTATATGTCTGTTTGTGTTTAAATGTGCCTTTTGAGATAGCACAATGTTGGACTTTGTTTTTTAAACCAGCTAACAATCAGCAACAGTTGAGTCATTTCTTTTATGTTCTCTCACCCTAAAGTTTATGTTATTCACTGTTATTTTTGCTTTCTTTAAATTTATGTTTTCTGTAGTGCACTTTAAAATTCTTTCTCTTTTGTCAGACAAACTTCCCTAGTCTATCCATCTTTCTATCATTTCAGCATCATCATATTTTAAAGCAATTTTTCATTGCTTCCTATAATTTTACTATTAATGGTATAGTATTAAGAAAATAAAACAAATTTCCTTCCCTCTAGAGATGAAAATAGAGTCTAGTCTGCAACATATCTTGGTAGCGTAAAGTCCTTTATAAAATTGTGCATATATATTTTGCAGTTCTGACAGTATATAATGCAATTTTCCACTTGAGTTTTCTTTATATTTTTCCTATTTTATCCTCCATGAACCTTGAGCTCTATTTAGCCCTCAACTGTTCTCAAATCTCCATTGTTTTCTGGAAGTGAAGTTCACAGCTGCGGGCCTTTGTTGACATTATTTCATCTCCTCTGGGACTTATTTTCCCTTCTTCTGAAGTGAAAATTCAGGGAATGTTTCCAGATACTGTAGTTGGGGCCATAACTTGATTTCTCTTAATCTTGTGTGAATCCTCCAACCCCCACCATCAACTCATATTCCTCCTTCAAAGCAGTGGTACCCATTCTTATCATTATATTTAAATGATTTTCTCAGCTCTAGTGGTAACTTGCAGAATTCTGGATTTGTTCTGTATTGGGATAATTTTTATTATTTGATTAGTTAGTTTTATGTTCAAAAACTTCACAATATATCTTAAATTCTTTTATTAAGGATTGTTCCGTAATGAACTCTTGCTACAGACATACCAAGGTGGTTATTTCTATATTCCTGTGATAAATTCTAAATTACTGGGGATTCCCCCTCCTCCTTAGTTCTTTTATTGTTACTAGATCAATTTTTAGCTGGATATGGGCCCTTCAGGTTAGTTTTGTTTCAACAGTGCTAGTTCTTTTTTCTTCTCCTCCTGGTCCCTTCTTCCTAGCATCCTCTCCATGTTTCTTGTTTCTCTATAGCATTTACAAGACCCAGTTTAATAGCTTAGTGCCTTTTTTTTTTTTTTTTTGGCACTCGTTACTTCTTCTTTATTTGCTGTTAAAGTAATAAGTGTACGTTCCGTTGCACTTGCCTGAGAGTCTTGAACCAGTCTTGGATTTCCTGCCATCTGGGTTCTCGCTGGCATGCATTCCCCTTTGATGTTGTAATACTTGTTCATTGAACTTGAGTGTGGGGCTTATAGGGCCTGTTTGCTTTTTTTTTCCCCAATATGTGCACATTTTTTCTTAAGCTTATTTTTCTGTTTTGTGCTGTTATTTCTAATTGCTTTCAACAGGGAGGTGGGGCTGAGAGTGAGATTTGGCTTGAATTTAGCTCTCTTTGCTATTACTCACATTTCCCCAGAAGCCCCACACACGCTTTCTCTCTGCCTTGGACACACCACTTTTGAAAGGCCGTTGATTCCTCGTGTAAATGGTGTTAAGAGGAAGATGGGCTCAGCGTAGGGATGCTCAGGAATTCAGTCCTGTAGTCATGAGCTTGGCCATCTGGAAGTCTCTTCTTGCTCAATGAAATGGAGTAAACATTGTCCATTATGAAATCCACCACACAGGCTGCCAGGGACAAATGGGATTCTACCCAAAGCCAATCACTGCTCTGACAGGGAAATTGGCTAGTGCTGCCTGAGACTACTCCAGCCTCTCCCGTCCCTGATGTCACAGTTCAGAGTCTGCTGCCTGCCTAGAAGGTTGCAGAAAGCTCTGTAGGTTCTCTCTGTGTATCCCACAGGGTTCCTCGGGCCAGGTCCCTGTCTGATGGCTTTTATGAAAAAATATCTCCTCCCCATTCTGGGGATCCTCTTGGCCTCCTACTACTATTCTGCGAATGAGGAATTCAGACCAGGTAAGTACCAGTGTATCTAATTTTGGAGGAATAGATAAAAAGCACAGGGGTGGGTGGAGTGTTTCTGAGGATCAAGATGAGTTCCTGATCCCCAAAATTTCTAAACAAGAGGGAACCCTGAGGTATGACTGTCTTTCTGTGTCCTCCAGCCACAGGCTACGAGTAATAAGGATGTGGGGAGGGGTAATCATGTAGCCAAAAGATTGCCAAATAGTCCTGCTTTATTTGGCACCCTTAATGAAAAGCTATTTCAGATCCTCTTTGACATGAGGGTAATTCCAAAATTCACAACTCAGCCAGATAATTGGGCTCCGTGGAGAGACTGATAAGTGGGAGGCAAGAAAGGACTCTGGAGTTGATGACTAAATAGAAGTGAAGGAAAATCCATGGAATCTCTATGAGCACATGTGTTGATGACTTTTTGAATTTTATTTCAATTGAGCAAAACTGAATGAGTCCAGAAATGTGTGGAACTCCAATGTTTTAGCTGAAAGCTCTGTCAATGGAGGATTTTAGGAAGGACAGCAGGAAGGCTTGATTTTGAGCAACCAAGCCAAATCCCCATTTCAGACTTGAACTATTTCTTCATTGATTTATGCAGTTTGAGATAAGTTGATCTGGGCTTATAATCTTTAGACATTGAGATAAGGCTGCCCACATCCAGAGCGGGAGGAGGAATGTTGCTGCTAAGTTGGGTATGTTCATCACTTCCTTTTGGGGTTTCCCAGAGATGCTCAAAGGAAAGAAGGTGATTGTCACAGGGGCCAGCAAGGGGATCGGAGAAGAGATGGCCTATCATTTGGCGAAGATGGGAGCTCATGTGGTGGTGACAGCAAGGTCAAAAGAAACTCTAAAGAAGGTGAGGGTTCTGTGCCCACAGACACATGTACCCTCACATGCCCAGATGTATTCTTATATATACTCACATATATACACCAACACACAGAAGCTGGCACATCCATACATAGATGCATACACACACCCACACACACACACACACACACACACATACAGGCTCAGACACCCACAGGAATATAAAAATATGCATTTATGTATTCTTTCCCAGGCACACATATATAGACAAAAAGTTCTTGAGCTGTATATGCTCATAGACATGCCTATTCACACACATTTACACATGGAGTCACAGATACATAGGTATGTGCTCAGATACCAAAATTCCAGTACCTACTCCTGAAATCATATTCCTGTACCCATGCGGACTCTCAGACACATGCCCTCTCATAGACTCACAAACCTAAGGATACACAAACATTCAGAAACCTAGGGCTACATGTAGAAACTAGCATCCATACCAATAATGCATTCAGAAACATCTATTCATAGAAACTCATGAGCACAAATCATGGACTTAAACCCCAGCACAGTGATGATTTGTCATTTACATCCTACCTGAAATACTTCCAGAAAGTATTTCAGACAGAGCAAAAAGATTGTGTCAGGTTGCATTTAGCAACATACAAACACACACTGAACTCACACTCACACACACACACACACCCCTACCCCCGTTTCCTATCAAAACAGGGCTGTGAGCAACCTCTCATTTAAACCCCCATTACTTCAGAGACTGCTCCCCAAAGGTCTGCAGCCAAAACTGACACCATTGCCGCTGTGTCCCTGAAGGTGGTATCCCACTGCCTGGAGCTTGGAGCAGCCTCAGCACACTACGTTGCTGGCACCATGGAGGACATGACCTTTGCAGAGCAATTTGTTGCCAAAGCTGGAAAGCTCATGGGTAAGGCTGCTTCTTCTCCTTCCTCTTCTGGATTTTGCTCTATGGCTCACCAGGGGGCTTTCAGAAGGAGCAGGAGCAGGGGGAGGGGGAAAGTATCAACCCCAGATGGTTTCTCTCAACATAGCCATCTCTTGCAGGGGGACTAGACATGCTCATTCTCAACCACATCACCAACACTTCTCTGAATCTATTTAGTGATGATATCCAACTCGTGCGCAAAAACATGGAGGTCAACTTCCTCAGTTATGTGGTCCTTAGTGTTGCTGCTTTGCCCATGCTGAAGCAGAGCAATGGAAGCATTGTTATCGTCTCTTCAATGGCTGGTGAGTAGGGCAGGAACCAATTTGGAAGGTAGGAGCAGGAGAAGTGCCAGAGATGGTGTTGGGGGCTCTGCAGTGAACACGAATTTTTACCAGTTTCCATGCAGAGAAGTAACACAATAAAAACTGGAAGTTGAAATGCTCACAGTGATATTAAGCAAAAGCTGATTAACAGCTTGCCCATATGTGTGGACAGGTAGATATATGAATAAGAGACTTGGTATGTAAACTCAATGAGAAGCATGCATGCTGAATAAAAAGTCACTGTCAAGAACAAGTGGGACCATAAAAATTGAGAGATTGTTAAAAGTAAATGAGCTACAAGACCTTTGGAAGTAATAGAGAAAGAGCAGCAGTTCAGAGTGCCCACTAGAAGCCTGGTAGTTTATGATCTACAAATTAAAGTCCAAAGGGACATCGAGAGACTGCTGGAGATACAGCCTGTTCTGATACTAAGGGAGAGATCTGGTCACGATAGATAAAAAGGACTTTGCTTCCTCCATGACCAACAGCCATAGGTTGGTGAAGTTAGTTGATACAAAGGTAGAAATAAGAAGTGAAATATTTTAACAATATACATTTGCCCGATAAGTGGGTTCAGCAAAGGTAAAATAAAATGAACAACAAACACAAACTCACCATATTAACAGACCTGCCTATGTTGGAGGTGTTTGCCAAAGTCTGAACTTGCTACATTAAAATTCTAATTTAAATAACCAACAGGGTAGAGAGAGAGTGTGTACAGAGAAATATTCATGGAGAGAACCTCTGTGTGACCAAGAGAGGTCACTGATGTTTTGGAGGGTGGCAACATCAGAAGTTATCACCAGTAAAAAGGCAGAAAGTTTCCAGCTTGGGGGATTTCTAGGACCATTTCATCATGGGTCCAGGAGAGAAATTCTACACTAACTGTTGATTAGTCAGTTGGAAGGATGTGGCTGGAAGGTAAACACCAGGATCAAAATCAGCCATCTAAATGTGGTTCCTGCCAACGTAAAAACAAATAACCTAGAGGGTTTTGTAAATTCTTAAGTACTTGATAAATGTTAGTTATTACTGTAATACTAGTTAGTTATTACTATAAAGGGTTCTACTTCCTGGACGGGAAAGGCCTGCATAGCGATGGGATAAAAGAGCAGTTTGTCTGTGCTACCCGCCAAACAGGGTGATTGATATGCATCCCTGTGCTTCCCAGACAACACAGACGCCCCACCCCTCCCCAGACACAGCCTCTCTCTGGGCTGAAAAGAAGGGAGAGCTTCTGGATGCATACTGAGTGGGAGGGTGCTGGGCACATCCCCAATTCATCCTAGGGCATTGGCCAAAACCCTCACATCAGTCATGGTGTAGGTGGCTTTAATGATTTCGGTTGATTAAATAGGACATCCACTCTAGGCAAAGGGTGTGCTTCATCCTTGGCTGGAGAATTTAACTTTCTATAATGTACACACAGTCTAAAAGTCCTCAGAAGGAACAAGAATTACTGTAAAAGTCCAAGGGCATAATGAAATTCTGATAACTTCTATTTCCACATGTCTTCTACACCTACCAAATGTCACTTGGTAATTTCCATGGACTCTGAGAAGTGGCAATCTATGTCTATTTTTGATTAGCCAAAAGAGTTCAGCCTGTTTGCTTTGAAGCATGTCTGTGAACTTGCAAAGTACAGACACTTCTTTTTCTCTCCCTAACTGAAGAATTTCTTTGTTCTATGCTATATTCTCTTAAACAGTCAGCAAATATGTTCATTAATCCTTCCTCCTTAAAATCTGAATTTCACAAACATGGGATGCCAAACCTCAAATTGATCCTAAGGTCAGCCAAAGAGTGTTGGGATAGATTTTTAATCATTCCTGCCAGGGACTGCATTAAGGGGTTTATTGAATTACAGTGATGAGCAATTGTTTTTATCCCCACTGCATTTCCGGCTATTGCATTACATGGAAACCCTATACTTTTGATATGTTCTTTAAAGCCTCCGCTACTTCTTGAGCAACAACAGATACAGTATTGCTACCTCTGGGAACTTCTTTACAGTCCACATCCATCCACCATTCAACACCATTTTTGACACCTACTGATCGAGTTTCTAAGTATATGTAACATCTAGTTACTTTGATTAGTCTCCCCTCCTTCCACCATGTGCTAGTTTGGACCTACGTTGAGCTACTATAACAAAAACTCAAATTTACAATGGCTTAAACAAATGGTTTCCTCTCATGAAACAGCGTTGGATAAGCAGCCCAGGGCTGATATGGTAGTTCTGCCCCATTAAGTTGTCTAGGAACCTTTCTATCGCAGAACCACCATCCCTGGGGTGTTATCTTCCCCTGTGTGTCCAAGATGGCTCATTATCATATCAGAATTCTAGCTAGAGAAAATTGAGAGAGAAGAAAGATACAACCAGAAAGCTGTACACTTTTCTTCTGCCACAACTAGTTGCAATTGTGGTCTTTATGCAAAGTGGACTTGTGTCCAACTGAAAATCAGGGGTTCTACTTCTATAAAAGACACTGATGTTGATAAACAACTATCAGTCTCCCTCACATCACCCATGCCAAGTTGCACATAAGACTAGAAGGCAGTATTCCCTCCAGGCCACCCCACACCATACACACATACCCCAGACCCGATCTCTCTCACATTCAAGGTCCATCACAAAAACAAAACCCCCTCCCATCAGGCAGTGGTGCAAGGGACAGTGAGGTAGGTGAAAGAATGGAAAGAGAATGCTTAGATAGTATTTGTGAAACAAACTGAGACAGAGATATTAATGTGCCAATTTGAAAGAAATCACTGAATTGGGCAGAGAACATTTGAAAACATCTGGAAAAAGTTTATCCACCATCAGTTAAAATGGATCTTCTTGACTTTGGTTCAATTTTAGAAAAGTCAAGTCATTCTATTTTCGCGCCCCTTGACTCTGTGACTCTGTGAACTCCATCACTGTAGCACGTCACATCAGCTGCACACATGACAGCTAGAACCCAGAATCTAACACTGCTTCTCTGCCCCTCCTTTACTCCCCCTCAGCGGAGTCATGGATAAACCTTGTCATCCCCCTGCCCCTTTGTCCTCTTAGGACTCATTTCAACTCACTTCATATGAAGTCTTTTTCAGTCCTCACCAGAGCCCTTTAAACATTTCCTCTTTCTCTTTTCTACTACATTTTGGTAAATTACCTTTAGGAATCCCACTTTCTCTCTAATTCTCTTTTTTGGATTCATTGGTGATACAAATATTACTAACGATAATTATGATACAAATACTAACCACACGGGGCCAGCATAAGTGTAGAGATATTGATTCTTCTGTTTCAAGAAAAATGTAAGACATATTTTGAAGGGAAACTAGACATAATAAAAGACTGGGTTTCTTTAAATATTCAAAATGAAAAACACATCAAAAGGAATAAAAGAACCTTGCCAATAACCTCTGAATGCTCAGACCTCTCTTTGGAAGCTCCATAAGTGTCTCCAGTCACCTATTCATTTTTCTCCAAGTAAATCTTTTAAAAAGATCAACTTTCAATATATATAAATACATATATTTTTTTAAAGTCTTATTCAGCTGTGTTCCTTTTCTGGTTTACTCATTTCCAGCATTGTTTCATACTATTTTTTTAATGTAAAGGTATAGTGTTGCAGGCACATTATGAGCCGACTAGCCAGGGTCAAATACCTCATAAGACAATGTTTTTGTGGGAAAACTCAAACCAGTGTATGAAGTCACTTGTTGGACCTTAATCTGTTTGTCAGTTGAGGGCTTCCTGTGTGGTCTAAACCTTTTTCAAAAATTCAACATTACAAAAACGAAAAACAAAAACAGGTTTCTCAACTACACATGTCAACTAACAGGATCTGGAATATCCATAATGGTGTTTTGCATAAAGACAAGGATATACAGATGCCAATCTCATCCCTGCCTTCAGTTCTGGCATACCCACTTTTTCCTGAAAGGTAGACCAGTGCCTCAATGTATGGATATGCCTTGGGGTCCAGTGGAGATGGGAGGGCCAAGGTCAAGCTCTAGGATGCAAAGGGGCCTAGGAACTAGACTAGAAAGGGGTGATTATCCCTCACCCAATTGTTCTAATTTTTCTAAGAAAAGATGAATCTTTACCCTTAAATCCAATTACCTCAGAAATGATTTTTGAGAACCACAATTTCCAAGATGAGTAGAAGTGTTTATGCATGTGAATATAGGTATTTAGTGGGGGAGGCGGGGCTGCTGCAAGTTTTGGACTATTTGGAGGAAAATGGGGAGAAACATGGGGAGGGGAGATGTGTGCATATAGATGTCATCTATCGGGCCTGGAAGAAGGCCAAAAAGGAGATGAGAGTAAGAATCAACAACCTGGACAGAAAAGTTCCAGGAGTCATTGTCTCTTCAATTCAAGAGATTGAATATATATCCGGAAATATATAAATACAAAAAAAGGTCTTAAGAAAAGAAAAATGTAAAAATACCAAAATTAGACTCAACATAGATGCTGTGCTTAAGTTTCAAATTTGGCTCTTGAATTGACTTAACAAAAAGAAAAAGAATAGGATTGGTATATAGATAAGATTATATTCAAAAAAAGGAAGTACTGCAGGAAACAAATAATTTCTGAAACAAATTTCTCATAAAAGATTGTAAATTGAAGGCACAAAGTAATGGAAAGAGCAATGCCCTCAACAATTTTTTTAAATGTTTCTATGATTATAAAACTTACACACACGCACACACTATGAAAACTTGAAAAATGAAGAAAAATATAAAACTGAAATAAAAATCATCCACAATCATGCCAATATTTTGGAGAATTTCCTACCAGATAGATATAGATATGGATAAGGATATAAATATAGATATAATACAATTTATTTTCCTACTGCCAGATATTTAGGTTACTTTCAATGTTTTGCTATTTTAAAAATCCTACAATAAATGTTCTTGTATATAAATCAGTGGCTAAGTTGATTATTTCCTTGATAAATTCTTAGCACTAGATTTACTGGGTGAAATGATGGGAACATTTTTAAAGCTATTGGTAGATATTTCCAAATTGCTTTAGACAAAATGAAAAATAAAAGATTAGACTTTTAAATATACAAAAATAAAAATCAATTTAAATGAATATGAGCATTCTTCCTACCCTGAGTATATATATGCGTGCTCATCTCACACCTAGTTTACAGAGCTAACAAAGTTTTCAGCGAATGACAATTTTGTAGGTAAAATAAAAAGGTGTATAGTAGTTATAATTTGAATTTATTTACTTGTGAGATGGAACATGAGGGCCCTGTCCCCTTGAGAGCAGTGGTATTCTGTTTTTGATTACCATTATATCCTTAATTCCTACAACAGCACCTGGCATATTTAATTAACTAATAATGGTAATTAATGAATGAATTTCATTTTCGTGTGTTTATAGGCTATTTATGTTTTTTATTCTGTGAACTGTTTTCCATGTCCTTGTGCCTTGAGATGTTAGCAAAACTTTTCTAACACTAAATACAGCAAACTGATTTCATAAGCAGCTCCTTGTTGCAAACTTTGACAAAAGTATATCATTGAAACAAAGCCAAATACAAAGTTAGTAAAGTGAAAAGTGAATTTGACATTGTGTGAATATATAGCTTTAGATGGCTGACCTTGACCCAAGGAGGATTCCTGTTGAAAAAAGTATTGATTTCGCTGAGCAAAAGTCCACTAAAGGTACTTCAAGATGAGGAATGGCTGGGGAGAGAGAGTATAACTTTACATCTGAGAAATGTACTCTACAGATAAACTTGCACAAATGCTCCCCAAATATATGCATTCATTTATTCAAAAAATGTGAATTGAGGGTCCCCTCTGAGCCAGGCACTGTGCCAGGTGCTGGGACTATGGCAGTGGGCAAGAAAGGCAACAGGTGCCTGTTAGCAGGGAGTCAACATTCCGGTTGAAGGTGATTGTTACCGTACTGTTTACAGTCATGAAAGACCTGAAAGTAACTCAATATCTACCGCTAGCAATAGGTTCCTAAATTGTAGTGAAATACTATGTACACTTTTACACACACTGACTATAAAAATCCTACGTTTAAAGGAATGTAATTTAGAGAACAGTATACATAGTATGAGCTCAACAGTGTTTAAAGAAAGAGGCTTTTAGGGACTGGCCCGGTGGGATAGTGGTTAAGTTCACGCGCTCCGCTTCTGCGGCCCAGGGTTCACAGGTTTGGATCCTGGGCACGGACCAATGCACCGCTCATCAAGCCATGCTGTGGCGGCGTCCTACATATAAAATAGAGGAAGATGGGCACAGATATTAGCTCAGGGCCAATCTTCCTCAGGAAAAAAAAAAAGGAAAGAGGCTTTTACCTTTCATTTTACACATTTCATAACTGCTTATTGTACAATGACCATGGTATGAATTTTATTAGAATAATTTTTAATAGAAAAGTAGGGGATAGCGTTCCATATGGCAACCAAAAATGAAATATTTCTCCTCTCAGGATGGGTGACTTCAGGAGGACAGAGATTGGACTCAATCTCACAAGTAAACAAACAAATTCAAATGATGAAAACTAATAAAATACCAAATGCAAACAACTAAATACCATGGTGGAGATGAGGGTGTTGTTTTTTTATTGTTTTGGGGGCTTTTTTGTTTTTTTGTTTGCCTACAAAAATATCAGTTGTTGAAAACTTCGTGAGCTCCACAAAGTTGGAGTGTGATGGGCACTTTCATATACTCCTGGCCGGACAGAGTATATTTTTTTATTCACTAACTGGTTTTCACTATCGTTTTTAAAAGTCTAGTCCTTCCTTTTTCTTTTTATCCAAAGCAATTTGCCAATATGTATCAATAGGCTTAAGTGTTCCCATCATTTCACCCAGCAAATATAATGCTAAGAATCTATCAAGGAATAATCATCAGTCCAACCACTGATACGTGTACAAAAATGTTTATCATAGGATTTTTTTCAACATGTCTATGAACCTACAAACAAAGCTACTAAGGCTGAAAATAGCCAACAAACATACGCCTGAAAGTCAGCCATCACAGTCAACTGAAAGTCAGAATCCAATTAATGTATTGGCGTAGTCGATTTTATTACATGGGTTTTAAATTATTAAACATTTTTCCATGAAGTTATCTGGTTCAGGAACTCTCATGTAATAAGTGAGTATAGTAAATCCTTTATTTCCAGCACTAGAAAATTAGTCTTTCCCTGTACTCCCTAAATAAATAAATGTTGAACAATATTTGAAGAACATTATTTTGAAGGGGTGCCAAGTCACTGGCTCACATCTGTCTCAGTCCATCCCTGGGGAGACAGCTGGCCTTATGGGAATTGCAGCTGAGAAGCCACCAGGAAATAAGGCTACCCCAGGATCTCCCAGAGATAGCATGGTTGTGCCATACCTGCTTCCCTCAGTACATCTGCTCCTCTTTCTTCTCTATTAGCCCCTGCTTCATTTGGCACACAGTTCGACCTGGCTGTTACAGTCCCTTTCTCAGCATAACAACTCTCAATACAGTTTTGACTTCTGCCCCATTGCCAAGTCTCCTGGTCTTTCAATCTCCCAACTCCAAGTTCCCCCCGAAGAAGAGGTATCTAATTGGCTCAGCTGAATTTTACAAGTCAATCCCAAAGTCATTCATGATGACCAGCCTGGAGAGGTACAGTCATTGACCTAGGTCTAATCAGCAAGGCCACAGGGAGGGCAGAGTTAGGCTAGAAGCAGAGTAGGCAACAGTAGACATGTCTGAGTCACTTGGGTAATCTTCCTTAAATATTGCTTCTGTCACCACAGGTTGTCAAACTTTAGCAGGATGGGACAGGTTTGTGTCAGGGAGCAGCAGTGGCAGCCTGAATTAGGATATCAAGACTGAGATGAGAAGGAGGTTCACACAAGGGGCAGCAATGGTAGCCTGGTGTGAAGTTTCAGAGCTCAAATGGGCCTAGGGGAGTGTCTATGTGGCACCTGGCATGGGATGTCAGAGCTAAGAAAGGTGAAGAGGGCATCTGCAAAGAGGGCTACAATAGGGCAGCCCAGTGTAGAGTGAAGAGGGCATCCATGTGGCCTGCCACAGAGTATCAGAGCCCAGGTGGGATGAGAAGGGCATCCACACAGAGGGCACAGGAGCAAGCGAAGAATAATCACATACAGGGGGCATTAATCAAATAAGTGCTATATGTTGAGGATAATGGAAGCCAGGTTCTCACTGTCAGTATTACAAATATGAAAGGAAAGAAAATTAGAATAAACCTTGTGACGCTGAGTTGGAGGTGTTGGTACAAATCACTAGTTTTTAATATACATGGATAGATATAGAAATATAGATGTGTGTGTCTACCTATGTGTGCATATATTCCCTAGCTCTGTCCACTGAGAGAACCTGGGAGCACACTTCGTGCCCAAATTTTGGTTTCTAAATATCATTCTCCAGTAAAAGGAACCAAGACTTCTTGGAAAAATTATTGATTCCAGAGCAGTGGCAGGAAACGTATAAAATGAACCTGAAAATCTTGTTGTGCCAGTAAGTAAAGAATTGCTCAAAGGATAATAGGGACATGTTACTAGGACACAGAAACTTTTAAAGGGCTCTCACTAGCCAAACTTGCGATCATTGGCGCATTCAAATAAAAATGATAATAACATATTATAAGCCATTATATATAATAAGAATCCGTAATGATATAAATAAATACGTGAATAAATAAATGGGGAGAGGAGAAGGTTTTTCCATCTAGTGGAATGCCAAATGATAAATATAGAAGGAATGATGAAATTAGAAAAATCACCATTTGGCAACCATCATAGTAATAATTCATCCAGAAAGCATCAATGGATGCTAAACCTAGTTCGCCGGTTCGGATCCCAGGGGCACACCGACGCACTGCTTGGCAAGCCACACTGTGGCGGCGTCCCATATGAAGTGGAGGAAGATGGGCATGGATGTTAGCCCAGGGCCAGTCTTCCTCGGCACAAAGAGGAGGATTGGCAGATGTTAGCTCAAGGCTGATCTTCCTCACAAAAAAATAAATAAATAAATAAATGGGCAAATAATTTGAATAGACATTTCTCCGCAGAAGACATACAAATTGCCAACAAATATATGAAAAGATGCTCAACATCACTAATTATCAGAGAAATGCAAACCAAAATCACAAGGAGATATCACCTCACAACTGTTAGGACAGCCATTATCAAAAAAACAGAAAATAACAAGTGTTGGCAAGGCTGTGGAGAAATTGAACCCTCGTGTACTGTTGGTGGGAATGTAAAATGGTGCAGCTACTGTGGAAAGTAGTATGGAGGTTCCTCAAATAATTAAAAATAGAATTACCATATGATCCAGAAATTCCACTCCTCGATACATACTCAAAAGAATTGAAAGCAGAGTCTCGAAGAGATATTTGTACCCCCATGTTCATTATTCACAAAGCTAAAACATGGAAGCAACCCAAGTGTCCATCGACAGAAAAATGGATAAGTAAAATGTGGTGTGTATATACACATACAATTCAGCCTTAAAAAGAAAGGAAATTCTGACATATGCTACAACATGGATAAACCTTAAGGACATTATTCTAAATAAACCAGTCACAAAAAAAGACAAATACTGTATGATTACACTTATATGAGATACTTAGAGTAGTCAAATCACAGAGATAGAAAGTAGAATGGTGGTTTCCAGGAGCTGGAGGGAGAGGGGAATGGGGAGTTATGGCTAATGGGTATAGAGTTTCAGTTTTGCAAGATGAAAAGAGCTCTGGAGATGGATGGCGGTGATGGTTGCACAACAATATGAATGTACTTGATGTCATTGAACTGTACACTCAAAAATGGTTAAGATAGGGGCCACCTGGTGGCAGAGCGGTTAAGTTCGTGCATTCCGCTTCAGTAGCCCAGGGTTTGCCAGTTGGGATCCTGGGCACAGACCTACTCACCACTCATCAAGCCATGCTGAGGCAGCGTGCCATATAGAAGAGCTACAACTCTACAACTATGATACACGACTATGTAATAGGGCTTTGGGGAGAAAAAAGAAAAAAAAAGTAGAAAGATTGGCAACAGATGTTAGCATGGGGCCAATCTTCCTCAAAATAAAAAATAAAAAAAATTTTTTTTTAAATGGTTAAGATAGTCAAAAAACAAAAAAAGTACCATCCTACAAAATACTTATTGATTACAAGGGAAAAAAGAGTAATTTTGCAGTGGAGACACCTGGCAGATCATTTGAGTCGAATGATCAAAGTTAATTAACATCACCAGTAATGGAATAAATTAAAATCACATATCACCTGATGGGATGCAGTGTGAAGAGAAGACAACTACTTCCGTGATCCTGCCAAAAATGCATCGCCTGAATCAAATCATGAGGAAACATCAGAGAAATCCAAACTGAGGGACATTCATTAGCAGTGTGCTGGTCCATGTTTAACAACTAGCCCTCCAGAAGGGGAAAATCAAAAATCTGATTTGTAACATTTCTGTGGTGTAAATAATCTCATGATGGTCATAGCAACATGACATCAATTTGCTTGCAAAATTCATCAAAATTGAACAGTCCGTGCTCGTGGTTTACTACAAGGCAGCTCCAGCATATCACCTTGTACAAAATTGTTGACAGTACTCTTCAACAGGGTCAAGGCCATGAAAGTCAAAGAAAGACTGGAGATGTTCCAGCTTGAAGGAAGCTGAAGAGTCATGACAACTCAATGCAACATGTGATCCTCAATGAGATCCTTTGCTATATATGATATTATTGGGACAAATGGAAAAACTTGAATGGGGTCTGTGAACTAGATGACGGAATACATCAATGTTAATGTAGTAGGTTGAATGGCAGCCCTCAAAAAGATATGTCTAGGGCCGGCCCTGTGGTGCAGTGGTTGGGTTTGCTCACTCCGTTTCAGTGGCCCAGGGTTCACGGTTTCGAACCCCGGGCGCGTACCTACACACCACTTGTCAGGCCATGCTGGGGCGGTGTCCCATGTACAAAGTAGAGGAAGATTGGGACAGATGTTAGCTCAGGGACCATCTTCCTCAAGTAAAAAGAGGAAGATTGGCCAGAGATGTTGGCTCAGGGCCAATATTCCTTACCGCCCCACCCCCCAAAAAAAAGATATGTCTACATCCTAACTCCTTGAACCTGTGTATGTGACCTTATATGGAAAAAGGGTCTTTGCAGGTGTAATTATGTTAAGGATCTTGCAATGAGATCATCCAGGACTAAGTGAGTGAGCCCTAAATCCAATGACAAGTGTCCTTATAAGAGACAGAAGACAGGACAGAGGAGACAAGGAGAAGGCCATGTGAAGATAAGAGGCAGAGTTTGCAGTGGTGTAGCCATAAGGAATGCTGACAGCCACCAGAAGCTGGAAGAGGCAGTGGAGGATTCCCTCTCCCCTAGAGCCTTTGGAGGGAGTGCAGCCCTGCCAACACCTTGATTTCAGACTTCTGGTCTTCAGAACTGCGAGAAAATAAATTTCTGTTGACCTAAGTCACCCAGCTTGTGGTGATTTATTACGGCAGGTCTAGGAAACTAATAAATTACCTTTCTCATTTTGATGGTTATGTAAGAGAATGCCCCTATGTGTAGGAAATGCATGCTAATATATTCAGGAGTGATGGGACATCAGGTCAGCAATTTTCTCAATTATAGCAATTCCTCTCAAATAGTTCAGGAAAGGGGGGAAAGGTCATTTGTACTATACTTGCAACTCTTCTGTTAGTTTGAAATTATTTCAAGAAAAAAAAAAACCCCCATCCTAGGGGTCTAGTGACTTGGAGGAGGTGAGAGTGGATTTTTTGTGGATTCCTCAGAGATCCCCTGCAGGAGACACCCTTGGCACTAACAATGCTTCCTCTAGCTCACTCTTTGCAGCTTCCTCCTCAGCTCCAGGACTTCCATTAGCCCAGCCCTCTTGGCCCAGTCCAGCAAATGACCCCAGGCCAGTCCCCCTCCACAAGATCCACATTTGGTCTCTGGGAAGCCTGCCATTCGTGGATATATTTGATCCCACAATGCACCCACCTACGCTCTCAAGCTAGGGCAGTTCCAGCCCTGCCTCTTGCCTTTAGACTTTCAAATGTGAATCGAATACCAACCCCCAAATTCCAGGGGACACTTGTAAAGGTCTCCAAATAATCCTCTTGAAGCCCCTCTCCTGTGGCTTAAGGTGAAGGGAACGCAAATGCCTCCCCTGCCCCTTGGTGGATGAACACATAGGACACTAACAACACTCCCTTCTGCAAGCACAACTATTTAGGTTGGATGGATGTGAGTGATTAGGTAATGCTGGAGGAACTGGTTTGGGCCCACCCTTTAACTGTGGGGGTTCTTAAAATCTATTCTTTTATTCTTGCTTTGGGAGCTGTGCTGATGCTCTGAGACAACAGGAGGAGCCACATGTCACAGGCCTCATACCTGCACAGAAATGCTCTCGCCAAAGTCACCTTGTGAAATTTAGTAACAGGTTTTATCTTACTAATCTCGGCAGCATTTTGTGCTACTTCAACACCATACACTCCTCCTTTGTCTTCAGCCAAAACACTCCCCTGGGTTTCCTCCAGCTGCTCTGCCTGCCCCTTCTCAGTATTTTTCATCTTCCCTATCTTATTGTTGGTTTCCTAGGGATTCTTTCCATCCTAAACCCGCTTCTCTTTTCACTCAACATATTCTCCCTGGGCAATCTCATCCATTCCCCTTGCTTCAATTATCATTGGATGTGGGTTGTCTCAACACTTATGACAACACCTCAGGTTCTCCAAAGGCTGGAGTAGAGAGATGGATTTATCTTTAGAACTCGACTCAGGTGAAACAACTAAAGAGTTTAGACCATGAGGGTCTTAGCTGAGACAAGACTTTTAGGGAGAGCTGGAAAAAGGGGGCAGGGTCACTCTGAAAGTCTGAAGGCAGGCAGGCAGGAATGAAGCTTTTCAATCCTATATACTTTCTTCTGAGCTTTCAATTAAAGCAGCTTAAAATCTGCCTTTGAAATGGAAACAATTTCAAAATCTCAGCAAGGCAATTGGGGATGGAGGGTGTGGAATGGATGAACAAAAGCACTGAGGCCTGCTTTTGACCTCTTCTGCTCAGCTAACAAGCTCCAGCACACAGCTAGTCTGCCAACCCTCTGCCTCTTGCTGTTTCTACAGTGGCTGAATCCTAGGGTTTCTGGGACAGAGCTAATTGAAAACCATCTGTCCCATTTATCACCAAGTCTGCACTCTTACTTGTCAGACTCTATGTCCCATATTTTGCTTCGGAAAATATGGTCACCATAGCTCTGTTTCCTTGCGGTCTAAAACTTCCCAGCAGAGAAATCTAGCTGCTATATATGTATTCTTCTGTGATGGCTCCATTCCCCCCACATAAAGCAAAACTTAACCTTGGGCACAAGCACTCAGGCTTCTAATCCCCTCACTTTCATGACTGCTTCATGCATATAAGAACAGCACATTTATTTACTTATTCATTTGGTTTAATTAAGCTCATACTCTGGCATATTTTTTTAATTAGTAGTTGAACAAGTGGGTCTTGCAGGGTGCAATCAGAAAACAACTTCACTCTTTCCTTCAGACCTGTTCTACGGGTGAGCTCTTCCCTGAACCCGGATGCGATCTAGAGCGGATGGCAACACTCTAGGATAATAAAAGATTTTCTGGCTGCTTCCAGTCTCAAGAAAGGGCTCACTTCAGTAATTAAAACGTCTAGTCACTTGTAATTTAACTAACTAAAGCTTCTCCCCTCGTCAAGCTTGAACCTGCCGTGCTAGGAAACTGGGGATAAGAAAGAGAGATGTGTTCAGCCTTTCCTCCCATTCCTCATCTCCTCCCACTCACCTGGCTCTCTCTAGCCTCCCTCATGTAAAAGAAAGAGGAAAATGCAGGGAAGAAGAGAAGTTCAGCATAGGGAGGTCTTACCTAGCTGGCACCCAGCTAATACAGCATTGGTCTCCAGCCACAGTGCATGTTCAAAGCTCATGCTTTCTGGGCTGGGTGGATCCCCACATTTGACTCTTGCGTTAGGTGTTTTCCTGGATCCTTTGGAGGCCCCTGCTGAAATATTAGTAGTTCTTCCTGTGACTTGGGCAAGAGTTGCTAATACTATGTCGCTCAGGCCCTGGCAATACAGGGGAATACACTCACCACTTCAGGCAATCCTTGGGGGCAGGATTGGAAATGACTCTGGGGGACAAAGGACGAGCCCTGGGACAAGGCCCATAGGGTGGTGAGCAGAGTGTGGGCTGGATTTCAGGCCCCCCACAGACAGAGTTCCCTTGTGGACAACACAGTTTGCACTAGCACTGCAGCGGCCTTGCCCATAACCAGAACGTCTCAGGTTGGTTCAAACCCCAGTCCTTGATGCCCCTCAAACTCCTGGAGACAAGCTCTCCATGAGGTGCCTTGAAGCTCCTCACACAAGGATTGACATGAGGGGAAGCCCCCACCCCTTCTTCTTGGAAGACCACTAAGACACTGCTTACTTCCTCACTCTAACTACCGTCCTCTCTGGCCTCTTCACCTTCAGCTTGGGATGGTTGAGGGTCTACATGTTGCGAACTCATTTTTGTTTTTTTGAAGTTTTTGTTTGTGTGTGTTACCACCGCCTATGTAAGTGCACAGGCAGTCTGGAACCTCCCTGCAGAATATGGAGGCATTTGCCAATTACTGTGTTCTCAGCCTTTGAACTTCAGCTGAAACTAAAGCAGAACAAATCAAATTTTAACATCCTATTACATATTATTTATTCCATTTTGACCAGGGCCCCTTAACTCAGAATCTTTTTAAAAAATAAAAATCTGGGTTTTTAGAGATGCTTTGCCCTTTTTCAGCTTTCTGAAACTTCTAAATATATGTTACATAGAGCAGAATGCAGAGGTTTCCTTACACAAACTAATTAGCATTATGTGGGAAAATGTTTAAGAACAGTACCATGAATAGAAAACAGACTTTAATGAAATGCACCAAGGTTGTTTTGGAATAGTGAGAACCTAGGAGAATTTTCCCTCTTCTTTTCTCTTTTCTACTTTTTGATATGTTCCAGCTTTCCTTTAGTGAGCCTAGACTGGTTCATAATCCTTTATCTACAATTCCACAATCCAAAAAGCTATGGGGGAAAAGAAAATGAGCAAAAGGAAAAGCTCTGAAAACTAATAATTTTTTTGTCATAAGTAATGCTACATAGTTAATTTAACCTGAACCGAAGGGAAACTACTTAAAGCCTTTATCTCAGTGTGAACTTTCAAATATTTTAGTGCAGATATAATAACGTGTTTGCTTACAGGATGCCTCCCCAGAGGCATACATAACACTTACTGGGAGTGTTATGTAATAGACAGTATAAGCCCCACACCACCTTCTAAAATCCAAAAATAATTCGGAATTCCATAACACATCAGGCCCTAAGGGTTTGGGATAAGTGCTTATAAGCCTATCCTTTCGGAGAGGAGAAAATATAATGAACCTTGTTATTACTTTTCTTGCTCTACTAGCTTTTCATTGTAACTAACTCATTCCCACCTCTAGTCTTTATACAAGCCATTCCCCCACCTCCTTGCCCCTTCCTGCACTTTCTTTCATCAAAGCAGAATTCAGAATTTACCTCCTGTAGCTGAAATTTCCTGGTTAGTCCAATATTATTCTTTACCTGAATATCCAGTTTAGATTTGGGACACATGTTTTCCCAGGTCATACTAGTTTGGGCTTTAAAGAGACACAATGATTCATAATTTAGTGACAGCTCACCCAGCTGTCATTGTGAGACTTCAGCCCCTTCCATGGACCTTCCCTCCCCGTTTCTTCGAGGAGTTCCTAGGTCAAGTTTAACAAGCTTATGTCACCATGCCTTTCCTGCTCCCACATCCATCCTCAAAACCTACCATAAATATGGTTTATGGATTCCTACTGAACCTCTCAGCACAGCTCCCCACCCCAGAACAGAAGAATCTGGGGAAGGGGTGGGCTCGAATCTGCAGATTCTCTCCACGTGGTCCTTACGTGCATTGAACTTGAGAACGACTGGTTTAAAGGTTTGCAGATCAATGGCAGGTCACAAAATCTGAGAGATGAAATATGATTATAATGAATGTCAACGACAGCTGCAGCCTTCAGCTGAGAAACTGACAGTTCCCATAGGTAGTTAGGTTATAGTGTACCTCATGTGTAGTTTTCCTAATAAAGGTTAATAATTTTTCAATAGTCTTTGTCCAATCTTGACCCTTGTCTAATAATTCAGCATTTTTCTTCACCATTTAAAAATATATTTTTTTTAACTATGCATCTATCTGGTGAATTTTTCAGGAACAATCTTCTGCCATGTCTAGCTCCTTCCCTATCTCTCTCCTTTCTTCCTCTTTCCCTTTCTCTCTTCTCTCGCCTTCCTCTCAGAAAAAAAAAAAAAAATCTCCCTCCTTTTCTCCTGCAAAACAATTGAGGATCTTTTTTGCACTTTGAGCATAACCTAAGGCATAATTAAGGATAGAAAATGGGATACATTAAGCTCCCTTAGTGGGACAATAATCACTACTACAGGAATTCAGATTATGGGTTCACAAGGTCTCTTGCTTCTGCATCTCTGTTGCTAGCTGGACAGACACATTATAAAATGCCACATTATAAAATGTGGAATGTGGTGAAGATTCCACGTTCGCCTGGAAACTGTGAATGTGATTTTATATGGAAAAGAGTCTTTGCAGATGTAATTAAGTTAAGGATGTCATGATGGGTTATCTGGGATTATCTGGGTGGGCCTAAATTCAATGACAAGCGTCCTAATAAGAAGAGTAAAAGACACATAAAATTGGATGAGAAGATGGAAGCAGAGATTGACGTAATGCATCTACAAGCCAAGGACTGTCAAAGATTGGCAGCAGACTTTAAAACCTTGAAGAGAGGGGCCGGTCCTGTGGCTTAGCAGTTAAGTGTGCGCGCTCCACTACTGGCGGCCCGGGTTCGGATCCCGGGGGCGCACAGACACACCGCTTCTCCAGCCATGCTGAGGCCGTGTCCCACATACAGCAACTAGAAGGATATGCAACTATGACATACAGCTATCCACTGGGGCTTTAGGGGGACAAAAAAAAAAAAAAAAGGAGGAAGATTGGCAATAGACGTTAGCTCAGAGCCGGTCTTCCTCAGCAAAAAGAGGAGGATTAGCACGGATGTTAGCTCAAGGCTGATCTTCCTCACATAAAACCTTGAAGAGACAAGGAAGAATTCTCCACTAGAGCCTTTGGAGGGAACACGGCCCAACTGATACCTTGGTTTTGGACTTCTAGCCTCCAGAATTATGAGAGAGTAAATTTCTGTTGTCTCAAGCTGCCACATCTGTGGTGATTTGCTGTGGCAGCCTCAGGAAACTAATACAGACTAGGAGTGACTGGCCCTATCTATTTATGGGTACCCTCATCGGTCAGCTTAGAAGTGGAAATAATATTGCTATTCATAAATTTTGCCTATTTGGGGGCTTAATTGTCAAGCAGAGAGAACCTTCACCCCCTCAGGAATGCTGAATTTGACACATGGCTCTTTAAAAACACTCATATAAAGAACAATGGCTTCATAGAGGAAATACCACCTAATGTTTGAAAGTTTGGGCCACTAGAGTCAAACTAGAATCCTGATTTGAGACGTGGTTCTCCTACTCATTAACTGTGCAACTCTACACAATTATTTAGCCTTTAGACTCTGGCACATAATAGCTAGATAAATTTTAGCTCCTATTTATTTCCAATTTTTAGATTATTTTGTTTGTCCTTTCCACGTGGCTGCTTGTCTTTGCTTACTTATCCTTTTCCATGGCTGGAAATGGCTACCCCAGTCCCAACCTTATATGACCTTTTAGTTCAAAATCTAACAGCAGCTAATTAGAATCTTTGTGTCGCTTATTTAAGCTTCTTGAGAGAGACAATGACGTGTGTTCAAGCCATTGTGCATATTAACTATCACTGGCCTGATCTTCTATGGCTAGGAAGGCAAACTCTTTTTGAAGGGGATGTGTGTAGGAAGGCAAGGCAAAGGCAAGGCAAAGTACAATAAAGCTTTTTAAGTCTTATATATTCAAACCTATTTCTATCTTCCTTCATACTGTATGCCTTTGATTTCATGCTTTAAAAAGTATCTCTTGCCTTGAGATTATATATTCACCCATATTTTATTATTTCACTTCCACATATACTTTCTAATATAATTTGAATTTATTTATTAGAATGGCATTTTTCTTTTCTCTAAGTAGCTAGCTATTTGTCCCAACATGATTTTTTGAATAGCTCATACTTTTATCACCAATTTGAAATACTAAGAATAATAGCATTTTCTAAATGCTTTCTACGTGCCAGAGTTTGTGCTAAGTATATTACATGGATTATTCAGCTTAGTAGTATTATTATCCACATATTACAGCTAACAAATGGCATAGTTGGGATTCACACCCAGGTCATCTGACTCTAGAGCTCTTACTTTACGCACTACACTAGTCTTATGATTAATTTGGATTGTGATCTATTTTTGGCTTAAATAATAAGGAAAATTATTGACATAACTGGAAATCCAGACGTAGGGCAGCCTTCATAGTTGACTTGGCTCAAGCTCAACGTCATCATGATTCTCTTGGCTCAGCTCTCTTTCATGTGTGGCTTCATCCTCAGGCTCACAGTGAGATAGCTACAGCAATTCCAGGCCCATACCCATGCACAAAAATGTCCAGTAGAAGAGAAACAGGATTGCTACTTTAGGCAACTCTCCCAGAAGAACAAAGAACTTTCCCAGACGGTCCAACGAAATTCTCCTTGAGTCCATTGGTCCAAAATGGGCCACATGCTCAATCCTGTATCAATCATGGGCAAGGAGGATGTGATTAAATAAATTATACAAACCCACCCCTAGAGTTTGAGATGGTATCAGCTTTCCTTTGACACATGGACTGCATAAAAGTGAGGAAGACTATCAATAAGGATTAGGTTCAGCTCTCTAAGGCAGAAAACCTAAAATAACAGTGGATTAAATAAGTTAAAAGGTAAATCAAGTCTGGAAGTAGGCAGTATAGGGCTAGGATGGTAGTTCCATGGTCACCCAAGTACCCTCCTTCTCTCTCAATGCTCTGCCAATTCTCAACATGTGGCTTCTGCTTCATGGTCCAAGATAGTTCTGGAGCCACAGCCATCTTATCCACCTTCCGGCACCAAGAAGAAGGAAGGAGTGGAAAAAGAGAGATTGACTTCTTCTTTTAAGGACATATCTCAGAAATCACATGATACACTTCGGTGTTTACAATCCACTGGACAGCACTTAGTCATCTGGCAACATCTGGCTGAAAGAAGTTGAGAAATGTGGACTTTATTCTAGATAACTATAAACCCAGCCACACATCAGAGGTCATATACTAAGAAAGGGCAGAAGACATATTGAGAGAATACTAGCAGTCTCTGCAATAGATGGAAACATGAATTCCACTGGGGTTCTGTTACAGAGGAAGAAAAGGGAACTAAATTCTGGTTAGGCACCCAACAATGTGTCCAGCAGCCCCTTGTGGGTCTTTGGTCCAGCCCTGGACTAGTCAGCAGCCCAGCGGTATCAGATACTCTGGTTGGACATCTGTGTTGCACATCCATTCCCGGAACTTGACTGTAGAGTCATCCTAAGCCAAAACTCATGATTGGGGATGGAGTAGGAATGGTTCCCTAGAGCGATTTGTGTGTTATTTTTTTTATTTTTAAGAGTTATTTATAGATTAAGCATTGAGGATATTAAACTTTTGTCTAATATGTTGCAAATGATTTTCTAGTTTATCATTTACTGTTTACCTTTATAGTGATGTTATTATAGTTATTGTTTTGACATACAGAAGTTGTACATTTTATATAATCAAATATTCTTTGCCTTTACATATTTTTTTTTACTTTTATGTTAGAATAATCTTTCATAACCAGGGATCTGATAAATATTCACCTATATTATCCTCTTTCTCTGATGGAATTATTTTTTTATCAGTCAGAAGATGCATTCTGCTGCACATGTAACAAAAATTCCACTTACAATTGCTTAACGCTAAATAGGAGTTCCTTTTTCTCAGGTAATGAAAAGTTCAGGGCTGGTTTGGTGGACTTATTACATTTTCAAGAATCCAAGCTCATTCCACATTTCTATTCTATGATCCTTAATATGTAGCTTTTCCTCAAGTTCACAAATGACTGTTGCAGTTCTAGGCATCACAGCTGAAGTCCATTTAGGAGGAAAGGGGAAGGGCCAAATGTAAAAGCTGCATATGCCACCTGAAATACATCTATTTTATCAGGAAACCAATATCCTTCCTGGAGACTCCATTTGTTAGATTTCTCATTGGCCAGAACTAGATCACATAGCCACCCAAAAGAGCAAAAGAATCTTGAAGAGGTAAACATTTTTTATCTCAACACGTTCCTGTCCTGAGCAAAATCAGATTCTATTATTTAAAAAGGGGAAATGGATATTGGGTAGACAACACCGACTGCCATAATTTCCCTTCTAGAATTTTTTTGATATATGATATAAAACAAGGAACTAACAATTTTTTCCAATTAGTTAAGCAACTTTCCCAGGATCTTTATTGAATAAGCCATCTGTTCTTCATTGATTTGGCATGCAACTTCATTATATTTAAAAACTTATAGAGGTTCCAATTCCAATAATGGCAGAGTAGTACAATAACAAACTTTGGACGAAACATAGAAAACAACCATTGAAAGCATTGGAAGAAAAAGCAAAAGCAGACAGAAATTGGAGAGTTGTCGACACTCGGAAAAAGGAAACGACACTAGGTGAGTGTCCCAATTTTATAGCTTATGCCTAAGTGTAGGCCCCAATCAGTGCCATATCTGGTATAGAAATCTGCCATCTTTTCTACCTTGAAGAACCAGAAGGAAGAGTCTGGGGTTTCTGTAGCAGCCAGAAAGTGAAGAGGGACATCCTGGAAGAAAAAAAGCCACAGTGAAGGAGCACCAAATTCTCTATAGCTCTTTCCAAATCTCTATTTGTCCCCTGAACTACTCATGGGAAGTGAGGATACCGAGAAGCCCAGTTAAGGTTAAATAATTAAACAGATATTTTAGCTGGTACGTAATGCAAGAGACAGAAACAGAGCTTCAGCCAAGTTAACTGCCCACCTAAAAAAATAAAAATCAATATTCTTTGGAGGAATATGACAGAATCCAGAGACTCTACAATGTATCATTCACAATATCAAGAATACAATGCAAAATTACTACACATACAAGAATGGAAAATGTGACTGACACTCAGGAAGAAAGGTTGTCAACTGGGCCGGCTGGGTGGTGCAAGCAGTTAAGTGCACGCACTCCACTGCGGCAGCCCGGGGTTTGCCGGTTCGGACCCCGGGCGCGCACCGACACACTGCTTGGCAAGCCGTGCTATGGCGGCATCCCATATAAAGTGGAGGAAGATGGGCACGGATGTTAGCCCAGGGCCAGTCTTCCTCAGCAAAAAAAGAGGAGGATTGGCAGTTGTTAGCACAGGGCTGATCTCCTCACAAAAAAAAAAAAAAAAAAAAAGAAAGGTTATCAATGGAAATCAATCCTAAAATGACCCATATTTTAGAATTAGCAGACAAGGATTTTAAAGTAGCTGTTACCACAATGCTCAGCAAAGAGTCTAAGGTCTCAGGCCACTTCTACTCCCTCCTCTTGGAAACGGTATAAAGAATATATTATCCCGTTAGGCATATGTCCACATGTCCTCCCAAAAACGGGAGTGAGAATTAACCAGGCTGATGAAGTAAGAAAAGTAATTTTAGGTAGAAAAGCAAAGATAGGAGTTTTCATTCCCCTTGTGTAGAAAGTAAATCAATGCTAGGTCACTGTGTTGGCAGAGAGCTCTTGCCAAACCCTTGGATCCCCATCTCTCTTGGGTCAGAGGTAAAAGAGTTAGCAGCTGTGGGATTACATGGCTATTTTGTAGTCCCACTTATTTACCACCCTTACTAAAATCAAACCAATTCCTCTTCAATGAAGGCTTTCCTGCATCCCACCCCACACCCTACCCCAGTATCTTCAAGGGGAGTTTCTTTGATACCTTAATGATTTTTTTCTTTCAGAAACTCAACACAGTGTGATAATCTCTATAGGGAGTAGAGAGAAACTGTGACTCAAATGGAAAAAGCACCCCACAGGGGTTACAAAAGCCTGCTACAGACAAAGCAAAGATCAGCTCTGTCAGAAGCTGAAAAGGGTCACCTTGTTAACCCATTTCTTTATCATTTAGGGAAAATGGCTAATCCATTGATTGCTCCCTATGCTGGAAGCAAGTTTGCTCTGGATGGGTTCTTCTCCTCCATCAGGACAGAATATGCAATGACCAAGGTCAATGTGTCGATCACTCTCTGTATCCTCGGCCTCATAAACACAGGTAAGATCAAGAGATTAGAATAAGTGGCCTGCAGATGGACTGTCTGCCTTATCATTGTGGGTGAAGAAGGTGCTGCACTCGCTGACTCATCTGTAACGCACGAAAAACCAGTGAGAGCACTAGTCCTCATTTACTGAAGCACTTCTGTCACTAGTGGAGCCTCTGACTACTCTCTGACCCTTCTTTCCATTCTTTTTTATTTTGTGAGGAAGATCAGCCCTGAGCTAACATCCATGCCAATCCTCCTCCTTTTTTTTCTCCCCAAAGCCCCAGTAGACAGTTGTATGTCATAGATGCACATCCTTCTAGTTGCTGTATGTGGGATGCCACCTCAGCGTGGCCGGACAAGTGGTGCGTCACTGCACACCGGGGACCGAACCTGGGCCGCCAGTAGCAGAGTGCGCGCACTTAACCGCTAAGCCACAGGGCCGGCCCCAACCTGACCCTATTCTGAACATCTTATGTCCTCTTGGACACTCAGTGGCCATTACATATGAGACTTATCAAATACAAGTTCGTTTTTCTTAATAACATCACCAGTAATAAATAAGACATATCTAGATCATGAACCCTTTGATATGATGCACTGAGAAGGACACAGCATCATTCTTATGGTATTCTCGCCAAAAATGCACAACCTAGCTCCAATTATAAGAGAATGATGGACAAACCCAAACTGAGGGACATTCTACAAAACAATTGATCAGTATTCTTCAAAAGTGTCCAGGCCATGAGAGACAAGGAAGGAGAGAAGAACTGTCACAGATTGGAGGAAAAATAAGAAGAAATTACAACCAAGTGTAATCCTGGATAATAGCCTGGAACATAATATTAGTGAAAAGATAAAGTCTATAGTTTAGTTAGTAATATTGTTCCAATTATATCATACCTGTTCTTGATAATTGCACAATGGTTATATATGATGTTACAATTAGGGGAAGCAGGGTGAAGGATATAAGGGAATACTTTACACAATTTTTACAATTTTTCTGTTAAGTCCAAACACAAGTTTATCTAAAACATGTGGCAGGCATGATAAGAAAACTTTACTTAAAGAGTAATGGAGTAAATTGAGTAGTAGTTACAGAACAAAAGAGAGAGAGAAAGACAGAGACATACAGTGAAACAAGAAAGGGATGGAGAGAGAAAGAAAAGCTGTGCAAGAAGGACATGAAAATTTGGAAGGAGAGAGAAGGTAGCAATAGAGTTTCCTTCTAAATGAAAGTGGTTAGTGTTGACAAGGGAGCACAGGCCTGGATTTTTGTCCATCGCTTCCTTTTACAAGTCAGTAAGTCATTATCATACAGCACTCTGTTTTCGCCCACTGACACCTCCCATTAGCTACTGGGTCATCATATGACTTCTATCCTCATTCTGCTCCTCCATATTATTCCCTTACCCCAACCAAAACATCCAAGAGAAGAGCATGATTCAAATCTCTCAACTAATCACCTCTAACTGCCCCCAAAAATCTTCATCCAGGAAGACAGGGCCTGTATTAACACTAAGCCTCTCTTTGCCCGATAGCCCCTAAACATAACCAGTCTTCTCCATGTACTCCCGATTGGGCCCATGGGCCTTGCAGAGCAAGCACTGGCAAATAGCCCCTAACAGCTGAGCTGTTGGTGTCTACAGGCCTTCCAATGTGACTCCACTAGTCTTGGATAACCACACTCTTCTCTTGTCATTCTACAGACACAGCCATGAAGGCAGTTTCTGGGATACTTGACACAACTGCATCTCCAAAGGAAGAATGTGCCCTGGAGATTATCAAAGGGGGAGCCCTGCGCCAAGAAGAAGTATATTATGGCAGCCCAGTCTGGACCCTTCTCCTGCTGAGAAACCCAGGAAGGAAGATCCTGGAATTTTTCTCCATAAGAAATTATAATATGGACAAATTTATAAACAACTAGGCACTTCCTTAGGGCTGGGCATGATAAGGGAGCTTGGGACCGTTCTGCCTGACATTTATCTAAGCTCCATCCATGAAGGCATCTCCCCAGAGAGATAAACGAGTGTCCCCAGAGAGTTGCAAGTCACGCGTCACATCTCACAATTTGAAGGAGTTCCTCTAACATTTGCACAGTGGAAATGTAATTATAATGAATGTCATGAACCTGCAGTTGTAAAATTCATAGTAACCACAGGTATAATTACAAGGTAGTTGTATCAAATTTACCTCATATATAGTAATGTTATGATGCTTAATACAATATTAATTATAATAAAGGTCATATAAACTTTATAAATTCATAACTGGTAGCTAAAACTTCAGTTCATTCAGCATAGTTCCTTTAAAACCATAACCTACACCAGTGACAATTTTCAATGTTCATTTCTTATTTTATGGTCCCAACTTTTTATCTGTTCTTGAGTTGAAGAAATCATCCTATTCTTCATTTAGTGGACATAATGTCTTTGCCATTTTGTACACTTCAGATATTCTTTATGTTAATTTATATTGCTCCTCCAGGAAGGAGGACACCTGGGTATGAGTCAATAGCGCAAACCCACAGAAGTGGAGGTCCCTGGAAACTTGAGCCACAGAACCTACGCCTGTTTATTGTACTCAGAGTGCATCAAACATCAATGCTTTACATATGAGCGCTCAACTGTATATTAGAAGTTTGGAGAGAAGGGGACGGAGTCCCAATCCTGCCACTCACATATTTAGTCATTCATTCATTCAACAAATATTTATCAAACATATGCCAGGTATCACCTGACTACAACCAAATGGAAAACAAATCATCAGCTATATTAACAACTCAGCAAAGCCCTATATTGGCCAGGTCCCCAACAGGTAAGAGATGGCAAATTGGATAATTTTAGTAGAACTAAATAAAAAGGGGGTTATTTACAAAAGTGTGGGTAAGGTTATAGGGCAATCACAAAAGATAATGTATCTCACTGCTAGTTGAAGCTGTTTCCAACCCTAGGCCCACCACTGGGACAAGAGGAGAGAACTGTTATGAGAACACAGAGGCAAAAGAACTGTTTGGAGAACGTCACACGACAGGAGTTTTGACATTCAGTTAAGGGATGCAACCAGCCCAAGAACCATGAAGGAGGGATCTGGGGGAATAAATACCCTCACTCTCTTCCCTCTCTCTGATTTCTTGTTGGTATTTTCTATCAGCTGAACAGAGGGGCAAGGGAGCAGACTGATATAAACCATACAGGTCAGCTTCCTCATGCACACAGCAGGGTAGAAAAAACTGGAGAGTGTCCTGAAGGGACAGATGGAATATATCCAGCATGAACCCAACACTCCCAAATGTACGGTTTCCATAGTAAATGATGCTGGAACACAAGACATGGGCTTGGAAGTGTAGAAGAAATTTCCTTTTCCTGCCTCTTACTCTAAATGGCTGGGCAGCAGAACAGATTGGAGTCCATTGAGCCTGCCAGCCACATGGACAAGGAGCTGGATCTAAGAGTGTGACTATGGTTGGACTTTTCTTAGAAAGAAGTCCTTCCCAGGCTATGCTTAGTGCAGGGGAGCAGGAGAGACCCGATTGCACCTGTGTGGGAGAAAATAGACCAAAAATGTTAAGTCTGATTACTGACTACATAGCATAATAACCCACATGCACACACACTAGTAAAATGTGGTCTAGTAGATGTCTGGCTTTCTGACCAATCAGATTAACACTCTTCAGTCTCCTGTAGAAATGAGGCTCCCTCTTCACACTTTGGTGACAAGATGGAGTGAAGTGATTCCTTTACTGAAGGGTGGGGACAATAATAAAAGTGAGTTTGAATTTGTTTGGAAAGAGGTTAAACCTCTTGCCTAAAAATGAGGCTTGCTCCACGACCCAAAGCGGAAGATCTCAGAAATCAGGTCTGAGAACTGAAACCATCTACACCCTCTAGCTGACTATCTTCACTAGCATGACACTATAATTCCATTGTCTTTATCAGCATGACTTTACTATTCAAAGCAACTTTCATCCAGGAAGATAAATGTTGCAAACCCATTTAAAAATGCTCAACTTTTTAATAGACAGCATCAAATGACTGTTACTCTTCAAGACTCTTTGAAACCCTCACTCAAACCCTGTCTTCACTGTGCTCATCAATCCCAAACAATTGCATCATGATCCTTACCCAATCCTAATCCAGCCACCACAATGCAGACACACCTTAAAGCAGACTCCAATACCTCATAATACCCTGACTTTGCCCTCCATTCTGAAAGGCTACTAAGACTCCATCAAGGTAGTACTGCCTCACCTAGGTAACAATAAACTCAGCTTTGCTTTACCAACAGGTTGTTGTAGTGAACTTTTCAGGGAGTCAGGATTCCACAAGCCTTTCCCAAGAGGCCCTCTCAAGGGCCCTCACCCAGTTCCTAATCTGGCTCCCTTGCCCCTTAGCATCTGCCCCCTCTCTCCGGAGTGGCAGGGGTTCCAGCAGCCAGAGCTAAGCTCCGATTTTGGTGGTACCAGGAGCACAATGGCTCTCTTCATTGGACAAGTTCCACTTAAAAGAACCTAGCTTGCCTAGCTCGCTTTGTTGTGAGCTCAAAAATATATGTACGAGGATGTCCATTTTCACATTGTATATGGAATCCAGATGTCCGTTGCCACTTCTCACCTACATTAACACAAAAATTCAGCATTTCTTTGTGGATTCCAAAAGCAATTCCACTCTCACTGAAAGTATCAATGAACAATGTCGCATTTTCCTAATATTTCAGAGGGGAGAAGGAAGAGCAGGTTTACATTTATTCCGTGTGCATCATTTAACTCAAAAGATCCCTCTTGGCCATGTCTCTTTCACAGTGCTTCCTCCTAGCTCCCGCTCTGATCTGACTCCAACCCCCAGAGTATTCAGCTCCCATCTTCCTTCTTCTCCCTCATTTATCATGCAAAGTGATTCTGACTCTAACTTGAGGCCATCCAGCAATTTTCTTTTTAACAAAAATATTCTCTTACCACAAGGAATTATTGTACTAACTGTTAGGAAAATAAAAATTCACCAAACATTACATTTGTGGTTAGGCTAACCCCAATCAAAAAATTGAAAACAATCTTAATCTTTACCCATAGGACATCAATATTATGAAGTCACTATATCATGACAACAAAGGATCAGGTAGATTTATATGTATTCACATGGAAGGACCTTCAAGACATACTGTTAAGTGTATTAAGCAAGTTGCTTACAAATATGTATAATATAATCCCCATTTATGTTAAAATTATATATGGAATGGGGAGGCATACACGCGTGCAAGCACGCACGTGCATGTGTGTGTGTGTGTGAGTGTATGAATGGGGAGGCTAACTTGTATAATGCACTATTCTAAGCCCTGACAAAACTAGAAATAGCTTCCCTCTGAGGAGTAGATCTATGATTCTTGTAATGGCAGAGTTATAGGTTGAAATGTGTTCCCCCAAAAGATATGTTAAAGTCCTAATCCCCAGTACCTCAGGAAAACATTTACTTCACTCACAAATCTGCAGTCTGGGCACTGCTCAAAGAGGATAGCTCACTTCTACTCCACTCAGCACAGCTAGGGTGGCTCAAAGGCCAGGGGCTGGAATCATCCGAAGGCTTGATTGTGCACATGTCTAGTGCCTGAACTGGAAAGACTTGAACAGCTGGAGCCTGGAACAGCTAAGGGCTCCTTGGGCATCTCTATCTTTCCATGGCCTCTCCACATGGTCTCTCAGAAAAGCAGCTTCAGGGTTGCTGGACTTCTTATATGACAGCTCACGCTTCCAAAGGCACATGTCCCAAGAAACAGAGCCAGATGGAGGCTGTGTTGTCTTTTATGACCAACCACATGCTGTTGGTCGAAGCAGTTATGAAGATCCACCCCATTTCAAGGAGAGGCAATACAGACCCCACCTCTTGATAGAGAAGTGTCATGTAACATCATAAGAAGAGCATGTGGAATGGGATACATATTGCTGTATCCACCTTTGGAAAATACCATCCCTACTAAAATGTCAGCTCCATAAGACAGAGGTTTTGTCTGCTTAATTCGGTCTATCCCCAGCGCCTAAGTCCCTGGCACATGGGTGCTGAATCAGAGAAGATCATGAGATGTCTGGATGCAAGTGATAAACTGTTGTTCCAGTCTCAGAATCAGGGACTTCTGTGGGTGACATAAATGGGGCAAAAAGCCAGGTTTGCAAGAGCAGACGCCCTACAGATTGTCAACAGGATGGGGGCAGGAGGCTGATTAGGAGGAAAGGAGATGAATACCAAGGCAGGAAGATGAATGGATGACAAATTTACAGCCAAAGTCAGATTAAAATTAGTTTTGCCTTCAGCCTGAACTTTTAGGGTTCTCCTTAGGCCCAAAAGACATAGTAAGAGCTCATCCTGTGTTCAGCATAAATCAGCTGCTCCCTGATTCTGCTCATTTATCACTTATTGGATGGCATGGGGAAAGCAAGAGAAGCTATGAAACAGTATTTATGTAGTTAATAAACTAAACTTTTAGTTTTTCCAAGAGAGTGTTGGTAAATGTTTAACAATTGGCTCTCCAAAAAAAGAAAAAAGCCCTGATTTGTAACATTTGCCTGCTTCCACGATACTGGTAAATACTCTCACCATGGCCAATTTCAAGCCACAGGTTGACACCACTGAATGTGTATTAGAAGAGAGATGCACCAACAGCTCTCTCAAACCTGTATAGCCAGCTCTGGCACACCACCCTGACTTTCATTTTCCACATTCCTGACACAATTAGTTTTTCTTAAAGGCCCAGCTCAAGGCCTCACTCCTCCTCCAAGCACTTGAAAGTAACAGGACAGCCTGTTTCTACCATTGCTGGGGAAGGAGGGGGAACAAGGGCTCCCAAAGACAGGGGATGCTCACATTCTTCATCTCTGAGGGCGTCAGCACTTTGCAAGAAGTCAACAGCCTTGACCAAAGCATCAGCGAATCCTGAAGTCATGACCTTGGTGTTTGCTAGCACTGCATTCCCCTGGGAGTAACAGAATAATCCACTGACAGTGGCTGAATCAAGTAGAGATTTCTTTTCCTCCCATGACAAAAAGTCTGGGAGGGGCAGACCAGGGCCTGTACGGAGCCAGGCTCCTACTATCTTTCCAACTGTTCATCCTCCTCCTTGTCACTGTGGGGTCACAAGACAGTTGCTCCACTTTCAGCATCGTGCTGTATTTCAGGCAAGAAAAAGAAGAATGTGAAGGGCAGAGATGCACACTAGCTGAATCTGACCCCGGATGAAGAGCAAACTGGCAAGCCCCATCCAGGACTTCAGCTCACATCCCATGGGTTAGAGTCACATCATGTGACCACCCCCCTCTTCAAGAGAGGTTGAGAAATGGAGTCTTCATCTGAGCACACTCCCACCCCCAACAAAATCGGGGTTCTGTTAGGCAACCAGAAGTGTTTGTCACAAACGTAAATCACAACGGAAATAAGGAGATACATAATCAGAGCAGAAGGACACAATTCCTAAGATGTCAGGCTCCTAACCATGGTGACAGCATCCACTCCCACTGACCATCTGCAAGATCCTAATTGGTCACAGCTTCCCCCATGCTGAAGAAATCCTAGGCCTCCCACCTCTTCCAATTTCCCTTTGAGAAACTATGATTCCTTCTCCTCAGCAAAGAATGTAATAAAAGGCCCTGGATATCAAGTAGCAGGGAGCCTGAGGTGACCTCAGAGGCAGTGACTCACCTTGGCACAGGGGACAGACATCCCGACTGCTGTTCCTGGAGAGCTCTCTCTCAAGGACGTTAAGTTCCGCCTCACCAGAGTCTATTCACATAGGCTGGGCCTTTCTCCTTGGCTGGACAGCTCTGGACCAGCATCTCAGACCCACCCCTGGAGTCCACACCAAGCTTCAAAGATTCTCTAGAACAGTGATCTCCGAAACTTCTGATGACACACTTCATTTTTAAAAAATAATTAGGCATATATATTTTTAATAGATATATAGTTACTATTTATATAACATATGCATGTAATATTTACTAACATAAAATATACACAAATTAGAAATCTTAAAAATCAAAATAAAAAATAAATAGAAATTCTAATATTTTCTCATCACACCCCAGTAGTTCCTCCAATATATCCCCTTTGGAGACCATGGCTCAAAGTTGCGTTAAAGAAAGAAGTCAGCATACGTTGTGCTACAAACCAGTCCTTTGGGACCTGAATTACGGGCCAAATCTTCCCTTGGCTCAGGGTGAGCTCCCATTCCCCTCTCAGGATGCTACACGTAGGGTAGAACCCATCACCCCTTCTGGCATTGCCTGCTGTCCAAGGAATTTGCCAAGAACCCACATCCTTCTTCATTACTGCCCAGCCCAGGGCACTGGGTCACACATGCTAATCAAGTCCCAGAAGCATCCCTTAATCTCCCAAGGGAGGTATGCAAACCAAACTAATTTGCTGTATTAAGGGAAAAGAAAAACACATTGGCCATCCTGATACAGTGCTCATGATGTCTCACCATGTCTCCAGCAACGCTACCTCCAGTGTCAACATCTCAGCACCCCTAGATCTCCCTCCCCCGCCAGAGGGTCACCGGTTCATGGAGAATGCCAAGGAAAGTCAAGATATCCCTTACATGCTAGACCCTCCCCCCACCAGTAATTCTTAACCAAAGTTCTCCAGGTGTGAGACTTAGAAGTTTGCTAGTTAGACTTAGAACATGTCTAAATTCTCCTGTTTTTAAAGGGCAGGGGAAGAGGGGGTGGAAAGGGACCAGGACGAATGTGAAAAAAAAAGGCAGATGAGAAAAGAGAGAGTTTTCAGAAAGGTAAAAAAGGACTTAGAACCCCGGTGCCCACAGGCAAAAAAGCCAGGCGAAGCAGAATTAAGTCTGCACAAATCCAGAACACACAGAGTGAGGACACAGACCTAGAGCAAACACAACGTAACGCCATTGGAGAAAGGATAGGGGAAAATGGATTCTTAAAAAATAGAAAAGTGCCACATGAACTCCCAATGAATTAAGGTGGCTTTGGAAATAGGAGTTTCTGGGAAGGAGGATAAGGAAACGGAAGACACAGGGAGGGCACATTGGCAAGCTGCATGACCAGGAACCAGGGTGGAAATGGGACAGATGAAAAGACCCACACCGGTGAGGGCTAAGGCCTGAAGGGCCCAAGAAATGGCAGTGTTGGCCTGTCTCTCTGTGTCATGACTGGCTGACCGGGACTGTCAGGTTGGTGTGCTTCGGGACCTCCCTCACGCTGTCCTTGAACAGTCCTGTGGCATCTTGAGTGGACAAAAAGATACCCCAGCGCAAGAACAAAGAGCACGGCTGTCCTAACCAAAGACTTTTCCTTTTCACACCAGCCTTCCTTTTTGCCGGCAGGAGTGGCAGCGCCACCCAGTGGCTGAGTGTGGTGGTGCACGGCACTTCACCACAATTTCTTCCCCCACTTGGTGCTCATATTCTACTGGAGGCTACCACCACCTCCTCACCAGCGTGCCTACTTGTGAGTCACTGCTTACGGCGAATGAACAGACCTGGAGGAGGCGGGGCGGGACTCAGGCATCTGGTAGGGCCGCCTGGCCCTAGCAGCTGAGGACACCATTGGCTTTTTGCTGTGGGGAGCTAGATTTGTTCAATAGCGACAGCTAGTGGTCAACCTCAAAAGCAAGGGGCTCCGAGCCTCACGGGGAAAGCAATGTTAAGGTATGGGGAAATCAAGACTGATTCTTGGCTTCAAGTTGAGGCTGGCATATATTCAAAGCCATTCTTGGGTAAAATGGTACATAGAAAACCCAAACTCTTCGGGGCCGGCCCGGTGGGGCAGGCGGTTAAGCGCGCACACTCTGCTGCGCTGGTGGGGGGTTCACAGGTTTGGATCTGGGGCACGCACCGACGCACCGCTTGGCAAGCCATGCTGTGGTGGCGTCCCATATAAAAAGTGGAGGAAGATGGGCAGGGATGTTAGCCCAGGGCCAGTCTTCCTCAGCAAAAAAAAGAGGAGGATTGGCAGATGTTAGCACAGGGCTGATCTTCCTCACAAAAAAAAAAAAAGAAAAAGAAAACCCAAACACTTAAACGTGATGTGCAAGGACTCTGGCTACCTCCCCAGCCACATCTCAGGCCACTTGTCCTGCCTTTGATTCCCCAAGGACACAGAACTGCTGGTCCTCTGAAGGCACTCTGCTATTCCCACTGTGTTTTTGCCCACGCCATCTCTTCTGCCCAGAAGGCTCTCCACTCCCCGCCCCCCACCTTGTCTGCTTAACTCCTGCTCCTCCTTTAAGACTCAGCTCAACCATTACCTCCTCTAGGAAAAGTTTATTCCCTTCCACCACTGCCCATCCCTTAAGCCTGGGACAGGTGCCCTCCCACCGCCATCCCGTGCCACTATAATTTTCTGCATTTGTCTATCACTTGAGTTCACTACACTGTAAATTTATCTTTAAAATTGTCTTATATAACTACGCGAAAGTACTCACTGTATCTTACTCATTGTTGCATCCGTAGTACTGAACACAGATCTTGGCATGTATAGTCATGCGCCACATAATGACCTTTCGGTCCACCACGGACTGCATATACCACAGTGGTCCCATAAGATCAATACCATATGGCCTAGGTGTGTAGCTGGCTATACCATCTAGGTTTGTGTAAGTACACTCTGTGATGTTCACACAATGAAGAAATCGCCCAACGATGCATTTCTCAGAACATATCTCCATTGTTAAGCTATGCATGACTGTATATGGTATTTGATTAATGTTTGAGAAATAAAGGACTCATAGACCCTAATACTGGCAAAGGCTTTAGAGAAAATGGAGACTCATGAGGACAAAACAGCTTTGCATTTCAAAAGAGAGGTGTAGATGGATCATTTTGCTGGATTCCGGACCATTCCTCTTTTCGCCACAGCACCCTGTTTCTGCCCCTCTGCTAACACCCAGCAACACTGAGCCCTCAAACTGTTGGGACAGCCCCCTACCCCTCAGCAGCTCTCCTGATCTGGCCATCTCCAGCAATGCCCTAAACTCTAGCTCTATCCCTTCCTGCCCGCTTCCTGCAAAACTTTCTCGTCAGATCTAAACTGCTTCTTCATGAAACTGCTCCAGCATACCCACTCCTGAGATTTTAGCCTAAAGGAAATATTTTAAAAGAAGAAAAACACATCACTGCATGCATGAAATTGCTTATTTGCAGCACTATCTGTAAAAGCTAAAAATTAGAAATGATGAAAATCTCCATATAAATAAAATTAATTCCTCCATATAATCTCCATATGAATAAAATTATGGCTCACATCATGCAAAAACTAAAAAGAGTATCAACACATTTGGGTGATTTGTTTTTTTACTTCATTTTATTTGCAAACACTTCCATAGTACTTACTATGTTGAGGCACTATTCTACTGTACAAAGATTAACACATTTAATCCTCCAAACAGCCCTATGAGGTAGGTGCTGTTATGATTCTTATTATTTATTCCAGAATACATTTGGTTTGATCTGATATAAAATAGAAGTTAAATTATCTACAAGACACTAATTTGGGCAGACACTGTGAGGCACCTCAAATTTTTTTGTTCCACATAGAGTAGTGTAACACATATTCTTAAAAGAAGTTGGTCAGTTAACTTGAGTGAGTTTGAAAGCTTACATACTTTAACTTTTGCCATCATTTCATAGATGTTACCACACCAGGTTCATTTTTGCCTGTCATCTAGAAAGCCAATCACCAACACAACAAGACTGCAGCAGAGAGAGGGTTTTAATCACAAGGCAGCCAAGCGGCGAGGTGGGAGAATCAATCTTGGATCTGCCTCCCCGAAAATGGGGACTCAGGGATATTTATGGGGTAGGGGGCAAGATGGTCTGAAGTGTGGAATAGATGATTGGAAGTAAGGAGAAGTGAGGTAATTGATGATCTGGGCAAGCGTAGTTAAGCTTCATGCCTCTTCATAAGACGCATGTTCACAAAATGGCGGCATTACCATGATCTGAAGGTGGAGTTCTTAGCTCCTTGATGTCAAAAAGGTCACTTATCAAGCATTTGGGCAGGCCCAGTTGAGGGGCTGGTGGCCTCAATCAGCCTGAACTGGACAAGGGATCTTCGGTTCCTGAAAAACCACTCTTAATTACTTGATAATTAAGGGGTTAGATAAGAGGGGTCAGTTGAACTGGTCCTGGAGGGCCTGTGGTTACAGATAGAGAGGTTCCACATGTTCATTACTCTTTCAAAGAGATGATTTTAAATATTTTTTATCCTATGGATAAACTTATGAAATTATATCAGACAAAAATGCACTGAAACTACTCATTCGTATTCATACAACCGCAGGCCTGAGCAAGGATCCATTTCATCAACCATCAATAAGTCACAAGAGCAGATGCTCTAAACTGCAGGTGTTGCTAAAACAGTAGTGGTAGCTAACATTTAATGAGTGCTTTATAAGTGTTATGTCATGTAATCCTAAAGTAATCCTGTATGGTAGGGATTATCATCATAGCCTTTTTATGGAGGAGGAAACTGAGATGCAAAGAGGTTAAATAATTTACTACACTGAAACAGGTAGTAAACAATAAAGTAAGGCTTCCAACTCAGGCAGTATGCTTCAGAGTGAGCAACAGCCCTGGAAAGTAGGTGTCAGATGTGATATATAAAGTCATCTTGTGACAACGTTGAAAGTTATCACAGCTCTGAATTACTCATTGCAATTACAGGAAATTATTATAACTCATATTCATTTTTCTTATGTCTATTAAATTATATTTATCAATGTTAATAATTATCCTGAGCAATGCTATGTAGACATGGCTACTGTTCAATAATAAGGAAACTATTAAACAGATTGTGGTACATTAACATTATGAAGTATCATGACAACACTAAAAGGTAAAAATACGAAAAATATTTAGAATATAGTATCAAACAGAAAAACAAACACATAATTGTAGATTCACTATGACTTAAAATATGTAAAGGAAAAAAGATATGTGTATACGGACAAAAACTAGAAGGGAATGTGAAAAATGTGAAACTAATTTGGGCTTGGTGGTAGGATTAAGGTTTTTTGTTTGTTTTTTAATTCTTTTAGTGGTATCATATTACAATTTTTATAAAAATGAAAAAAAATAAAAGAAAATCTGAATGCTTTCTGACCTATTTCTCCATCAATCTACCTTCATTCTTAGTCACCAAAGTAAGCCCCTACAGTGCTCTCTGCAGAGCAGGCTGACAGCAGTCTAATATGTCAGCACTCTGGTGAGATCAGTTTGGGTTCAATTTTACTGCATCGCTTTAAATATTCTCTGTTATGGATAACAGATTGTGCTGAGCATAAAATAGATTGGAAAGGTTAGTGTAGAAATGTGTAAAATGTATACAAAGGCTTTGGAGGATATTTCAGTTTGGAATGTGAGGCCACCTGTTAAATAATTAGGATAGTTTAACAGAGGCTGTGGTAAAAATGACAGTTTAACCAGGAAGGAAAATCGCCAGTTTCAGAAAGAGGATAACACTACAAATAACCGAATTTTGCTAGAAAGCAAACATTCCGGAGTTGGATTGTTAGTAAGTACAGTTACTATTGTTGAGGCTCTCAGAATTCTTGGCTTAAGACAAAGGTAATGGTTCTGACTGCCTAGGCTATCATGCAAAAACAATATATAAGTGAAGTAAGTGAAAGCATATTTTAGTGAATAAAAGCTTCATATTTTTAATTTTTTTTAATGATTTTGGAAGCTCAGTAATTTACGGAAGTATATTGTTTTTAAATAAATAATGTGGCTTTTAGTGATAAACTAAGAGTTCTCAGACTCCTATTATCAGACAACTCACACACACACCAGAGAGAGGAGGGTGGTGCTTTAATTGAGACCTAAAAAGCAGTAATTTTTAAAGTTTAGAAAGGAGTATTGCATACCGAGGGGATAAGTCATTATGATATCTGACTCAGAAGTAAGCCTTATTTTATACTCTGGCAGGCCCAAGGGGACACAAACTGAAATGAAGGTGAAACGAGAAGACTTAAGTTGCTCTGAGGATTAACACATGGTTTTTCCTTTTGGTCCAAATGGAGATGAGAACCTGGGAAGCCCTCCCTCCTTTTTCTGGTCTACCTTACTCTTTCCTGTTCTGTCTGTTCTATAACACACACACACACACACCACTCCACCCCCTCCCCCAGGCCTGAAGTTTCATCCCATCAGGGCCCTTCAAGGTCAAAGCTGGTAAGACCATCCTTCTCAGCAGCCTAAGATGCAAAGTAACTTGTCTTTCTCAATGCTGGGACCCGCGAGAACAGATCTGCAGTTAGTTGTGCCTTAGGGTTAGGCCTTTCAGATTCTTAGCATCTGTACAACAGACAAATCTGCTAATATTGATAATCTGTTACAGCATAATTTTGAGGTTTTATTATAGTAAAAAGTCCTCTATCAACAATGACGACACAAAGCAACAAAGAGAAGAAAAGAACTGAGAACTCTGTCCTGCCACAAGTGTGAAGTCATAACTCCATTGTAGAGAGGCAACCTTGCAAATGTAGGAGTTAAGGAAATAGTTATCTTCTTCCTGATGAGTTTAGACTGTATCACCTCTGAGAAGGAATATTTGTCCTTGGGATGTTTGTGTGGACATCTGATTAAACAGTTGCCCGGTAGACACTTGAAAGACTAAAGAGGAGAGTCTACAGAGCCAGCCCTGATGGCCTAGTGGTTAAAGTTCAGCACGCTCTGCTTTGGCAGCCTGGGTTCAGTTCCTGGGCGCAGAACCGCACCACTTGTCTGTCAGTAGCCATGCTGTGGTGGCAGCTCACAGAGAAGAACTAGAAGGACTTACAACTAAAATATACAACTATGTACTGGGGCTTTGTGGAGAAGAAAAAAAAAAGAGGGAGATTGGCAACAGATGTTAGCTCAGGGTGACTCTTTCCCAGGAAAAAAAAAAAGAGACGAGTCTGCAAGTCACTGGTTGGGGAGAAGTTGAACAAGAACAGACTTAAATGTGCCTATCCTGAGCCACTCTGCAGGACTTGGAGTTCCAAGTTCCCCTCACCACCCCCTCCTGCCACCTTCTGCAAAACTTGGGGTGACAAGGCCACCACAGGCTATCCTGTTAACAGTGTCTGTGGCATTGTTCTAGAATGAATAACTTAGACTTGAAGAATGCATTGCTGAGAAAATGTTGGAGGGAGTGTAGTGGGGGATTCTAAGGCAAAAACAATTCTTATGGGCAAGGTTGCCATTTCCCGAAAGATGAATAGGGGAGTCATCCAGTAGGGTGGCAGGGGGAACAAGATTAGAACTAATAGCTCCCATGTGGGGACCTCCATAAAGAGTTTGACTTCTTGGTGTTATTTCTTAGAGTATGGGATAAGTCATAGTAGCACACAGTTTAAATGTTTTCCTTTCACAATTGGAATTCCCTTCAGTTACCCCAACCCTAAAATAAAATCTGATGATCCCATACATACTTGTTTGATGCTGTGAAGAGCAAAGCAACAGAGCTGTAAGGCAAAGTGATGCTTATCCTATATTTACTCCTCAAGGGAGCCCACAGAGGACCCGAATCTATTAAGGAGACCATGTCCTGATGTTCCAGGATATGACCATCAACAAAGAGAGCCAAGGTCCCAGTGGACCTGGAAATGGTAAGAAGTACAGAGTGCTGGCCAGTAAATGCCACGTGACCAGCTCAAGAGGCGCCTGATCTAAATCCTCCTCTGTACTAGCCTATGCTAGAGGAAGGGGACCATCAGGGAGAGGCAGGCTGATGATTAGACTATATCTCTACTTGAGACTGATTTGGTAAATAAAGTTTTCTTAAATCCATTTTATCCAGATTTTCAAAATATTGCCTTAGTTACACAAATGACTGTAAAAGTATTTTCATGTCCACTGTATGATGGTTACTTCCATGTACCATTCATAAATGTTTACAGATGTGCTTTCTCTCTTTTAAAGTGATTTGGCTAGCTGGTAGTTTATTTCATTGATTTTGTTTTCTATTGGTATTTCTACCTTTCCCCACATACAGACACAAGAACCAGCTCCTGGTTATTCAATAGATAATTGAATTTATTTATCAATTCTGCTCTGAATTCTAACTTATTATATTGCTTTCTCTTTTTACCTTCTTTTTATTCTCACTTTCTTTCCTTGATTTTCCTGACTACTTTTTAGAAATTTGTTTGAAAATAAATAGCTAATTTATTTTTAATATTCCTTGTTTAAGTAATGAAAATATTTAAGACTATGAATTTCCCTTGGGTCGTGCCTTGGCCATACCTCACAGATTTTGTTCTTAATGTTCTCGTTAGCATTGTTTTCAAGGCATTCTTTTTTGTGTGTGTGTGAGGAAGATTAGCCCTGAGCTAACATCCGTTGCCAATCCTCCTCTTTTTGCTAAGGAAGATTGGCTCTGAGCTAACATCTGTGCCCACCTTCCTCTACTTTATATGGGACACTGCCACAGCATGGCTTGACAAGCGGTGCGTTGGTCTGTGCCTGGGATCCTAACCTGTGAACCCCGGGGCTGCTGAAGTGGAACGTGCGAACTTAACCACTACACCACGGGGCTGGCCCCTCAAGGCATGCTTAATTCCAGATTTGGTTTCCTCTATATTTCAAGAGTAAACCAGGAGAATTTTTTTTCCAAGAGGTTGAAGTGTTTATTTCTTCCCAGTTTTGTTATTTATTTCTAATTTTATTGTACTATGGTTGGGGAATCCTGCCGTAATAGATCAACTTGTTTTTTTAAGGTACTGGGGTTTGCTTTATGATCAATACAGTCAATTTTGACGCTTCATGGGCATTTGAAAATAAGGTATATTCTCTAGTTTTAGTTTTCTCTGTGTGTGTATGTGTCTCTTTCTCTCCATATAGATAGATAAGTATGACAACCTTATTAATTGTATTGTTCTCACAACATAGTGTTAACAGCTCAGGCTCTGATGTCAAGCAAACTTGGGTCCAACACTTGCTGTGTTACCTTGAGCAGACTGTTAACCTCTCCAAACCCC